>NC_134539.1:28053863-28363636 GCF_050624435.1 Tenrec ecaudatus
ATAAATACAGGTCTTTTGAATTAGTGTATTCAGTCTGTTAGATGCATTAGAAGCACCACTGTTATAAGTTTGTAATGCATGAAAAAGCTGGAAAACATGCTGTGTAGTTTAATATTTTTAATGTTATTTACAGGGTACCTATAGGTGTCAATGGAAAATAGAGTATTAGTAAATAGGAGCTTGAGACATATTCTCAAATTGTTTTATTCAATTTTGTCATAATACATTCATATAGATGTTTTTATTAGCACATCTTTATGGGGCAAAGGTGTTAACTAACCATTCTGCTTCCCTTCTGAGTTTTGTTCATTTTCTCACTAATTATCACTATTGCTTTCATTGTTTTCTACCGGGAACATGACGATAACATTCTACAAATGCTCTTCTGCCTAATCCTTGTATGTTGTTGCCACCAAGACCGCACAGTAGAATCCAGAATCATTAACATTATACAGATGTGATATATCTTCCCCTCATGACTGGTGTGTGTAACATTTTCTAAGCACCTGTACAGTGTCACCTGGATGTCAGTCTGCTTACTGTGGTGGCTTGCATGCTGCTGTGGTAAGTTAACTCAAATACCAGCGGGGTCCCCTCTAGTAGACAAGTTCCAATGGCACCTCTAGATATGGGCATACTAAGAAGAAAGGAGGGGACTGGCTTCAAAAAATTAGCCAAAAAATTTCAAAGATGAATTCCCTGGTGCTCCATATACACAGTGGCTGCCACAACTGAATAAGAGCACGTCAAAGACATGAAGATGGTCCAGACTGAGCAACACTTCATGGAGGCATACCTGGGAGCACCATGAGTCACAGCCCACAAGACAACAACACTAAGAACTAGATGTTGGGCACTAGGCTAAACTGCAAGTGTACAAGGATGAACAAAATAAAATAATAACAGCAAAAATGGTGGAGTTGGATTTGGATTGTAAAAAAAGTAAACCTTTCTTATGAACACTATTACGTTTTTTGGTGGAGCCTGACAAATAACACTATCAATCCATATTTAAGTACTAGATTCTGTTGCTATCTCCAGCTATTCTGTATCCCCTCACAAAGTAGTAGCAAAATTATTTATTAAATGCTCTATAGGATTTATTAGGTAATGAGTTATTTATTTTTTCTTCATCTAGTAAGCAAGATATTATACCTTATCTGTGATTAAGTTATCCATGCTATCTAAGCTAGTCACAATGATAGGATCTATGTTATGACTTGAACAAACAGCCTTTATAATTGTGTTGCCAAATGTATGCATATTACTAATTCTTCCATTGGGTTTCTGTCTATGGAGTGAAATTACATATTCATATCCCAATTGCATTCAGTTATCTTGTATCTTGTTTTAGGGCATTGCTTCCTTAAAATACTACCAAATGTGAAGGTAACTTTGAAAGTATCTTGTAGCAGAAATTTGAATCCTGATAAAAGCAGGTTCACCATGTAAAAAGAAGCATCTCCAAAAAGCTAAAAACACCATTTGTATTCCTCCTGATACCTTTTTCAATGCCTTCCATTATTAAAATGCAGATTTGCTCTTACAGAAATAATACAGAAAACAACCGATCTTTTTATTCATAGAGAAGAATATTTTCCTAATGAAATATTATTAACATATTTTCTCAAATCACTGGGAAAGAACAGCTTGTTGGTGATATAATGCTTCATAAATATCTCCTAACTCTGAACATTATAGAGATTACATATTGTTAATTTGTCCCACTTCAGCTGAGGAGATGAAAAACATTTTAACTTGATACACTTTTGTTTTACTTTCCACACAAAACAGACCTTCTCAGACATAAGCCCAGAGAGTCATATGCTTGTTGAAACCACATCCACCCCAAAGCAGTTGGGCTCTGGCCCAGGTCTGCATGTTAAGGAGAAAAGTGGAGACCATGGGACAGGACTGTCATCTTTGAAGGTACACAGCGCCTCTTTATCATTTTCTGTGCATTTTTTGCCTTTTATTTACCAAAAGGAGCACATTTTTATGATTCTCACAAAGGTTTTATATATAGCAATATAAACCAGCCCTCCTAGTTTTTTTTGTTTTGTTTTGTATTTTTCTTGCTTCTTAATATAAAATTGGAATCACCTGACTCATTTCTTGTCCTCATTTTTCACATAGCTTCTCTCTCTTTCTCTGCCTCCCTCACATATAATTTCCATTACCACTGCCAATGTGGAGCATCTCATCTTTTCATACCTGAATCACTGCAACTGCCTTAGTTCTGTCCAGCCCCCAGGGCTCAGAGTCCTACTGCCAGCTTTCCATTGACCTTCAACTTCATATCCAACCTTTTCCCATCCCATCATCTGCTCACGGTGCTCTTGCATTTGGTGCGAACCTCATAAACACCATGTTCTTTTGAGTCTTCATGCTCCATCTGTGTCTTAAGTCAAGCATCCTTCCCTCCTCATTTTTCTGCCAAGATAATATTTGTTGATTTCCCACTGTTTGATCAAGCATCATATCCATATGATAGCTTTCCCTGACTTCCCTGCTTGGATGAGATGCATGCATTCCCTGGGCCAGCACAGACCACGGGGGCATCAAATTCTCTACTGTCTCACCTGTCACACTGAGTTGCATGAAGACTGGGACTCATCTTAGTTGCTTTATCATCTTAATACCTAAATAAGAGGGGGCTTCAAAAAGGTCATAGGAAATGTAATTAAAAAGTGAGGGGCCTTGTTTTAACGTCTTGAAGCCACCTCATACTGTTGACACCTAGAGTGGCAATGAATAAATAATTATTTGGAAAGAGATGGAATACTTCTGAGGTTGAAAAAAATTAATAATAATCTATTTGAACCTTACACCATTTGTGGAAAAAAATTCCTAATATTCCCATATCTGGATATCTCAAGTCCAGGAGGTTTAAAGATCAGAAAACTCAAATACAGATAGAGTACCACACACATACAGAACTATATGTCACTAGTAATGATGCTCAAAGTGCCTTCAGCATAATTTTAAAATAACACTGTCATAAGATTATATATAACTATGTAATATGCTATATATAATATTGTAAAAGTAAAATTTCTTATTTGTAAGGTTTATAGAAGTAAATATAAAATGGCTGAAATCCCCATCACCCAAACATACTTATCATTAATATTTGTGTATGCAAACTGTCTTTTTTATATCAAGGCAAGACTATTAAACAAAATGTGTATCCCTGTGCATCTATTTGGCCACTTTATCAAACTAGGTGTCTAGAGTGGAGTTCAAAACCAGAAATAACTTCATTTTTCCATCGTCATTGACTTTCTGGTTTATATCTCTTTCCTGTCCTTCAAAAACACCTTAGGCCATTCACAAAGTCCTTTAGGCCTTGAAAATAATAATATTCATATTTTCTAGTATAAAACATTCATTTTGTAATTTTATTTAAAGTTGCATCTCCTCCCCCTCATGCCATCTCAAGCATGGAAACCCATTGAGTGTATGGCATGAGGGGAGCAGAGAGGAACTAAGTGACTCCTGGGTGATGGGTTTTGATTCCACCTCTCTTCCAGCACACACATCAGTTTCTCTGGCTTCTACCAAATTGATGTGATAGTCAGGTGGGCACAAAACTATATATATTGCCAAGATCACACTGACTAATGCACTACATGATTACATTATGAAAAGGGTCTACCATGTCTATTTAGAATATGAGTGAGTCTGTCTTTATGTGTGCTTTTTGAGCTTTGGGGCATCAACCAAAATTTATATTTGGAAAATTTCCATTTTAGCATCCTCCTACATATATAATTTTAATATATGTTTGTATAATTTCAGATTCATACACATTTGTGAGAAGTAATAGAGTTCCTTTGTACCTTGATAGTACTACCTTGCAAAACTATAGTACAATATCACTACCAGGATCTTGACATTGAAAAGATCCAGCGATCATATTCAGATATCCATATTCAGGATTGCTTGCAGTCATCTGTGTTTAGTTCTATATAATTTTATACCATTAGGAGATTCACGTATTCACCAGGATAGTTAATGTACAGAGCTCCACCACTATTAATAACATTCTGTTACCTTTTGTAAAGACATAAAACCCTAATCCCTGGCTCATTCACCTGTTTTCCAATTCTATAACATAAATGCAAACATAAGCTCTGTACTATTGGGGGTTGGAGTCTTTTATTTAAGAAAATTAACATGGCTGCAAGTATCAATAGTTGGCTCCTTTTTCTTATTGAGTTGTGTTTATGGTTTTATTTTCATCAATCCCCCATTGAAGAATGGGTGTGCTGCTACATATTTCATGCATCACCCGATGAAGCTCATCTGGGTTGTTTCTAGTTGTTGGTTACCATGGACATAGCTGTAACGGAATATAGGTTTTTGTGTAAATATAAATTTGTATTTCTGCATGAGAAACACCCAAGAATGAGTATGCAATTTTCTGTGTACTGTAGAAGAGGTTAGGCAGCTGACTTCTCACTTACTGGTGAGCGGTTTCAACCTACCAGCGGAGCCTTGGAGGGCTCTGCTACTGAAAGATTACAGCAGGAACCCCTGGGAGCACTTCTGCTCTACACACTGGGGGATGCCAAGAGTCGGAATCAACTAGACAGCAACTAACAACAATATTATGAGAACATGCTTAATTTTATAGGCAAGGAGCCAACTGTTTTTAGAGTGCCTGTATTATTTTACACTGCCACTAGCAATGTATAAATAATCCACAATCTCCCAATCCTTGGCAGAACTTAATGGTACGTATACATATTTATAGGTTATTGGTTGATATCACAATTTTTGGTTTTGTGTGCATTTTTCTGTTATCGATCATCTTGAACATCTTTCATGTTCTTTGTTTGCAATTGTGTGTTCTCTTTGGTCTAATGTCTGTTCCTGTCTTTTGTCCACTGTTATTTAGAAGTTAGTGTTTGTCAGATATGTTTTTTCAAGTATTTCCATGCTTTGAAAATATTTTATTCAAGTGTGTAATTTGCTTTTTTGTTCTGTAGATATGAGCTTTTTAAAAGTAAAATTTTAATTTTGGTACGATACAGATGATCATTTTTGTACAAATGGTTTTGATGTCAACCTAAAACCTCATTGCATAGACAAATCTTAGAGACTTGCACGTGTTTTGTTTAAGAAAAGGTTTATAATTTCTTGTTTTATATTAATTGTTAGCAAGTTTGAGCATGTCCTTATAAAAAGTGTGGGGTTTAGTTGGGATATAGATATACACATATATACATATATATATTTGCCAAATGCTGCAGCTCATATCACATTTGAATATATGAGTCTGCACTTTATTTATGGGGCTCACATTTAGACCTCGTCAAAGAGCAGAACATTTTTCTTGAGGTGTTTGTCCATCTTACAGTGGCTATTGTGTGATACTCATGCCAGGTCCACTCACTAAAGTATCCTCTCATACCAAAGCAGCCCAGGAAAACAATGACAAGCATTTTAACTAAATATTAATGATCAATCTGTAATTAATAACTACATAAATCAAGGTCATTTCTGATAAAGGGCATGAGCGACCTACACTCATTAGAAGAAATTAGAAAATAATATTATAACTCATCATTTCTGTATCCTCTGGTTCAGATGAGAAAGCTAAATTAAGAAAGACTAGATCAAATTATTTGATACCTCAAACATTCAGCTATATTGTAATAGAATAATTTTTATATATTTTGGGGGTCTCCCATGGTCCAAATAAAAGAATGTAAAATAAAGAAGGAAGGAATAAGAGGAAAATCAACAGTTGGAATTGACACAGTAATGAACGACTTAATACTTTCAGAACATTTTCTTTCTAAATCCTTCCAATTCTGAAACTACTGTCTGGTTTTGCTTACATATCCTGTCTAGTGAAATATATTCCAATTTTTATAAAACACTTGATCTCCCAATGGTCTTCTCTTGTTCTGTTAATATATGCAAGTTGCCCAACCAACAATGTCCATTCATTTATTTCTCTTATGTCCAAGGAGTGTGTACGTATCACACTGTATTTTGAGTTATTATAGATGGAAACACTTACTGTTTCTTCACAGTATCCACTCCTTTTCAAACATGATATTTAGCATGTCATCTGAGGCTTTTAAACCATAATAGAAAAGGCTAAAATAACAAATAAAAATATGGTTCTATCTTGTCATGTCGCATAACCCTTGCTGTGAGGGAAAAGGTTCCTAAATGTCACCATCTTATTCAGAGATAATCATTCATGGGCCTTAGAAGAAGATGGAAGACTCTCTTGAATGTGAAAGAAATCTAGAATGTCTTTGCTCTAAAGGAGCTCCTGGTCTAATTTGAGATGAAAGATCAACCTAAATTAACCAGTTAAAAGGCATTACAAAAGACTAGGAAAGGGTATACAGGTCATTGAGAGCTAATCTATATGACACCAAAAAATAATAATTTAGGTGCCCTCCAACACATGGCTGGTACTATTAGCTGAAGGCTGAATTTTGTGAAGAAGATGTACACCATGTACATAAGTAACACTATTTCAAGGCCAATCCACACGATGACTTATCACAGTGCAGCCACTGTTCTGACTTCCTAAATATTACCCCAAACTGGCTTAGCTACTCTTCCCCCGCTTGCTTACTCAGCTGCTATTGACAATATAAAAGTACTAGTCATGTGTCTGACTCCCAATGCATTTCATCTCACTTAAATTGCTTTGAGAGATAATTTTAAAGCTTATTGTCAATGAAGATAATCTTAAAGCTTACTGTCAATGAAATGCTGGAATTTTATAAGTCCACCAGATGGTGGCAGTGTCCGGTTGCGACATTAAATCACCTCTCCATATTCAAAGGTCATACATCACAATCACGGAACAGTAGCACCCAGCGTTCAGGAAAGCAACACTTAAATATCTAACTTTCTTTTTAAAAAGTCACTTACAATTATATATGATAATGATCATCCTCCCATGTCAAAGAGAACAAACACAGCCACGTCTTGTGCCACTCTCACGACGTTGCGGTTTGACTTTATTGGCGATGACATGGTGTCAATCCATCTCACTTAGGATCTTCTTTCTTTTTTGTTTTTTTCTTCCACTGACTACTTTACCACGAAGGATACTCTTCTCCTGAGACTGGTCCCTCCTGATAACACATCCAAAGTCCATACGACTAAGTCTGGTCATTCTCACTTCGAAGGAATATCATGGCCATATTTCTACCAAGACAGATTTGGTCACTTTTATGGCAGTCCATAGTATAGTAAATGTTATTCACCAACAACAAAATTCAAATTCATCATTTTAGTCAGCTTTCTTTATTGTCAACCTTTCCTATGCACACTTCGCCACTACCCCCTGTTAAAAAATGTCAATCCCAACTCAGAGTGATGGACGGTATTGGACAGAACAGGCCTGTCACTTTGGTTTCCAAGCTGTAAATATTTGTAAGAGCAGAAAGCCTAATCTTTCTCTTGCAGAGCAGCTGGTGAGTTCGAATCGAGGACCTTATGGTCAATGGTCCAAAGTTCCCTGACAGCATCACAAAAGGCAATGGAAAATATGCATTGGGCCAGGAAAATTTGATCCCTCCAAGTGACATCTTCACTTTTTAACACTTTAAAGACACCTTTTGCAGGATTTCTCTAAGATATCCTTTGATTATTGACTACCGCTCACAGTGTTGACTATGGATCAAAATAAAATGAAATTATTGAATTCAATCTTTCTCCATTTATCATGTGATGTTGGTGCAGGTGTGAAGATTGTTGTTTTCTTTATCATGAGGTTCAATAATCTAAATGGAAAAGTAGTCATTGAACTCCATGCAAAAGTGCTTCAATAAGCAAGCGAGGCGACATGGCCTTCCAATAGTCCAGTTTTTCAGATCGCGTGCTCGGCAGACAGAGTTAGCAGCGTTGGGAAAGGATACTACACTGTCCCATACAGCTCTCCTGACTTTAAACCGTGCAAGCATCTCCAGGTTCTGTTAGAACTGCCTCATCGTCTACGTACAGGTTTCATATGAGCCCTCTTAACTGTTCTGGAATTTCCATTCTCTGCAAGGTGATCCAGTTTATGACGGTGCACACAGTCGAACACCTTTGCATAGTCAAGGAGACACAGTAAAATACCGGACTTCTTTCTGGTGTTCTTTGTTTTCAACCAAGGTCTAGCTGAGACCAACAACGATGCCCCTTACCTTTTGTCCCCTTCTGAATTCAGCTTAAATTTCTGGACGTTCCCTGCTGATGGGACTCTGGCCACTAGGTTTGAATTTTCTTCAGCAAAATTTTACTTCTTTGTGATATTAATGATATTGTTTGATAATTTCCGTATTACGTTGGATCATATTTCATTGGAATAGGCACACATATGGATTTCTTCCACTTGGCTGGTCTGCTTAGCTATCATCCAAGTTTGGGGAAGTAGATGACTAAGTGCTTCAAGAGTTACATCCAAATTGAACTAAAATGTGGCAATATTCCTTCTTCAATCTATGCAAAACCTTACAGTGCTCAAATTCTCCATGAGTTAATTAGATCATGACAAATGGCAAGGACGAAAAGTTTGAAAGTATTTTGTATGATAATTTATATTCCTGCTCCCCCACTTGCCTTAGATCTTTATAATGTAATAATATACATGTCACAAGAACAAATGTGCATAAATTGCCTTGATCATAAAGTAGATACTACTACTACTACTAATAATAATAATAGCATTTAAACATTGCTGCGTGACTTCTGCGCTAGAATGGATGGCTGGCTGGCTTGTATTTGCTAGCTAAAACTGCCATGATACAATTCAGAGTAACAAAATGCAGCATCTCCTCTCATGGTTGTCCTAAGTTTAAAAATGTAGAGTAAACCCTGCCGTAGGTTACAGACATGTAATGTGCAATCTTGCTCTTCTAGCCTTTCACTGCATTTCTCCTCCCCAAACCTCAGAGTGTTACTTAGATCGCTTATTACATAGTGGTCATTCGGAAAGATTGATTTGCTGTTTTAAGAAATCTTTGTTTTTAAAGAAATAATAGACTTGCATAAGTGTTATACAGGACACAAATGTCTCTGTAGATGCTTGGGCCTAGAGCTACTAAGACATATACGTCCCTACTGTTCCCTTCATAGTACATGCAAGGCAGTCCACCCTGAAAAGAGACAAAGCTAGACTCACAGCATGACATGCAACTCCAATGAGCACAGATACACTTGAAAGGCTTGCCACCCAGGAACAGAAGCCCACAGAGACAATGGTTTCACACAATCACACCTCCAATATGCACTACTCATACTCTGGGGGGGGAAATTAATGCTGCAAACAGCCATTTCTTCTGCTGCAAGATCCTTCTTGTGGCGATATGCAAGGTAAGTGGGAAAGTGGTTTCCCAATAAACCGCAGACAAGGGGAAGGATGGTAGCGGTTATATGACCCATGAGTCATGCAAGGGTTCAGTTTATGAATGTCTTAAACATCCTGGCTGACAGAAACTCTGGTCCAAAAATTCTGTGGAGGAAATGTACATTTCAATAATGGTTTTAGAAGAAGATATTAAAATGAGGCCTTTAGCTATTGTTTGTTTCCATTGACCAAAAACTTAAGAATCAAACAAGAGGAGACAAGTAAATGAAAGCAGCAGATTATGCATTCAGAACTTGCCTATGGGGTTCTTAAATACCCAGGTTTGTGAGTCTTAGTCCTTTGAAGTTTAAACAGTTAAAAAGCTAGAAACTAGAAAACCAAAAAAGACAAAGAAGCCACCACCATCACGTGGATTCTTCTTCACAACCCTCTGCACCTGAGGGTTGCCAAGACTGTAAATATTTATGGGAGCACACAGCCTCAGCTTTCTCCCAAGTAGTGGCTGCTGGGTTTGAACCACCACCTTGTGGTTAACAGCTCCAGACTCAACCAACTGTGACAACAGGACTCCTAGCACAGGCTAAGGTTTGTGCTTTCCTTTGTTGTCCAGAGATTAGTTGATATACCCTAAATTCCATCGCCATTTCTTTACTTCAGAATTGGAAACTTTATGGGGCTGCTCCAACAGCTTAGCTTACATACTGAGGCCTAGGGGACACAGTAGGTAAGGTTTGGCATGCACCTGAAAGTGAGAGGCTGTTCTGTGTCACACAGAACTCTACTGAGTTCAGTAATTCACCAGAATAACAACCACATGGACTCACAGATGTAGCTCATAATTATAGGGCTTATTTGGCAGCTAACAGGTTACAATTCAGGTAGAAATGCTAAAGACAGAGTTGTTCAATCAGGACATGTTACAGGGGTAACACACAGCCCTGAATTAAAAAAAAATAATAAAGTGCTAAAAATGAGAGCCCAAAAGAGGAAGCTTATCCCAGGTAACTGTCACATCAATCACATTAAATTTCATTTACTTTTGGAGTTCAACTCTATCTAAGCCAGAGGGGAATCCAATTGAATGGCGCAGAAATATAGAAATCATGTTGGAAAACACATACACACACGAGGCTAATCGACTGCCCATTCCCATAACAAGGGTCCAGCATGTAGAACAACAGAGAACAACTCTGATTAAAACAACAGAGAAAGCCTTTGAACATAAAATAAATCTAATTTTTTATTGCAATGGAAGAAATGTAATAGAAGTGAGACTATTAATTTTTTTACAGATGACCAGAGAACATTTTATTTTCTACTGAAAAGTACCTAAAATAGGAGGCTTATCAAATATTTTAGTTGTGAACAAGAAAAGAATCAGCCAGATAGAAAAGGATTGAATGGAAACTGGTAGAAGCAAAAGGGTAGAACATTTTGTGGCTTAAACAAATATGCACACACACATACACACACGTTTGCGCTTGGTAAATACAGTGTCGGTAAATGGTGAAAATAAGCCAGAAAGAAAGTAACTGGAGGAAAACTTCAAGTGAACGCAAATAAAAATAAAACTATTAAAATGCCTATGGCAAAATCTGATGAAAAATATCACATGGCAAAGTGAATCTCAGAAGCATTAAGATGAAAAGCTATTATAGAAATGGGGGTGGGTGCTTAGAAATCAAACTCAGCTCCCCTGGATTTTATCTCAGACCCAGGAAAGCAAAACTGAAGATAAAAATGCAGACAGAATCTGACTTAAGTAAAAAACACTTAGGAAAATGTTCCATCAAAGCAAAATGAATGGCAGAAAATCTGATTAGACTCTGTCTCGCTGGCCAAACAGGAATGCTGGGCAGAGGCGAAAAACATCATTTATTCCCAACAAACTAGATTTAGGCAAAGAGTGATAACCCCTGATACTATCAGCATACATTAATAGTACATCTCCCAGAAGCAAACCACCATCAAATCAGTAACTTTTTGTTCCTTGAATTTTTCTCTGTCATTGATGTTGGAAGGATCAAAGACAAAAACAGGATGCAAGTGTCTGAAAGTGTCAAACATGTAAAATGACAAAGAAGTAAATGAGAATCATGTTCTGCAATTTGCATATATTTGGAGAGAGGGTAAAAGCTGTGCTAATTCTAAACCAAAAAAAGTTGCACACAAGTTCCAAGTGATTAAATAATAGATATAAACATGTACAGCTTAAATTGTAATTGTCTGGTTGCTAGCATTAACATTTTTTGTTAACCTATACCATGAAGTCAAAATATGAAAAATTGTTTCAAAAACAGGCATTGAAAATCCAATAGAAAAATGGCTTTGGAGTTGATAGCCCTTGTTCTTGATTTTCTATACAAACCATCCATGTGGTTTATGAAGGTAATCAGCTTTATTGGACTTGATATTATTTCATCGTGGATTTTAGTTGTTTACTCAAAGAATGACATCCATCTGTATTGCTAGAGGGTATACAAGTTCATTTTATAGTCTTTATCTGTTGTGACTCTCTAAGCTCCATGAAGGTCAGCATGGCAAAGAGGCTATGTGAGGCCGATTTTGCACATTGGGATGGAGGGGACTATTATTTGGAACAAGTCAGAGTTCCAGTAGAGCTCATAGTCTAATAACTTGAAGTCAGAAGTTAGGATTTGAAGCCAAACTTTTAAACTTTGACTGCATTGCTCTCTACTTTACAATGGGAAATAGCATTGTTATGGTTTAGGATAGAATTTAAAACTCTCTAAATGACCTAATAATCTAAAAAAAACTCACTTCCAAAATGCTATCAAGAACTATATTCCAGATAATTAAGAAACATTGAGAAATAAGACATCACCCTTACCTCTATGGGTCACACTATTGAAAGATATGCAGGTACATGGAAAAATGATATCTTAAATAATGTATAGAATAAAAGAAGTATGTGAAAATAGAGAGATTGCTTATATGCAGGGCCTCTGAAATAGCTCTTTGAGAATATGATGCTAGATTGAGTTTGGAAGGCTGAGTAAGCATTTGCAGGGTGATTTGAGGGAGGTTAGTTCTGTTTGTAAGACCCAGAAGTGCAAAGGCATACAGATAGAAATAAAGGTAGAAGGATTTATGAAGAACAACAGAGTCATTGTACTTTTAAATGCCATTTCAATATCTAAAGCAGGTAATATGAATTATTAATTAATTCATTAGTACTTTATTCTTACAAGAAATTACTATATTTGATATCTCTTTCTTTCCTCCCCACAAAGAGAGCTAAATAGAAAATGGATGGATGATTAGTTTAAAATGCAAATACCTTCTCCCTGGTTTTCTACCATTATCAGTGACAACACATTTGATTATCATCCATATTGTACAGATTTAATGTGAAGTCATTAATTTCCATTGAATCTCACTACATACCCTCCCTTGAGATTTTCTTTGACATAATCCTTTCTCTCTCAGCCACGTAGTAATGATTTTAGCTTTATGGCCCTAATTCCTCTACAAAATTCAAAGTAGATGGATGGATCAACAGGACTTAGACCTTGGATGGATGAACAGGACCTGGACCTCCAGGTCTAATATAGACCTCCAATCTAACGCCTCCCAACTTCCCCCGCCCCCGCCCCATTCACACAGACAGGAATTCCGCTAAGGTTCATAAAAATCCAACCAGACCCCTTACAACTGAGTCAATTCCAATGCATAGCTAGTCTATGTAGCCTCATCTCTCTCCCATAGAGCAGCTGGTGCATTTTGAACCACTGACTTTACAGGTACCAGCCCAACCTTCACCCTACAGTGCCTTCAAGACTCCTTGCTAAGGTGATAACCACATCTGAAAAGCACATTAAACTTATTTCATTTCACAATCTTGTTCATATATATTTTGTGTAAAATAATAACAAAGCACTTTGGGTTTTTTGTTTTGGTTACGTGATTATAGGTTCTCTGCCAAAGAGAGAATTTATTTTTTGAAAACTTACATGCTATCCTATAAGGAGACCTTGGTATTGAACCAACTACCTATTACATGCCTCCATATTAATTTTATCACATAAAAACGTAAGATTAATACAAGAATCTGCTCCCAATGTTCTCAACAGACTGGATTATAAAAAAGTGCTGAAAGGAAAACAAAAGCAGTGGTGAGTCATCCACTTAATTTTGGTAAAATGAGTTTTTATACAAAAAATGGAAAAGAAAAATCACATGTGTTGAGACAAAATGACCACTGCAAGCTACAGTGCTGAAGGTTAGATTCGAGTGTGAATTGGAGGGAAAGCTTTGGAAGAGATGCATCCAAAAACATGGGTAAATGGATTAGATGGCTGAGTTCACACGTGGAGAAGAACAAAGGGGGTGCTTCTGTGGAACACTTATCTACTACTTCCCTCTTGTCCACACAAATGGCCTGCTGGGCATTTGCCCCAAACCTGGCACCAAAAGCTTTGTTACCAGTCTCCACCAGGAATCTAATCACACCAATTTCTAAGACTTGCTTAAAAAGAAAAATCCAAGAGAGCAGCCTTGTTACATAGAGTAAATTACATGTGAGAGGTCCTCACTTGGTATCTCTCTTCTCAAGTTTTGATGTGATCCCGAGCCACGTCATCGCCTGGCCTTTGATCCAAGCAGTGCTCAGTCGGACTCTATCTCCACTGTGCCTTTGCGATGTAGTTGCCTTGTTCTTTTTCTAAAACCTTGCGAGCCAGAGCATCTCAGGAAGCACTTTCACGGTGTAAACGGTGTAGTTCCAAAATACATGAAACATTTTCTAATGAATTTCAATTTTATAATAATAAAACAGAGAAATAATAATAAAATAGCCTATGAAAACCCCAAAGTCTTCGATTAGTCTAGATAAATGAATAATGAAAAGTATCAACCAAGTGTGCATCAAGAGTGCTTACAGTAATGCTTTGTGCATATTAACGACTCAACTAATCCTGATGAGGATTGTATGAAGTATTTCAGGCGAGACAAGAGTAGAAAAGCAGAGGAAATCAGTGTAGTAGAAAACTACAGTATCTAATTCTTGGATAGTGGGTGATCTTTCCTGGCTGTGGGTGAGAAGGGGAATGAGGTGGGTGAAAAAGAACGGTCAGGGTTAGGCTAGTATCAAAGTAAGGAGCCCTGACAGTATCAGGGGTTCAGTGCTTGCCTGGTAACCAAACCTTAGCAGTTCTCACTACCCAAGAGTTCTGCCAGAGAAAGACCTATGATAATCGTCAAGAAAACCCCCTGGAAGAGCTACTCAGGCACACGGAGTTGCTATGGTTTAAAATCAACTTGAGCGCTCCCACCAAGTCATTATAAAAACAGATCTCTACTGAGTGCTCATAGGGACTGAGCGCCTCTTAAATAAATCTTCCTATGCCTCTCTCGACCCTCATGGGAAAATTCCTGCCAATGAACTTCATGTTACACTTATAAGTATCACAATTTCTCATTATGCTTATGCAGTTTCTTTCCATGACTAATCAGATCGGTCCAACATCACCTTGCAAACCTTTGAAAATCAGGATTATATCAACTCTCCTCAAGGCCAATATATTCTCCAAGATTTACCCTCTAACTGGCATCCAATCAATGCAGACTCACATCGACCTCATAGGACAGGGTAGAACTGCCTCCACGTGGGTTTCTAAGACTCACTCTTTGCAGGAATAGAGAGCCTTGTCTTTCTCACACAGAGCAACTAAGGGGGTTGAACTGCTGATCTTGAGGTTACCAGCCCAATACGGAACAACTATGCTATGAGGGTTGTAAAAAAACCACCCAAGTGCTTACTAGAAATGATGTGAGGAATAAATATTTATTGGAGGAATAAACCAATCTACATAGATTAAGCATTGCTCTACAACGATATTTCTCTCCTTAACAAAAAAAAAGTCAGAGCTTTTCCAATAACGATATTTTAAAAGCTGTCAAAATCCCATTTCCCTTATTAAAAAACCAGGAAAACATTCTATTTCCATTTTTTAGTTGATTTAACCATGCTGGTCATTAAGACTTATTTTCCAATTGTTCTTCATGACTAACCACTATTGCAATGGATCTACAGCTAGTTCAATCCTTCCTTCCTACCCTGTTTGCTGTCCTGAGTCCTTGTCTTCCCTGACTTCGCCAGCTGTGACCAGCATCACAATGTTAAGCAGAGGTGATGAAAGTCAACACCCTTCACTGTCCTCCATGCATACCATCAAAGCACTTAGTCTGCCACCATTATGTATGACATTAGCTATGAGTTTATCACAGACGTCTTCATCAAGTTGAGGATATTCCCTTCTATAACTTGTTTACTAAGAGATTTTAACAAAAAATAATGATAGATTTTTCTCACATATATATTCTGCATCTTCTAAGATGACCACATAATGTTGTTTTGATAATTTTTCAATACGGTGAGCTAATCAATTTCCTAACGAAAAACCACTCCTGACTTTTGGAGATAAGCCTTACTTGATTATGTTATTTAATGAGTACAACTATTTAAAGAATACAATTGCTTAATAGTTCTTGAATGGTCTCAAAAAGAACATCCTCGTTGCAAAATTTTCCCAAAGTAAACTTAATTTCCTGCCACCAGGAGGAAGCAAGAATAAGTAGAAGAAAAGTTGAACACAGAGCTAATACAAGATCTTAGACTTAAAAATGGAAATGGTCCAAGAATACTATAGGTCCATTTATCTTAATTTATGTTAGTATTGTTAAAGCTAACTATATTAGACCTAAGTAATGTTAATCAAGTAAATTAGTAAGAAGGTAAATGGCAGATATTAAGTGACTCAGATTTGAATAAAAGTGTAAATGCTCCATTGCAACAATTGTGTGCTCTTTTAATAAAATATGAGGCTGCAAGGATTTGAGACTAGAATAAATTTTGGTTACTTTTCCAAATGTATTACACCCTTAATCTTTAGGACAGCCTCTAGGCCTAGGTTTCAAGAGTAGGTGCGACCACGGTGGTGGCAAGCCTATACAATTCTCCCGGTCCAGTTCTGGTGCCATTGTCTACGTAAGCAATGAGTAAATTTCCCTTAGCAAGCTGAGCAAGACACAACGCAAACCTAGAAACCTCGACTGGAAAACACAGGAATTTGGTTTTGCGGTGTTGCGGAAAGAACAGAACATAATATCAAATTGTGTACACACAGAGAATTGTCTTTACAAAACTCAAAGCCAAATTATAGCACACCAGAAACACATGCAAAAATCTAAGATGCCCTGCACATTTCAGTTTCTAAATATAGCCCTGGAGAGTTTTTGAAATGGATTCTAAATTGGACTGTACAGAGGATTTGGTGCTTTCTGGCTGTCTCATTCTAATACAATGTAACTATGGTTAGCTGCAAGACATCTATTGAGTAGCCAGCATGACATGAACTAAGTAACATAAAAACTATATTGGTCCTGGTCCACCAAGGGAACCATAGATAGTTCCTTCAGACAGATGTTGACTTTAGACCAGTGGCCTCATTTCTCAAAAGGTTAAAGTCTGTACCTTTTTAATTTTTCACTAGATGTTTCACATTTTTAACTTGATGTGTATATATGCATATAATTACCCTGGTGACGTCCTGGTTGTGCTTCAGCCGCTAACTGCAAGGACAAGAGTTCCAAACTAACAGCTGCTCTGCAGGAGAGAGATTGGGCTTTCTACCCCCATTGAGAGTTATGCTCTCTGAAACTCACAAGGGCAGTTCTACCCTGTCGTTCACATATATTCATAGATATGTACACTGCATTATTGTTAGGGGCCATTGAGTCCGTTCTGGTCTTAATGACCCCATGAACAACAGAGGGAAACCCTGCTCATGCCTGTCCGATCCCACCTTTGTTCTCATGGTTGAGCCCATGGACACAGCCACCTCATGCGGGTCCTTCCTGTTTTGTGCTGCCCCTCTGCTCTACCAAGTACGATGTCCTGCTCCAGTGGCTGGTCTCTCCTGACAACATGTCCAAAGGACATGCCATGACGTCTATTCATATCAACATATGCAGAGACTATCTTTTTAACCGACTCAAAACAGTTCTCTTGAAGCTAGGTTCTGGATTGTCACTTATTGGTTAAGCATATAGATATAGATTAAGACATAGTTCTACTTTATGGCTCGCCTTCAATTTCATTTCCAAGTTGACATTAAAATGATAGCTTTGTAATCAGTAAGTCGAATTCACATAAATTAATGCTAAGATATTGGTTGATGTTAAGGTAATTTTCTGTATGAGATTCAGCATGGAATGGCAGGTAGAACCCGTCCTTGTTCTCAGAGGTGATGTGATCTGAAGGAGACGCTAAAGGTAGACGGTAAGGTAATTGGCAATGGAAGCGTTTATCATCTCATTCTGCAAATGCCTGTTAAAATACCTGTTGTCTTGAACAGCCATTTACAAAACAGCACAAGAGTTTTGTTATCAGGCATTTCAGTATAGGGTGAAGGCCTAGAAAGGACTTAAAACATAGAGAAACTTTTAGGCCAAGGGTTAGTGGAATACAAAGGAACAATAAATCTGTAACTTCAGTTAAATGCAAAATCATGCATATTAACATACTTGTGAGATATTCTCTGCTGGTGAGCTAGGGCAAAGATGAAAACATTAATAAATGTAAGTGTTGGCAATAGAATGGAGAAGAAGACACTCATGTACATAATGGGTAGAATTATGAACTGCCTCAATTCACCTGGAGGGTTAGTTGATAATATCTATTAAATTGAATAAATGAATAATTGTTATATTCACACTTTTTTCTTCTAGGAATTTACTCACAAAAATACTCTCATGTGTTATATACACATGAAGCTGCAGAGTCTTAATCGCTAGCTTCACATACATTAAATAAATCCAGTTTGTAGTTAAAAATCTTTCAACCCCATCAATTGCAGAATGGAGACACAAAGTGTGGTGTAGCATACATTAGAAGCCTGTGGGACAACAGAATAGAGTCCTAATTCATGCTATAGTAAAGGAACCTCGAACATTGTGATACAGAAAAGAAGACAGGAAATATCACACAATTGATATTTCCTTTAATATGAAATGTCCAGAAAAACAAATCTGTAGAAAATAAATGTCATTTACATCAAGCAAATTAGTACGATGCTAAGTATTAGATATCAAGTGACTCATAGATCTGGATACAACTGGCAGGATATGGTGTTTGCTTGCCATGGGGAGTAGGGATAGGGACCGCAAAATGAATCCACAACTTTTTAAAAATGATAGAGAGCTAGGTTGTAGTGTTCGTTGTGGCAATGTGCAAACTTACTAGAATCACTGAATTGTTCACATAAAATAAGTAGATTTTATGGCGCATAAATTATGTTTCAATAAAACAGCCAACTAACAGATAACATCATGATAAATGGAGAAAAGATTGAAGCTGTCAAGGATTTTGTTTGCACGAATCCACAATCAATGCTCATGGAAGCAGCATTAGAGTGATCAAAAAAAGTGTGTTGCACGCGTAGCACAAGACTTCTTTAAAGTGTTCACAAAGAGGTTTCTTTGAGCACTAAGGTGCTGCCTGATCCCAGCCGGGTTATTTTCAATTGTCTCACATGTTTACGTAAGTTGAACATTGAATAACGAAGACTAAAGAAGAACACATGCATGTGAATTGTGGTGCTGGTGAAGAATATTGAAAATACCATGGACTGCTAAAAGGACAAATAGATCTGTCTTAGAAGTATGGCCAGAGTGTAAGGATGTTGCTGCTTCTTCTTACATACTTTGTACATGCTGTTAGGATAGACTGGTCCCTGGAGAAAGACATCATGCCTGGTAAAGTGGAGCGGTGTCTGAAAGGAAGAAAGCCCTCAATGAGATGGACAGACACAGTGGCTGCACCAATGGGCTCAAGCGAGAGAGTAATTGTGAGGATGGCGCAGGACTGGCCGGGGTTCCATCCTGTTGTGTCCAGGACTGCTATGGGTCAAAACTGATTAGATGGCAACCAATAACAACAGCTAAGCTAGTGTTAAATCCCCAAAACAAATAAAAGGGGGGGGACAACACGTTTTTCACATAGAGTAAACCTCATGCACAGATTAATCAGCGATAAGACATTTCCAACCATTAAGACATGAATGATACCAAATAATATGAATTCTGTACCCACTCTTTCAGTAAACTGCAGAGGGGATACTTCCTAAAAAATGTATGAGACCAGCATTACTCTCATACTAACCATGAAAGACAATATAAGAAAACAACAGGCCATTATACTAATGAACAGAGATGTAAAATTTAATCACAAAAGTTAAACAAACAAGATTCAACAATACACAGAAACATTGTACTTCACAAAAAACTAGTGACACTGAATTGAAGCTTGAATAGAGTTCAAGGTTTTCTGAAACTGCTTATTAATTTCTGAGCAGATCTACACTGATAAACGTGTCTCAACTATTTGCTTAATGTGAACATTTCAGATGTAGTGACTTTGGACACTGTGCATACAGAGAGATTATTCACTCCATGAAAATGAGTCACTCCGTGCACAAATGTACCCTGCTCTATGGAGGTCCATCTATATCTAGAGACCAACTATGGCTCTGTGCTTCCCAGAAACAGAAGCCAGTGGAGTTGGGCCAGGTGCTCTTCGAAGAGGCCGCACATTGAAAAGTAGTCACTGGGGAGCAAGCTGGAATCCTGACGGCTATCTTTGGATACAAATTCAAAAATAATATGAAAGTTTTGATATTCTAAGCTTACCTCTCATTTTAAAATAATTGATGGACTGATAATCATCAAATAACTAAAATTAGATGTACTTGGATATCCTTTGATGGGAAATATTTTAACAGCCACCACCAAAAATAACAGAAAAAAAGAGATGAATGAATGAATACAAAGCCACAATGACAGCAAAATGATTACAGACCTAGGAAGTCACGGAGGTACATACAGGACAGGTGGGTGGGACTTACTAGTCTCAACTACTCTCTTTCACTTCCTTATCTAAGATATATCTTTTTTAAGAACAGTTTATTTTCTTTCAAGAAATAGGGTCTTTACCTTTAAAATAGCTCTTACAGCTCCTAAAGACCAAAGTAGCTCCTAAATCCATAAAAGGAGTTTATATATTAATAGTATTAACATATTTCTTCATTAAAATTGCAAATGGTCAACCTAGAGCTTAACCACTATGACAAAGAAGGTGATATTCTTATAAAATTAAAAGGATATATTTTAGTTTGATTGTTTTTAATGTAGCACAATGCTTCCTGGATAGAATGTAACAAAACTGTAGAAGCAGCCACAAACATATCTTTTTGCATATACTGACCTCCTCTCCTTGAACTACAGAAAACATTTCCACCTAGAGTCTTTGCACAGAATATCTGGAGACCAAATGAAATTAACCACAATGACTACCAGAGCAAAATAACACTCAGTGTTTAATTGAAGCATCAAGCCAATTAATGTGTGACAACTTCCTCTCATTTCATATTCTTGACATGAAGTTTCCTTCTGAGTACTCAGAACAGTTCTGAGGTGCATGGCATCTGTGGAGCATTTCAATGTTTAGTTTCCTCTAAAATCACATTCATTAGAAAGATGGGGGGAAATTCTTCAGAGAAATTGCTATAGAACTGAATTTGAGGTCATAAACCATCCTCTTTTGTTTGATTTAATTAAACACCAGAAACACAATACCCTTACGTACCTACCAAATATACAGATTCCTAATTACTGTCAGATCTCACTTTGGTTACAGAGGTATCTATCAGAAAGAAAAGTGAGCCTTTATTATGGGTTTATCTTGGTTCTTCCAATTCGACAAATATTCCATGTATGTACATACCTGCAACTAACTCAATAAGGTGATTAAGTATCACTTAATCACATAAAATTTCTGAACGAATAGGTTTTAAAGACCTAAGCCAGGCTTATTGAGGCTTCAGCAAAATATTTATCTTGCTTTCCACACAGAGCTCCATCCACTGTAAATACATGAATAACAAACTTCATAGCAATCGTCCTTGAAATCACACTCTGTATTTTTCTAGAATTAAAAGAAACATATCAATTGATTGGTCTGTTTCCATTGCCACTAAATGGCTTGTATTGCATTGCATTAATTTAAATATTTACCTCCACCAAAAACAATCAATGTCTTCCACATAAGTGATACAAACCACTTCAGTCATCACTAACAGACAATTCATTCCACTTACATTCTTAGGGTGAACTACATGGCAGCATCTCAAAAAACATTTTACTGCTTTCAGCAGGAAGCTCTTTCTTTTTTCTACCTCACACTCTAACTGTATTAGAAGTAATGCATGCTCTGAATGACGGCCATAGAAGCCTGCAGAACACCTCCTTCTTATCGTGTTAGATTATAACATATAAGATACAATGTTAGGATGTAATGTCAGTGTTAACCCCTGCTTCCTATTTTTAAAGCACAGCTAGACCTTGCTGTTTGTGGCTTGTCCCTGGAATATCCCATGTCCCGTTTATATTGTCTTTCTCAGGCATTATTCTGCAGGAGGTTTTATATCACAAGTCATGTTTGTTAACAGCCTCCTTCAGAGGACTCCGGAATTGCATTCCTGAGTGTAAAATGACCACATATGGTAGGCACAAAGATAGCATTGCATAGGGAAAAATTACATATATTACCAGCTGTCCGACAGACAAGGAGCAACCACAGGCAGCACATGACACACTACTCTCGCCCTCTCTCTTTTTGAATGTGCTTAGAAACAACATATTCGGTACCCACTATGCCCAAGGCAGTACCTAGCGGAGGTGATTTTCTGTTAGTGGCTTTGAGCAAACTGAATTATGTCAGACAGTGTGAAATGTGAAATGAATCAGACTTCATCAAATAATATGAACCCCAAGGCCATTTCCCAGCACCCAGCCACCCTACCTCTTACACACAAGCTTAAACTTCACCCTCCTTCCTCCCTCGTCCTACTGCCAGGACTCCCCTC
The DNA here is from genome assembly GCF_050624435.1 of Tenrec ecaudatus. Lineage (NCBI taxonomy): Eukaryota > Metazoa > Chordata > Mammalia > Afrosoricida > Tenrecidae > Tenrec > Tenrec ecaudatus. The sequence continues at coordinate 28,076,142 of NC_134539.1, forward strand.
CCCTCTCTTTCCTTCTCCGCAATTCTTTCAGCAGCTTTTCTCAGTGCCAGAGCCTATCCCTTTGGAAAGGAATCAGGAATGGGTTGGAAGTGGAGACTGCGTCTCCAGCAGGTGAAGAGGGAGGGAAGAGAAGAGGTGAGGAAGAGGGTGTGGTACTCCCCCTTCTCTGACACACCCCAGCCCTGGGGTCACACGCGCCAGGCCACTGCAGCTGGGAGGGGAACAGCGCATCCCGCCGGCCCGGAACAGCCTGGCCCAAAGACCAGCCTCCCACTGCTCTGGGCAGCAAACTTCCCTTAGAGCCTGCAGCTATTCAAGGGAGGCGGATGAAATTAGGGATTAGTTCTTATACACATTCCTGGAAGCATCGCCCGCGGGAGACTGACCAACCCCTTGAGCGGTTGACCTCCTACACCTGCGCCCTCCCACCTGTGCTGGGAGGACTGCTGGAGAAGCGCCCCGAGGGAGGGAGAAGAAACAGGGCTTTACCTCTGGGGGCTGCCCTCCGGACGCCGGCCTGGGTCGCCTCCTCCAAGTGGCTCCCGCTCAGGGCGCAGCTTTCCCGAGCTCCGTCCGGGTTCGGACCCGCGTCCCCGCGCACAGCGCGAAGCCAGGAGGCGCGCCGGGGCTCGGGCTCACGTCCCCCACCCCACCCTGGCTCGCCTCCCGCGGCCGCGTCCGCTCCGCCACCCCGCGGGCGCGCTCGCTCGCTCTCCGCGTCGCCCCACCGCCGCCCGGCGCCCCCACACCCACCGGCTCCGCGGCGCCGGCTGGGAGCCTCTAGCGGCGGCCCAGGGAACCGCAGCCGACCCGCGGCGCCGGGGCTCCGACGCCGGCCTCCGGGAGCCCGCCGGGCGGCGACTCCAGCTGCGCGCCCCGCCGCTGCGGGCCAGAGGCCTCCACCGGCCCTCCCTGCCCACCTGCGCCAGGCTCACCTGCCACCGCGTCAAGCGCCGCTTGCCGGTACCCACTGCTCTCTATGGCAACGCGGGGTGGGTCTGCGGTCGGAATGGGGGTGGGGGGGATCTCGCCGGGAAAAATCCCAGTCCACGCAGTTTAACAGCCGGAGCAGAAGACCCAGCTCGGCACGGCACGGATGCCCAGTAGCTTCTCCAAAGTGTAAAGGTTAGGGCAGGACGCGCCCTGGGGCTTCGTGCCCCCCAACTGTGCACACTGGCGCCGGCTACTCCCAGACTTGCCTGCCCCTAGCCATTCCCAAGGGGTGTACAATCGCATGGCGGCGAAGCCACCAGAGATGCGCTAACTTGGCTTAAACACTCCCCCACCCCCAACACACACACACACACACACACACACACACACACACGCCCTCACCCTCAACATCTATTTCAAGTTGTCCTACCCCTGGCAGTCAGGGAGCAGTCTTGCTGTCTCTTACCTTGAGACGCTGTTCATCCACCTTCCTTTCCTTAAAATCCAAACCCTAGGAAGGAACGCACTCCCGTCTGGGGGCTTTGCCTGGGTGCCCCAGCCTCAGTTCAGTTCAGCCGGCTTCGCCTTTCAAAGCGATAGGGAGGTGGGTGGTGGTCTAAAGCCCTGGCTGCAGCCTCCTCCCAACCTTCCCGGAGTGCGGACACCGAGCTGAGGACAACCTGCGCGGAGCCGGAAGCCAGCAGTCCCTCCTGGGCAACTTGGCTCTCTATTTCATTCTCGCCTTTGAACGTCTTGGCACGCCGATCAATCGCCGAGCATCCCGGTCAGGAAGCAAGCGGAGAGTCTCCCTGTGGCCTCTACTCTCCTCAGCTTCCCAGTCAGTACCTTTGCTCCGCGGTCCGATCCAAATCGCGAAGAGCTACTCTCTGCTCGGATTCGGTGGGAACCGGGCTGGGAGGTGCTGGAAAGAGAAACGCTCGGAGGCACAGCTTCTAGGACAGTCTCCCAGGGCTTCCCTTGGCGGAGGGGCCTGCGCCCTGCAAACTTTGAAGGGAGGCGGCCGCCCGGCGGGGCTGCGCGGGCGCGGGCGCCGGCTGAGGAGGCTGCGAGGAGGCGGGACGCGAGGCGGGCTGCTGGCGGCTGGGTCCCGGCCGCCGGGCTCCGCGCGCGAGCTGCGCGCACGCACACCCGTGTGCACACACTCAGCACCGCGCGCGCACGCGCGCAGGCACACAAGCACGCCCGGCCGGGCGTCGGGGACCCCAGGCCACTGGCGAGGCAGGCGTCGAGAGAGGTGAGGAGGACTGGGTTCATTTGGACACCAAGGTTGAAAAGACTTTGTCACTAGTTGGCAGATGGGCCTCCAGGCTGTTGGGTCACCTCCCTGGTCCCTGCCCTCCAGCATCTAGGCTGTCTGCTTCCTTACTCTCTGGGCACCCAGAGTGAAGTCGGTGGGTGGACTAGGGGTTCACCAGGTCTCTCTCTCTCTCTCTCTCTCTCTCTCTCTCTCTCTCTCTCTCTCTCTCTCTCTCACACACACACACACACACACACACACACCTGGACCCCCCAGAGCCACCTCCGCCCCTTTTAGAATGAAGAATGGAAGGGGCCAGGAGGCGGAGGGGCTCCCCAGGTCTTGCGAAGAGAAGAGCCTTTCCACAGATCGCTGGACGCACGCCCTGCTCAGCAGCACCCCTTCGTGCCAGCTCCCGCCTGCAACATCCCCCAAGGAGCCTGGGGACCTCATGGGAATGGTTCCAAGCACAATGGCTTCAGGATTTGCGACCCGAACGGGCGGCGTTTCAACCTGAGCTAGCCTCCTTTCTTGTCTAGTGAGAGTAGCAGGTGCTGGACTCCGCTGGGGAAAGGAGGAATTCAGAGTCCAGAGACCCAGCCCTTTCACAGCCACGGACAACAACAGCCACCGGGGCTCCTGCGCAAACCACCAAGGTCACTTCCCTGGGCCCGGAGGGATCACTGCCTGCAGTGCTAGCCCTGAGACCCCCAAAGAGCAGAGTCTAGGCTCTGGGAAGCGCCTAAGGCACCGCTCCCTGGGAAGCGCCAACAGGACGGGTGTCCCAGGAAATGGGCTGCAGACACTGGCTTCAGGAAAGTAAACTTTTGCCTAATGCTTGCCGCTTGATTTATGTGGCTTGTTCAAGCTGGGGTGGTGGTGCTTCGCCTCCGCATCTCTGGCCTCCCCAGGGTGCGCTGATCGGAGGCTGCCCGCTGGGTAGTCCACCTCAAGGCTCCAAGAGCTCCACTGCTCCAGCTGGGCGGGAGGAAGCTGGCCTGCCTTGAGCCTTGGCGCTGGGGAGAGGGTGCTTCTCTCTGACTCCATGGCCATTGCTCTGGGCACGGGCTCTCCACTGGCTTCCTGGATGCCTTCCAAGTGAGGAGGTAACTATTGACATCTGGAAGAGGGGGTGTGAGGCCCGAACTTGGAGTCCCTGGGACACAAGAGTGGATCTCCAGGAGGATTTGGGTGCCACGGATGAAACTTGTCCTCAGAGGAGCTGGAGCAGGACTACTCACCCCTCTGCAGCCGCTCCAGAAGCTTTAGAGCTATCAGAGCGGTGGAAAGGGGCTGCAGACCTGCTTCGGTGGGGAACTGGCCTTGGGTTTCTGGAGCTGACCTGGAGGCAGCACTTGGAGTCCGAACCGCGGCGCTGGGTATCCTCTGGGGATCGATGCAGGGGAGCGATGCCATTGCGCTCCTTTGCAAAGCTCTGCGCCTGCATGCGCACTAGCAAATCAGCCCCGGCTTTCCTTCTGCCACACAGTTGCCAGGAGAGCTGAAAGCTAAGCCACTTGAGGACAGAAAAAGAAAGAATTGGTGGGGGTATATTAAAGAACAAAAAGGCGTTTCATTTCCTCTGTACTGGTTTGGCAGGAGCTACATTTTAGGGTCCATAACACAGACAGTGACTAGGACACTTTTTGCAGCTTTTCCAATAGGATTGGTTTGCTGCGTTTCCAAACCCGGTGTGACTCATGATGTTGCCTTCCGATTTTTATTCGTAGTTTGTCAATGACTTTTTAAGAAACTAAAATGAGGTGGTAATGCAAGATAATAATAAACGATTTCTAAGTCCATCTTTAACTTCCAGGATATCCAATCGTTTAAACTTATCAGCTAAGAGTAAAATATTATGACAGGATATTAGGCATGAATTACAGAACCAAATGATCATGAGAATTTCTTGGTGAAAGACAGGCTCTTCGAATTCAAAGCTAATGTTCTCCCAGAAGATTTGGGGTTGAAATTAGTTTGCTGGTTGCTCTTCAGATGCAGACCCTGTCACCAGAGTCGCCCAATGCTGCTCTTTAATACAAATAAAGGGCATTTTCACATTGATTACTTTAGTACTTGAAACATGGTTATCACCCTGGAGGACTTATGGGGAGTCATGTGGCACCCAAGGGGAGTCTTTCCCTCTTGCCCCACATTTGTGGCTTGTGAGATGTATGCCAGTAGTGGTGATGGGGTTATAATATTTCTTGCATCTCACCATCATCCACAAGGGAAACATGTAAATCAATGAATTTTCTTCAAGAAACATCCAGTACTCACTCCTTTGGACAGAAAATGACAATTCCTCACTGAATTCTGTATTGTTGCAAAACCAAATCCACATTTGTCAGTTGTTATCCAAAAGCAAAGCAAAACAAAAAATCAAGATATGAATCATGCCTTTAACCCACTTTTTACATGGAGATTTTATGGATATGTTAAAGATTAAAATCAGGCAAGCCTCTGGGCAAGTGGATACACCCATTCCTATCTACCAAAATGAGAAGGAACTACTGAAATGCAGAGGTACTGTCAGATACTAGAACCTTATGATTACCTGACCCACCACAGATTAAAATAACTACCTCATCAATCTAATATTGTATATGTATCCATGTCCCTCAACAAACGAACATTGAAATTGATGTATATGGTTCTTATTCAGTGGAGATGCTCCTAAATCTTTTGCCTTCCTAAACTAATTGCTCTCTAAATTTTTCCCCCCAGCATACTCTTTTACATTCCTGGAGCTAAACAGTTAATTTATTAATGTATTCCATTCTTTTAGGTTAAAGTTGTCTTGTGTTCACTTGTTTTTTCCATCATGTTATGAGCTATGATGGCAAAGATGGCGTCATATATATTGCAATACTCTAGCACAGTGGCTCTCAACCTTCCTAATGCCACGACCCTTTCATACAGTTCCTCATGTTGTGGGGACCCCCCAATCATACAATTATCTTCATTGCTACTTCATCCCTGTCATTCTGCTACTGTTATGAATCTGGAAACCGCTGTGAAAAGGTCTTTCCATCCCCAAAGGGGTCGCAACCCACAGGTTGAGAACTGCTGTCAGCATCTCCTACAGAATTTAGCACAGAGTAGATTCATAAAGGATCCCTTGTGGCAAAGCAGGGTGTACATATTGGGCTATTAACCCCAAGGTCAGCAGTTCGATCCTACCAAGCATCCTTTTTGAGAAAGATAAGGCTGCTTGCCCCTGTATAGATTTATAGCCTCGGAAACCAGAGGGGGCATTTCTTTTCTGCCTTATAACATCCCTATGACTCAGAAACAGTAGGGAGCATTTTTTCTCTACCCTATAGTGTTCCTGTGAATTTAAATCAACTCAATGGCACTAAGCTTAGATTTCTAATAATGATGATGATAATGAAAGCAACCATATATGGAGTAACTACTATGTGAGCTGGTTAAGATACATTATCTCAGCTAATTTTCTCTACAACCCACTGGGCTAAGTTTTATGTGCTCAAATTATGGGGAGAAAGGCTTATGCGAGCATACCCAAAGTGCTAGAGCTATTTTGTCATAATTGATTTGAGATTGAAAACTATCTGCTTGACTCCAAAGCTTAAGCCGTTAACAGCATTGCTGGATTTAAATAGACACGCTCCCACGTTCTCCATTACTCAAGGTTAAAGGGACTTCATATGTTTTTAATGCTGAATAAAGGAATATATGAATTCTGAATAAGCCCTCTTACAATCTGATCAATATTGATTTAAATGTGCAAACATTATGACAGTTCTTTTCTCTTGTAATAAAATATGATCTTGTCTTCTAGACATTAGTACCACAATAATCCCCAAAACTGAACAGCAAGGTGTCTTAAAGGGAAATGGGCCAACCTTGTATGAATTATTATATCGTCCTGTTGGAATCTTTATGTTAATAAAAGGGTGAGAACGCTATCAAAAAGCTCAGAACAAAGAAGTAATTGGATACAGAATGACCTAAGAATGCACTATAGACCCGCAGTTGTTCTTCCCTGTAACACATAGTATATTTCTTAGGACTAGCCTAATCACCTTGCCAATTGACCTGTCTGTGCAAACAGACAAAGAATCTTTGGTGGGAGGCATGTCCTTAGGAAGTCTCTGGCTAGGAATACTTACAGCAAATACAAAGGGCTTTAAAAAGTTTGGGGAAATTGCGTTGCCTTTTCATTCTATTTCCGTCACAGCTTTTTCCAGCCCCCACCCACCATAAAATTCAATGTCTACGAGGTATAGCACTTTTTAGAAGATCGTCAGGTTGTTCAGCTTTCTGGGGTCTATCATGCAGACGTTTCATGAATGAAATTCTCCCACCCCATGAGGAGCTCTACAAGGTTGTCTTAAAAGCTAGCGCAGTGGTTCTCAACCTGTTGTCATGACCCCTTTGGGGCTCGAATAACCTTTTCACCGAGGTCACCTGATTCACAACATTAACAAAATGACAGTGATGAAGTAGCAATGAAAATCATGTTATTGTTGAGGGGTCACCACAAGATGAGGAGGAACTGTATTACAAGGTCCTGGCATTAGGAAGGTGGAGAACCACTGGGTTAGAGGGACATGTCTGTTACAGGAGGGAGGGAGCCTGAGAGTCATTCTTAAACTTACTAAATTTAGCTTGATACTATTTATGAACTAGGATTCATGGGAGTGATTTGAAAAAGTCATACATGTAAATTTAATGACGAAGTTGGCTAGTTTGACCAAAATAAGAAGTAACCTTTACTGTGTAGTTTTCACGTATCATGCACAATCTTAAGAGAACTAGATGCATCCACTCCTTTAAAACTAACAACAAGCATATTAACTATCAATATCTTCATGTGAGAGGTGTGGTAAGTCACAGAAAATCCAGGTAAAATTTACCAAAGTCACTCTGAAAGGCAGGATTTGAACCTTGGCTTTCTAAATCCACAGCCCAATTTTGTTACAGTCCACTAGAAGGCTGGCTATTAACTGAAAGGGCTATTAGGGCAGGAACTTGGCTGTGATGTTCATAAGACTCTCCCAGACAGAAACAATGCATGGCACCTGACTGGATAAAAGCCAGGGGCCATGGTGGGAAAGTACAAAGTACAGTAGCATTTGTATTGTGAAATTGCATTAATATATATTCTCATTTAATTTTCAAGTTAGTTCCATAAATTAAGAAATGCTACTATCACACTAAGAATAAAAACGAGGCAACTCAATTCCTTGAAGTCTCATAGCCATCAAATGTACAACCAGGATTTCAATGTATAGCCTATTGCTTTTAGCCATTTTACTACATTGCTTTTCAACTTCAGTTATATTTAACTACAATGTTGTGTTGGCAACTAAGTCGCTTGCTTAGAATTCAGTAACTGTTCTAGGATTTCAATTCAGAACACATGCTACAACCAAATAAATAGAAACCAAACATGGAATTGGGATAAATTGCTCCCTAAGCAGTCTCTGTCTTGCTGGAGAAACTGCTTAAATGTTGGTGAATTACCATTTGTCATCGTTCTAAAATAAGGAGATATCCTGGTAACTATTTTTGACTTTTGGTTGGGAAGATAGAAAATCAGACAAAGTAATATGATCACATGAAGATAAAGGAAGGAAGAAAAAAATGTTTGACATTTTTAGTCTGTTGATACAAAGTTTGTAAGACTGTGGATTCATAGCCCATTGCATATAATTTCAAATGATGCTGTGTCCAAAAAAAGAGATCTTACAAGAGAGTTTATTAATTGTGCCTCTCTATCTTAAAGTTCTTTAATAGGTTCCTCAAACATTTTATATGTTCAAAACCTGTCCTTTGTAATGCCATCAATAGTTGGCTTTCACTGACTACTCCAATTCAATTTGTAGCTCTTTTGACTTTCATTATTTAAACCCTTGTTTGCAAACATGATGGCAGTTAGCCCAAAGAGAACAGATTCCTCCTCCAGGTCTTGATTACCCATCTCTCCATTCATTTTGGCACAGGCTTCTGATCTCCGCTTTGAATTCAAGTTACTGCTAAGTCATTCCTTGAAAAATTCTGCTAGAAATGTGGTCTTTGTGGTAACACTTCTTGATCTTTTCCTTAAAATTGTTCAAAGGGCCCTTCTTTTTGCCCCCGTGCCTCCTATAGTGCAAGAGGTTATACCTGGAAAATTTTAAAACAAACAAACCCTAGCAAGCTTTAGACTGAGATTCAAATCCGGGGAGTAAAACTCCAGAGGCCACACCATCCGAATCACACCAGGTCCATTCTGACTCCCAGGGACCCTAGTACGGTTACTGAGGCTAAAAATCAGGGGTGCTAAGCTGGTGGCCCGCTGGCCGCATGCGGCCATCAGATAACTTTTAGTGGCCCATGATGCTCTGAAATAAAATGTAACTAGAGAACTCTATGTACAATATTGCCTGATCTCCCCTAAGCACTGTTTTCCTCATAACAATTTTTTTTCTATTCTCATTTTATTTCAGAGCATCGTGGGCCACAAAAAATTACCTCGGGGGCCGCATGCGGCCTGCGGGCCACCAGTTTGTCATCCCTGCTATAAATCTTTTTTTTTAATTTTATCAATTTATTAGGGGCTCATACAATTCTTATCACCCTGCTATAAATCTTTACAGGAACCAACAGCCTCAGCTTTTTGCAGCGGAACAGCTGGCAGGTCTGAGTGGTCAGCCTTGGTTGAAGATCACAAGTAGCGCAGTGCGGGGGATTTAGACCAGCTATCCCGCATCAAGCTGGGTCCGAAATGAGGCGTTCGGATAGAAGGAAAAGAAAGAGCTATGTACAAAGCATGGGATCGGGAGAACTCCACTCTGATGGACTGAAGTCTCCACTCTGATGGACTGAAGTCTCATGCATATTTGAAGCTTGGCATTTATACTCTTCTTACACAAGGGAATTGGTTAGAAAACAAACATCAAAGAACTTAAACATTCCTAACTCTTATCTATGCAAATGTTACTTAACTAGTCACAGTTTCTTAACCTTAGAATAATAAAAGCACTAGGTTCAAAGACAATCACAGGGATATGCAAATAACTGAGTTATCCCTCAATGCTTTTAGCAGCAAAGTCACAAATAACAGTCATTTTGCAATGCTTTTGTCTGCAGAGACACAGAGGCACAGGGGACTAAATAGTCACCCATTAATAAACACCTTGATCAGCCAGAGGATTCCTACAGTGCCCCTTTGACCAGTTCGAATTTAAAGGTGTGACAATGGATAGGAAAGGAGGTGTCAAGATCCAGAAAGCAAAGGCAGTAGTATCAATAAGATTGAGGGTTGATCAGATGGAAGTGGAGGTGGAAGTAGTAGAACCCAGTGATAGTTCTAAAGTTCACACAGGTAATTGGAAATGAAGAGGAGGGGGGGGCGGGTAGTAGAGGTTCTGATTGTTTTCATTTTTGGTTTTTATTGGTAGATACAGAAAGCAGGGAAAGCTATGTTTGGATAACAGATATATATCCAAGGCCAAAGAGTTCATTTCAGTTCTTTACATTCCTAGTAAGGGGCTGCGTCCTATAGGAACTGCCCCTGTAGGTTTCTGAAATGTTAAATTTTAGGAGAGCAAGCAGCCTCTTAGTCCTGTTGAGCAACCAGTGGGTTTGGACTACTGACTTTATGGTTAGCAGCTCCATGTGTGCCTCACTACCTCCCTTAAATATTACATAGTAATACAGGAAAACAACATAAGATGTGACTTAAGACAATATGATTAAGCAATATGTTTTGTGTGGGTGGGTTAATTCAATGCTATGAATATCTAAACTCAAACTCACTGCCATTGAGTTGATTCCAACTTACCATGACCCTACAGGACAGACTCGAACTGGTCCTGTGTGTTTGGGAACTGTTTATCTCTTCCGGAATAGAAAGACTGATTTTTCTCCTGAGAGGCTGATGGTGATTTCTAACTAGCGACTTTGCCTACTAGCAGCCCAAGGACCCAGGGCTCCTTGCTATGAATATAGAGAAATGAAATCTCTAAACCATCAGCTCACGGAAATACTTCTAAATGTTGGTGCTGGCTTTTCAAGGATAGATGAGAACTTGAATAGAGAAGTGAGCCAGGGAAAGAAAGAAACATAGTAAAGATAAATGTGTAAAACCCTGCTGGGCCCCAAGAACACCGGGGAATAAAACAAAAGTGGGCTGAAATGATTAGTGGAAGGATATGTCAGGAGCAGCTTTCAAACTATACATTTTCAATGTGAAAGTAAATGTCTTTCATTCTAGAATGAATATTTTAAAATCCTGCTGAATCTGATGATACATACATTATTTTCTGTGCATCATAAGGGTTTAGTGGCAACACCTTGACTTAAACAACATAGTACTTCTGTTTCTCCTGTAGGAACCAAATGTGGGGGCAAACATCCAAAAGCTCTCAGTTATTCCAGCCACAAGGCATGTTCTATTTCGTTATTCTGCTCCATGTGACGTCTATTCCCAATGTCATTTTATGACCCAAGAACCCATGAATAATTCTAGTCATCATATAGAATAAGAGGCCAGTAGGTGAAAATGCATCCTTGATGCCCCACACAATACATCTGCTAATGTAGCTTCAGCCAGATTTAAGGCACTTGGTTGCCACAAATAAGGTACAGACTGGAGGGTGTGTACCTGTTTAGCCCTGAGCCAACTTTCGCAGAACTGGAAAAAGACCATGGACTCTCAAGTTAGAAGCTATTCTCTGCCACAGGTAACTTTTGACATCAGTTTATTTTCTGACAATTATTGAACAGGTGTGTTCCTATTATCCTTAAACTACGCTGGTTTCATTTTTTTTTCAGTTGAGAAAACTTTGATCATCCTTAATAAAATCTCCTCATGTCTTCACAGCCCAAATATTGATGTCTTATTTTATTATGATTTTGCATACTCCTGGTTTTGTATGCACGAATGCAGAAAAAAGGTTTTTCAATTCTTTCCACCCACAAAATATAATTACATGAATAATACAAATATGAACCCAAAAGTCATCTTCATGTGACATTGCCACCTAAAGTATTTGGCAGTAGCATACAAAAATGGGCTACTACCACTTTGAAAGCCTACAGCTTAAAAAACATTTAAAATAATTTTGTATCTTTTTCATATTCATATACTTAAAGAATTATGTCTCTTAATAGAATATAATTCAAAACAAATTGTTGATGAAATGGGATTCTAACAACAGCAACATAACATAAAACAGCAATGAAAAATTTTACCATTAAATGGAAAGTTGTATAACATGCCTCAACCCTCTGCCAGTTGACATGGGGCTTTCTAAAGCTTTTCAAACATCAAGAAGACAAAGTATATTTTCTATTCCAAAAAGTGTGCTGACAGTAAGATGAATGTAAGCCTTTCTGAAAGAGAGCCAGCACAGAAGTGTTCTCAGTGGGGAGATAAAGCAGCATAGTGGTTGACTTGGTTGCTGAATGTGTTGACAAATCCAAGAAAGCAATGATACTCTTACCCAACCCAGCAATGTTTTTGGAAAGCATAAAAAAGAACACATGTTTAAGTTTTAATAAACCCTTTAGAGTTACTTTTTTAGGAGACAAGTTTTAAAACTTTTAAAGAACTAATCAATAGAATTCCTGGTATATGAGCAATAGACAGAGAGATGGTAGCATTTGCTTTAGCTTATTGCCCAGAGCACTAGTATTCTAGAGAGCATTCCCTCTCCTTTGTTTCTCCAAGTAGTTCAAATGGATGACCTACAAGGTTAGCCACTCAGGTTCCCATTCCCAAAGACATCATGTTACTAAGACAGCTTGACTTCTCTAACAGTGCCCAAGGAACTTCTACCACAAATTGAGAAGGGATAGGTGAGAGAAGGAAAATTGCTGACTATGTGAAAACAGTAAAATATAAATTATTCAGAAATAAAGTACCCATATCTCTTAACCCAGATTATGCCATACTGAGCTTCACTAACAAAAACGTTAGAAACTAAGTTAATCAGATATATAACGGACATTTAACAGATACATGTATTCAATTGTTGATTTGTTGTTAGGTGCCATAGAGTCAGTACCAACTCACAGTGGCCCTTTACAAATGCACATTGTGTCTTCATACATTCCCACTGAGAGAAATGTGTATGCACAAGACTTCAGTTACATGGAATTGGATTAATATTAACCCTCGCTCAATGAGACTCCCTCATCTTTTTTTCGTGTATCGTCCACTATTTTTTTTAATGTAACTAGTTTTTTTTCTGAGATTATAGCAAGCAACAATGAACACATCATCATAAACTAAGATGTTTGGGGGTGACATAGAGTTGATTTCAATTCATAGTGACCCTATTCAACAAAGTAGAACTGCCTCATGGTTCATCTAGATTGTAATGCATATTATAGGATCTCCGTGACTCCAAATCAAATTGATACCTTTTTTTTATTTGAATATTAAGAAACATGTTGCCAAATGTCTCTTCCCTGGGATCCTTGGTCCGTTCAAGTGGCCTCCGTCTTAGTAATCAGTTGAACACTTAACTTAATTGCTCCTTATAGCACTCTTGTAGACTCACTACCATTGAGTCAATTTTGACTCAAAACAACTCCATAAGGACACAGTAGAACTGTCCCTGAGGGATTTCTGAGACTAAGGTGAAAGAAAACCTCATCTTTCTCCTGTAGAGCGACTGGTGATCTCAAATTGCTGAATTTGCTGTTAGCAGCTCAATGCATAAGCCACTGAGATAGTTAGTTTACTGTGCCAGCCTGGCCGATAAACGCAAGTGGGATTAATTGAAGGGCAGAGAGATAAATGGCTCAGTGAGCCTCGCCTTTCTTGTCTCTGACTCTTTGACCATCATTGGACCAGTGTGCAGTTGCCTTGCTTGTTCTGTGCCTCAATTTACAGGCTACACTATGGGACACCTAGCCTGTGGACTGTGTCGCTGTAAGTTGAGGTCCCTTTAAGACCACAGGATTAAATTTACATCTCTTGAGCTGGGGACTGACTGTTGGTGACTTGGCTGACAGTTGGTGTCCTGCCTTGCTGTTTGCTGCCTGGACTGGGATAGCCTAGCTCTCTCTCCGGAGAACTACCTGTTTTGCAGTGCTCTAGCCTTGAAGGACTGCCACTGTCTCAGAACTCTCTCTCAGGAGTGAGTTGCCCTGAGCCATCTGTACTGCTTTATAATTTAACTGTTCATTTCTTGTATTATATATTTATCTATCTGCATATAATTTAACAGTTCATTTCTTGTGTTATATATCTATCTTTATATCTACAATTATTAGCAATCTGGTTTTGTCTCTCTAGAGAACCCTGTCTAACACAGCCACCATCCCACCAAACAGATCAACTCAACAACTCATTGTCATCAAGTCAATGTTGACTCATAGCCAGCCAAGGTAGGCTAGGGTAGAATTTCTGAGATTGTAACTCTTTATGTGAGTTTGGGTAGAGAACCCCTTCTTTCTCCTGTGGAGTGTCTGTTGGTTTCATACTTCTGACTTTTCAGCTCATAGCCCAATGTGGAACCACTGCTCCACCAGAGCCCCACCATGCCACCAGAGTTCTATGCTCACCACTATACCACCGACACCTCTGCCACCAGAGTTCTTGAAACAACATTTGCATCTATTCATGTCTTTCCATCCTTCACCAACCCACCTTCCAGGCTTTTCCCAATGACATCTTGGCTCCTATGCTCATCATTTATTGGTTTAACTTTTGTATTAACCTTTTATAGCTGTATGTGTTCTAAAGCTGTATCTGATATTTTTACTCTTTCAGAAAAATGTATTATGCTTAATCCTTAAGAATATACATTTTATGCACTGTTTTAGAGTACCCCACACATACATTGCTATATGTTGCTATAGTTTATTTATTTTGAGTGCTGTATTATCCAAATATATATCCCCCATAGCCAGCTATGAGCATTTAAGTGATTGCCACATGTTCCTATTTTGAATAATTTTAATATGATTACACTTATATATGTCCCCTGATAAGTGTACAAATATAGTTATTAGGAAATACAGGTGTAAAATCAAAGGAGAAAATGTCAAACTCTTTCCAAATTGTTTGTAACAGTTTACACTCCTACCTCCAATAAATAAAATATGAATGTAGGAATATTTGAACTCACCAAAGATGAATTATAATACATAGAGTTAGAGATACTAGAAACTAGTGAGCTGAATCGGACTGTTATTGACCATTCTGAATCAGACAATCATATAGTTTTCTATGGTGGGTATGACAAATTTAAGATAATTGCATCACATTCATCATCAAAAGGAACATTGCAAAGTCTGTTTTATATAGCATATTATCTATATGCCTGCAAGGAAGACTAGTTAATACATCTCTTATTCAAATTTATACACCAACCATGAAAGCTAGTCATAATGAATTTTTTAAATCTACCATCAAAAGATTTACCAAACATAAAATATAGATGCACTGATAATTAATAGTGATATGAATGCAAAAGATGGAAACAGAAGAATTTACCAACATTTCCACAATATACAGAGTTAGAAAATGTGGCCCAAAATTTATTAACAAAGCTGGAAATATAATGATAGAATTTTGCAAGAAAAACAGCTTCTTCATTGCAAATACCTCCCCCACCCGCCTGCCCCGCAATGGATCTGGCTAGATAAAACACACAGAAATCTAATTGGTGGCATCTATTGGAAGACACAATGCAAAAGCTCAATATTATGAGCCAAAAAGAGCTGGCTCAAACTATAGAACAGATCATAAATTGCTCCAATGCAGATTGAGTTTGCAGCTGAAGAAAATATTTTTAATTTAATAAATCATTTTATTGGGGCTCATACAACTCTTATCACTATCCATACATACATCAATTGAGTAAAGCACCCTTATACATTTGTTGCCCTCGTTATTCTCAAAATTTGCCTTGCAGCTGAAGAAAATTTAAAGACATTCATGAGAGTCATAATACAACATTTAGTAAATCTCATCTGAATTTAGAGACCAACCTAAGAAGAGATTTGGTTCATTAAACACTAATGACACAAGGCTAGTTGAATTGTGTGACCACATCAGGAACCTCATACATGAAGAGAGCAAATGCACTTTAAAAGATATGAAAGACAAATTTTAAAAAAGCAGATGTCAGAAGTGACTCAGACTTGCTCTTGAACGTGGAGTCTAACTCATTGGGACCCAGTCAATTCTGACTGATAGAGACTCTTTAAGTAGGGTAGAACACATGTGGGTGTACAAGATAGTAACTCTATGAAAATAGAAAGCCTCATCTTTCTCCTGAAGAACGCTCGGTGGTTTTAAATTGCTGACCTTGAAGTTGGCAGCCCACACATAACCCACTATATCACTAATCTATTAAGAAGCCCCACCTGAGCTCCTTTGAAAACAGTAGCAGTTTATTAACAATGAGATGCCAGAAATTCAGGCCAAATTCAGGTTATCAAACAATGGACATCATTTCTGATGTCAGATGGATCTTGGCTAAAAGGGAATAACAGAAATATATTTATTTGTTTTTTATTGACATGAAAACACATTTAGTGGTGCAGATCCTACATGAAAGACTGTGTGTGACACTGTGAAACATACAGGTTCCTTTTGCTCAGAGCTTCTGAATAGACCGCGAGGCAGTCATTCAAAATAGAACAAGAGGTTACTGCATGCTTTTATTTTATTTGACAAATGTTTTGCCATATTTATTTTACCACAGTGGAAAGTTTAAACTATGAATAAAATGTTTTTAAAATGCAGAAATGGCCATTTCAAAAATGCATGAGATACCAGAAGAGTTCTCTATAATTGCTTCATTCTTTTTTTAAAATCATTTTATTGGGAGCTTGTACTACTCTTGTCACAATCCATACATACATCCATTGTGTCAAGCACATTTGTACATTTGTTGCCCTCATCATTCTCAAAACATTTTTCTCCTTTAACCTTTGATATCAGTTCCTCATTTTTAACCTCCCTCTCTGTTCCCCCCTCTCTCATGAACCCTTGACAATTTATAAATTATTATTATTGTACCATGTCTTACACTGCCCGACATCTCTCTTCACCCACTTTCCTGTTGTCCATCCCTCAGGGAGGGGGTTATATGTAGATCCTTGTCATAGGTTTCCCCTTTTTACCGCACCTTCCCTCCATTCTCCCAGTATCACCACTCTCACCACTGTTCCTGAAAGGGGGTGATCTGTCCTGGTTTCTCTGTGTTTCAAGTTCCTATCTGTACCAGTGTACATCCTCTGATCTAGCCAGATTTGTAAGGTAGAACTGGGATCGTGATCGTGGGAGCGGGTGGAAGGTGAGAAAACATTTAAGAGCTAGAGGAAAGATGTGTGTTTTACTGCATGTTTTTAAATGAGGAAAGGTGTGTGTTACCCTCTTTCAGCGTACTTATTCAATCTGTATGCTGAGCAAATATTCCAGATACTGGACTAGATGAAGAAGAAGGTAGCATCAGGATTAGTGGAAACCTCATTAACAATCTGCAATATGCAGATGGCACAACTTTGCTTCCTGAAAGCCAAGAGGACTTGAATCACTTCAAGATAAAAATCAAAGACCACCATTACTCTATGTAAAGAGAACAGCAATCCCTACAACTGAACCAATCGACAACATCACGATCACTGGTGAAATTATTGGTGTTGTCAAAATTTTATTGTACTTAAATCTACAATTAAGAAGCAGTTAAAAAACAAATGGTGTATTGCATTGGGAAAATCTGTTGCACACGACCTCTTTCAAGTGTTGAAGAACAAAGATGCTGCTCTAAGGAGTAGGGTGTGCCTGAACCGAGCCGTGGTATTTTCAGTTGCCTCAGCGGAGAGCTGGACAATGAGTAAGGGAGACTGAGCAGCATTTGAACGACCACGTTGGTGAAGAATGTTGAGTGTACCAGGGCTACCATAAGAACCAGCATATCTATGCAGCCAGCACCTTATAAATGAGTGGCAAGACTTCATCTCACGAAGTTTCGGCAGCTTTTTGAAAGGACATCATGGTTGGCACAGTAGAGGGTCAGTGGAAAAGAGGAAGCTCATCAGTGAGTTGGGCTCACAGATAGCAAAAGTGAAGATGGAGCAGGGTGGGTGGTATGTTGTTCCATTATACATAGCTTTGTTGTACACTGGTGCTGACTGGACAGCACATAAAACCACCTCCACGACCACAACCGATGTATAAGGTATCATAGCATCTGCATAATCATGTATTATCTCAAATGGTAGAAGGGTGTATCTCACTGTGACCTTAATTTGCATTCTGTGACCTCTTAGTTGGGTCGGCATCTCCATATGCTTTGTAAGCCTTCGGAATCTCATCTTCTATGGAATGCCTACTCATGACTCTCACTCATTTTCAGCTACTGGGTTGTTAGAACTTTGATTTGTAGTTGATTTGTAGGATTTCCCTAAGTTAACACACAAAGTGTATTCATTTGTGTTTTACCACTCTGATATTTTCCTCTTTCCTAATTCTGAAATGATCCTGCTAAAACAACGCAAGCTGAAAAACAAATTAAACCAGAAAATTCTTCCTAACAATAAAAATAATACAAAGTCTTATAAATTGCATGAAGCTGATCGTCAGTGTC
Organism: Tenrec ecaudatus; assembly: GCF_050624435.1. Classification (NCBI taxonomy): domain Eukaryota; kingdom Metazoa; phylum Chordata; class Mammalia; order Afrosoricida; family Tenrecidae; genus Tenrec; species Tenrec ecaudatus. The sequence goes on from NC_134539.1 coordinate 28,093,899, forward strand.
ATCAGTTTTACATTCAGCCACTGAAACACATTTCATTTCATTATTCAGGCCACCTGTATGTAATGATTCATTGCACTTCCTCCCTCTCTCCGAGTTCCATTTACCTTGCTTCCTAATGTTTCTGAACTTCTTCCTTATATAAACACAATTCTTTTGATCTCATTCAAATCGTTGGATTTTCTAAGGTATGTATACCTCCCTAGTTTTATCAATTCCATTATCTAATTGTCTATCATTTCTCTCTAAATTGAGTCACAGGAGTAAGTTCCATTTCAGAGCTGAGGTTGAGTAATGCAATAGTCTAGGTTTCACCAGTCCCCATCCAACCTGGTATCTTGTGATTTTGAGTTTTGTTACATATCCCACACACCTTACACTCTATCCAGGGCCTTCTAATGTCATCACTTCAGAACAGTCAGAAGTCAGTTATGTAGCATGTGGTTTTGGTGGCTTTGGATTCATTGTTTCTATATGCTTTGGGTTTTTTAAAATCATTTTTTCCCTTTGCATAAGGGGGTATTGATCGTTGCATCTTAGATAACTACTCAAGTTCTCTTAAGACCCAGGTGCCCCTCAGCAAAGGAGGACATAGAACATGGTCTTTATATTAGGTGAATGGGCCTTTGTGTCCTTTGAGGCTGTGCTTCTGATCACCCAGCCCAGTGACTCATTCCTTTAAGGTGTTTGGTTATAGCTAAGAAGTTTTCAGAACTTTGTCCCCTGTATGCTACATCACATTTCTGGATATCGTTTTAGGGAAGGTAGATATCTATGCATAATAGATACTGTAAAATTTACATATATTTGTGAGTATACTCCCACTTGAGTAAGACTCATCTTACTGACTTGTCATTCCTAAATAAGTCTATCAAATATTGTATGTTCAGTTTACTTGAAAGACGACGAAGGAAAACTTATTCCTGTACTCACTAGAAATAAATCATTGCTACTTATTACTAAAATAGGCAACATTGTATAAATGTCCTAAACATCAGTGATTTGATCATAAGAGCATAACTATTGTTGCATTCATTCACAAAATGATTATTTTCCTTCAATTAAAATATTTATAGGCAGGAGATAAGTCTCCTTGTTTTTAAAGCATAACAGAACATTCCTTTATCATCACTGGTTATGAGTAATTATGTCCTCCAGCCCAGTAACCACATGCAACAGAATTGGAAACCATCATTACTGATTATGTGCCATTTCCATTTCCATAGCACCTCAAAAAAGACTCTATTGGATCTGTATTTGGAAATCTAACCGATTTTTCTTTAGAAATTTCTCCTTGGGACATTAAACCATTATTTTGGGGGAAAGATAATTTGAAAAAAAAAAAGTAGAATTCTGCTCTCACAGTGTAAATTGTTCATACACTAAAAAGAAATGTTAAACTTGTTATCCACACTTCCATTGCCTTTGGATTCTCTTCCATGCTCAAGTTTACAATTGGTCAGAAATTTCCAAATAATCAGAAATTCCAACTGCTCATAAAGCAACTGAATCTATAATACAGATGATATAAGCATTGGAATTAACTTCTTTTATTTGATATATTAAATTGTATGAAGTAATTTACCCATAGATATTAAAATAGTTTGTCTATTTAAAAATATTTTATAAGTTCAATGCTTTCACAAAAAATTCAAAATTGGAAAGTATTTATTTCTGACTTGAACATGTTAAGCTCATTGACCTACATGCATGCTTTCTAGCTTCTTAAAGAAAAAAGGTTTTTTTGCCCCAATTTCCTTTTATATTCCTTTTTATTTCAACTCGATTAACATGCAATATTGATTTCTTTTTGACAAGTGAATGAAAATATTTTTTCTTAATGTGTTTAAAGCAAAGGTGTCCCCTACATCAATGAAAGTACAATCATATTCCCTTTGTTGGGTTTCCTTTCTTTCTCCACTGTGCTTATCACACTTATCACTGAGCTACCTTTATATTTCAACTGTGCTTTTCTGGCTTTTCTTACTCGAAACTAGAAGAATATATTTCTGGAAGTCTGAATTGTCTCCTGAGCTCTATGGTGGCAGGAAAAGAATGCACTTATATTTGTTTATCTCATCCCCATCAAAATGCCCAGTATGAAATGCGTGCATACTAAATATTTAAAAGACTTCCAGAGTGTATTTCTGCTAAATGATTGTACATCTGCTAAAAATACTAGCTACATTTGTATCCTGCATTGTAGTGCCTGGAGAGTGCATGCTTATTTTTGATGGATATTAATAGAAATGGTTTCTCATATTCAGAAAGAGTTCTACTTTATCCAATTATACCTCCTAACTATATTTACAAAAACAGTCAAAACCACATATTATTAGAAGGTTCTTACCTGCTTATTTGCCATGATATGGCCATAACAGTTTTTGAATTGATTAAAACTCATTTTACTACTTTTTATTGTAATTTGAGTGGAATTCCTAGAGGAAATTTGTTTTCCATTCAACAATTCATACACATTTCAGTTTGGGACTGAACATAATCCCTGCACTGGAACAGCGTTTGTCCTCCTTCCTCCTTGTCTTTGTCATTTCCTCGAGCTCTTCTTTTTGTTACTTCCTGCCTTCAGAGCTCACTCTTTGGGCAAATACTTCCCTTTAGAACTTGTACAATTCATTGTTCTCAGAAGAGCATAGATCACTGGTTCTTTTGTTCACTTTATAGACCTGTCTGCTTTCTGTTACAAAGTCACAGTACCAAAAAGAATTAGTGGACATACAGCCATTGCAAGAATCTCTGGTAGTACAGGATCAAGGCCAAGCTGCAATGAAGGCATTCTTGTCAACCAAGGCTCCAGGACTGGTCAAATACCAGTTGGTATGTTTCAGAAGGCTGATGAGGAGCTTGTAATACTCACTTGCCAATGCCAGGAAAAATTGAAGTCAGACCTCTATTTAGAAGAGATCTCTATTTGGGTCCATTCCAAAGAAACGAGACCCAACAGAATGTCAAAGTTATCAAACAAAGCAGTGTAATTCATGTCTCCTGTGAAGTAGAATTGTAGTAGTACATCTGGTGGGAACTGCCAGACATTCAAGCTAGATCCAGAAGAAGACATGACACAAAGGAGATCATTATTGACTGCAGACCGATCTTAACTTAAAGGAGAGAATACCAGAAAGATATTTACTTGGTTCATTAACTGTGCAAAGGCTTTTGTTTTGGTGGATCCAGCAAACTACGGGTAACATTAAGGTACTACCCACTGCCATTCAGTCATTTCCGACTCATAGCAACCCTGTAGGACAGGGTAGAAGTGCCCCTCTGGGTTTCTGAGACTGTAAGTCTACACAGGAGTAGAAAGTCTCATTTTTCTCCTACACCAGCAGGACTCCTAGCACAGCAAGGAGACAAATGGGAATTGCAGAACTCTTTATGGTGCTCAGGTAGAACTTGTACGCAGACCAAGAGGTAGCCTTACAAACAGAACAAAGGATGCAGAACGGTTTCACATCAGGAAAGGTGTGCATGGGGGTTGCATCATTTCACCAGACTTATTCAATCTGGATGATACAAAAATAACCCCAAGAAGCTGGACAATATGAAGAAGAATGTGGTATGAAGATCTGAGGAAATCTCATTAGCAGTCTGTGATATGCTGATGGTGTAACTTTTCTTGCTGAAAGCAAAGAGAATTAGAAGCTGTGTTGGTCTGGGTGGACCAAAGAAGCAAATTCATAGACACTCATGCATGTCTAAGAAAGAGCTTTATATAAAGAATTATTGTATGTTAAGGAAACATCCCTGTCCAGATCAAGTCCATAAGTCTGATATTAGCCCATATGTTAGATGCTAGTCTGTAAATTCCTCTTCAAACTCATGCAACACATGCAAGGACACAGAGTGGAGGAAGATCACAGGCCAGTTGGTGGAAATTCTTATGGATCCGGTGGTGGTGGAAGCATCTCAACACTAGCAGGGGAAAACCACGTGGCTCATCCAGCTCTAGGGCTCTAGCTGAATTAGTGTAGCTCCATGTGTCTTGTCAGCAAGAAGATGAAGCAGAGTGTGTCCCACCTTGAGGGAGGTTGGCAGGAGTTCCCAGAATCCTCAGGAGAAGGCCATGCTCACACAGAGGCCTCATTGGCTATGACATGATTGACAGTCTACACTCCACCCCTTCATGAGTAGGCATGAGATTATGTAACTGCCACAGAAGCACTTGCTGATGAAGAGCCAGGATTGCATCTTTCAGTATGAATTACAACTCAATGTAAAGAAAACTAAACTCCCCACCACTAGATCAATAGGTAACACTATGATAAATGGAGAAAAGATAGACGTTGTTGGGATTTTATTTGCTTGTATCCACAGCCAATATTCGTGAAACAGCAGTCAAGAATTTAAACTTCATTTTGCACAGAGCAAATCTGCTGCACAATTAAATCATCGAAGAGCAAAGATGTCACTTTGCGGACTAAGGGTGGCCTGATTCACGTGGTGGCATTTTCAATGGCCTCGTCAGCAGCTGGAAGCCTGACAGTGACTGAGGAAGTCCAGGTAAAACTTGCTGTCTTTGAATAATAATGTTGGTGAGGAATATGGAAATTACCATGGCTGCTAGGAGAACAAACGCATTTGTATTGGAAGAAGCACAGGCAGAATTCTCCTTGGAAGCAAGTCTGGCGCAAGTTCATCTCAAATCCGTTTCATATGTTATTGGAGGAGAATAGTCTCTGGAAAAGAGCATTATGCCTGATAAAGTAGAAGGCCAGGAAAACTGAGGTAGATGCTCACCAAGAGGATTGACAGTGGCTGAAAGAATGGATTCAAACATAATAACAATTGTGAAGAATGAGCAAGGTTATCAGTGTTTCATTCTGCTTTACGTAGAGTTGTTAAGAGTTAGAACCAACTCCACAGCACTTAACAACAAACACAATAACAACACTGCTTGGGTGAAAGTTGGGCAACAGTGATGAGCTCAGTTTCAGGCCTCAAAGGTTAATAAGTGCCCAGTCTCAGGGGTTCCACCAGTCTCTCTTTGACAATAAACCTTCAATAGTTTCTTATACTCTGCAAATTTGAGAGATGCCTCTGTAACTACCATTGCATTATGACACCGTACCTTTATTTGTTGTGTATATCATAAATCAACAAAATGAAGGACTTAAAAATGACATATTTGTATATCCTGACACTGATCATACCAATATTAATAGAGAACAGTGATTTAAGCAAATAATTTAAGGTTTCAAAAACTTTGATAAAATTTGTGAGATATGATTATTTATCACTGGTTCTGTAGAATCCTCAACAGTTTAATGAGTCTGTATGCTTATCTGTTAGGGACCCATCTATTTGTTCTCTTTATTACTCCCATGCAATGACTTATTTATAATCCATATTTAATTTATTTCCTACTCTGGTCTAGCTGTATGGGCTCTCCCCACCCCACCTCCGGGGTGGCAAAATGCAGAAGACTGTTTTCAGTTGGAAAGGGGTTTAAATCTGTAAGTTCAAGGAATTACATTTTTGAAACACTTGTAAACATGAATTCAGGTATTTTCTAATAAATTCTGAGAAATCATAGAAGAAAGAAGACAGATTTAATAGGGAGGAAACTAGAAAATGTTTTAATTTTCCAAAAGGCAAATATAATTTGATGAAGACAGTGTCTAGTCATTGGAAAAGAGATTATTTTTTTAACTTACAAATTTACAAGAAAATTAAGAAATGTGTGATGCAGTAGTAAGAAGACATATAAAAAATAAATGTACATATTTTATAGAGAAGGTATAACACATAATAATGATATGTTTTATTTCAAAAAAGCAATTCCAATTACATCCTTTGGGATAGGCTGGTGAATTTTTATTTGGATAAAAAAACTGATTGTATCAATATATTCAATATGTTTTTGGTTTGGCAACTTACCAACATGCTAGTGGGAGGATTCTTGTAAATTGACTTCTTTCTAACTTTTGCCCTCTTTTTCTATTCAAATCCCACCAATGCCTGGGATCACCGCATTTAATATATGCAAGGGACACAAAGCGAAGTGACCACGCCAAAGAAAATGACAGAATCACGAGTGGAAATCGGTAGAAGTTCTTTTATTCCTCGTGGAAGACAGGAGGATTTCTACATCCTCCTGGTTTTGTTCAAAAACATCAATTAGCCCTGGGCTGTCCCTGGCACCAGACATGACTGAGCCTTTCCTCCTGGCGATGTTTGCGGGCTAGGCTACTCAGGCAAGCGCAGAGCCTCAGATCCTGCCACCGTTCCCACTCCCTCTCGGGCAGTGCCAAAAGAAGCTGGTGTCATAAGTGCAGGAGGAGGGCGACCACCTTACCATTCACTCCTATGTCCCAGGCAAAACCAGGGCCACTGCAGACGTGGGAATGAGCGATGAAACCATTTTAAAATCGGCATCGGTTCCAAAGAGGAGCTGTTCGATTTGATCAATATACTGAACAGCGATGACAAAGCAGGCGGCCTCCTTGCTCAGCTCCCACTTCCAGGAAGGTCTCCACTGCTGTGCCTCCAGATAAGGAGGCTTCTACAGCATTAACGAGCGCTGGAGGCATTTGGACCAGTATTCCAAGTTGCTTGCTGCCCCATGGGGTTGTGGGAAATAATTAAACGAGCAGGAATTCCAATCCCAGGGAAGAATGTGGTTGTGGCTTGAAGGTCAAAGATGTTGGCATGCCCATTGCATGTTGGTACTGCCCACCGAAGGTCTGTGAGAGCCCTGGAGGTGACGTCATCGTCACACCAGCTCATCCATACGCTCCCGAAATGCTGCTGAAGAAACAACCAAGATTTGCAGATATTTTAAGTATCTGGTGCAGGCATTCCGAAGCTGCTCACACCGGATATGATCAAGAAAGGAGCAACTGTCATTGATGTGGGAATAAATTGAGTTCAAGATCACGTAACCGCTAAACCCAAGTTGGTTGGGGATGTGGATTTTGAAGGAATTAGGAAGAAAGCAGGGTACATCTCTCTGATCCTCGGGGTGGTTGACCCGAAGACAGTGGTGATGCTCAGGAAGAATATCGTCATTGATGCCCAAAGGCTACCTGGTGAGTGTAAAGTGAAGGTGAATGATCATGAAGTAGCGTCCAATTAGTGGTTGTAGTTTCCGGGTCACCAACAGCATTCGAAGCCAACTCAAAAGGCAAAACAGGACATAAAATACAACCTTCTTTTTTTATTGTATTGAGACTGTGAAACGATGCTCTGTATTTATGGAGAACTTCAGTGGGTGGGCATTTGCCCAGATAAGGGCACTTACAGGGGAGCTCTGGACGGTGTCCTGCTGAGTCTTAGGATGAGCCAAGAGCAGCCATTAACCAAGTGATTCACAAGGGGGCCCCGGTCTCGTTGCCAACGGTGGTTAACTTTGCCCAGCCACTTCAGTGGTTAACATTGACCTTTCCTAGGATTATATTTCCCAAGTGCTACCCTAATCAGAGTTGATACTTAAGGTTTCTAGTCTGTGAGTTCAGCTGGTAAAACCACACAAAAATTGGGATAGAGAAAATTGGGGGGAAATTAAAAAGGAATCAATGAGAGTCATTGGATATTTTTTAAGGCAGCCTGATTTACACGTCCATTAAATGATAGCCAGGTGTGTCTGAATAAAGTGGAATTGAATGAGAAAGGAGGAAAGCAATGGGCCAATAGTATTCCTAAACTGTCATGTCATGATTCACAATAGTTCCTTGGAATGTGTTTATAGTTGTTTTCTGTTACAGCTCTTATTTTAGGCATGGTACTATTCACTGAGGTCTCCAATTAGTTTTCCAGAGCTTGAGAAACTTATCTTATAAATTATTCATGCGTGTTGTCAGATTTGGCTTTTGCTACGTTTTAAAACTTTACTGGTAAATTTTTGTTCTACTAAAGTGTGTCTATGTGGTTTCCTGATTTTGATCTTGAAATCTATTTTTGAATAACAAAACTAATACAGAGTTGGGCTTGGTAATCATTAGGCCCATTATATCCTAAGTATACAATGTATCTTTCCTCCAAAAATTGTCAGTAGCGGCCTGATTTTCTCCGATGTACCTGTTGACTTACCAGAAAGGTCTTCAAGAGTGTGAGTTAGTTATTGAATTTAACCCGACTATGATGAGAGCATTTTATTTCATTATTAGTTTTTAATGAAACACTTCTGTCTGGTAAAAATAAAAACAAAACCCATCCGTTATATAGGTAGGAAACACTTTGATATCTCTGTATCTCTTTTCCTGGGGCATATGTTTGCCCTGGCTGATGATATCACAGCACAGTTAACATAGACTTAAACTGCTCTGAAAGAAACATAGATTTGGGTTTATAATAAGTAATACCCACAGGAGCTGTTATTGGAGTAGAACAATTGTCATAGCAAGATTTAAAATCCGGAAAGGAATGAGTCAGGCTGTGTCTTTGCACTATCCCTATTCAATCTGTATGCTGAGAAAATAATTCAAAAAGCTGTACTGCATAAGGAATGAGGCATCAGGACTGTAGGAAAACTCATGAACAACCAGCGAAATATAGATTACACAACCTTTCCTGCTGAAAGCCAAGACTTATGGCTGAAAAATAAGACTAAAACCTTCAGTATGGATTACTACTCAATGCAAAGAAAACAAAACTCCTCATAGCTAGACCAAGAAGCAATATCACAATATACACAGTAAAGCTTGGGATTGTCAAGGATTTCATTTTACTTGTACCCACAATCAATGCCCCCAAAAGCAGCAGTCAGTAAATCAAATTATTCTTTCCATCAGTGTGCCACAAAGGTTCCACTGTCACGACAGGCCACCACTTTGCAAGGTGTCACTTGGACTGTGAAAGAAAGCCCTGCCTGAAGCCTCACATCTGCTGCTGGTATCACTGATGTCAAGCTTCACATCCATGACCTGGATCAAAGGATCGCAAAAGTGACAGCTTCCCACTCTGCAGCCCTAGGGGGTTGAATGAATAGGAGCAGCTTCCTTCAGAAGTACTGGGGCGGGGAGGGGGCAGTGATTGTGTATATGTGCAAATCATTGGATGGTGAAATGTTCCTGTAACAATGGCTTTCGTATTCCAGTATGATTCTATCCTTTTTATGACACCCATTTCTAGAAGATATTTTCCTGTGGTGGGGTGACAGGCTCTAAGCAGCTGAACAAGATGCGTTTGGAAAAATATGTTTTACTAACTTCTCCGCTGTATTTTTGGTCATATAATATCTAAATACATCTGCACTGAGAGGCCTAGCCAGCAAAGCAGGGAAATCTGAATATCAGTTCATAAATGGAATGGTTTTAAATATATTTGGTTTCTGTCCCCATTACAAGAAATAGAAAACATACGTGAGTTTTCTGAAACATGAATAGGTCTTATGTGCCAAAGAAGAAGAAAAAAAGAGTTGGGGGTGATTTAATGGTGGAATGACTTTTAGGAATGCAGGGTTAAAGTAGAAAATTAGTTCTTCACTTTGGAATGTCTCAAACATTTGCTAATATGGTTGGTGACTCCTCACAAGGAATTGATAAAGTGCAATATTACCCTAGGAAAAGTGACCTGAGAGTTCACAGAATCCCTCTCAAAATTTTCTTGTGAAAACAATAATATTGCACTCTAAAAAGAGGTAACCTTCATACAAACAACAATTTAATTCCACATCCAGATCCCAACAAGAACCAGTTCTAGATAGTTACATTTAGGTTCCTTATAAAACTATAAAATATTTTCCTAAATTTTTGTACATAAGATGATTAAATGACCATATGCTGGCAGATTAAGGAATGTCCATGTAGGTGAATATTTGGATGAAATGATTTTTGAAGTCAATATTCGTCCTTTCAAATTGATTATATTTGCCCAAGAAGCACTACCCATTACTCTCTATAAAGGAGTCTGAATGAAATTGTGTTCCTGGATTTTAAAAAAGGCTCACGGCCTATAAATTCTTCATGCAAAATACATCCTGAGAATGACTAAATATCAGTGTTTTACTACAACCTTTGACTATGCTGCCATCGTGTCTTTTGGTCTAGAGTTTCACCCTTAATTGCTGTCAGGTATCCACTGCTGTCTCTCCTCTGTGCTCTTTCTATGTTCTCGACTCCCACCGACAATTCTACAGACAACAAAACCCAAGGAAATGTGGAAGACTCCATATCAGATTTTGCAAAATCTGTCAGTTTACATAAACTTCTGACTGCACTGGTCTTCATTCTGTTCTTGGAGATTGTCAGTTCATTCTTCTCCCAGGGTGATCCTCCCGATGATGTTCTTATGGCTTTTCCACTTCACTTAAAATAAATAAAGATCCCAAATTCATTGCCACTATATTGACTCATAATGACTCGATAGGACAGGGCAGACCTGCCCCTGTGGGTTTCTGAGACTGGAACTCTTTTGGTGAGTAGAATGTCTCATCTTTTTCCATCAGAGCTGCTGGTGGTTTTGAACTGCTGACTTTTCATTGAGCAGCCTAATGTGTAATCAGTATCCCACCAGGTCTATTCTAAGACATGACTAACCCAAAGTACATTACCATCCAGAAGGCTCCAAATCATGGTGATTTTCAAAGATTGAGTAGAACCGGTGACCCCCTCCCCACCCACCCACACCATCAAATAGAGTTTCCAAGGCTGTCCATCTTCATAGACACAGAATGCCACATCTTCCTCGGGAGCAGATTGGTGGGTTTGAACTGCCAAACTTAGCAAGTGAGTACTTAACCACTATACCACCAGGGCTCCAAAACAAGCCCCTTGTTAACCTCCCAACAGCCCCCACTTCCAATACCAGGTCATTCTTTGTTACTGTTTCTTCCTTTTTTATTTTTTAATGTGCCATAATGTGCATTCAACTTGTTTTGCTCTGTCTTCCCCAATAGAATTAAACTCAAAATGATAGGGACTTTATTAGTTACTGTTTTGTTCATTTCTCTTAAAAATGCAAAGCATGATATAATGTTATGTAATCTTGTTTTTAACATAAGTAATAGTTCAGAAATATAGTTAATTTTCAAATAAATAATAGAATTAGTAAGATTATCTGCTCATAAAGTAACTTGAATGATCACAATGATGCTATGATTATTAACACGACATACTGTTGACAGCTAAATTAATATTACTCCTATGAAGTGAAAATGTCAAAATATATGTGAAGTCATCATAGAGTATCCAATATAGCATGATTATATATATATATATTTAATTGGGTCAGACTATAAAAGAAGCAGTTATTTACAACTCATATTGTAACAAGTTGCTAAAGCAATCACAATATGGCTAAACCATTTCATCACTTTAATAATTGTATAGATTTTCAGTAAGCAGCACACAAGACATATTAAGTAAGATGTATTATTGTGTCAATTGCTTTAGTCTAGAAACCAAGCTTCCTAGCACATATTTACCGGAGTTGCCTTTCAAGGACATTACCTCATAAGGATGAAAGACTAAACATGCCTAAATATTAATAAAAATGCCATTCATACTATAAAGTTATTTTCCAAACTGTGTCTTCACAATTTCAAAAGTTGAACAATTACAAATTAATAACTTGATCTGGAATTTTGTTTAATACACTCTGATTAGGCTAAAAGCCCTTAAAATGACATTGCAGAAGATTTTTTAACTGGAAAAAAGTTGAAGAAAAAGCTATGCATAATTATAACCTAATGTAGTTGTTATATTATTGATCATATTTTAAACACAAGGAAACCAAGACGAAGAGAAAATAAAGCAGTGTTTCCCCTAGAACCTTGTCAAAATCCAAACAAGATCCACTGCCGTAGAGTCAATTTTGACCTTGTGTAACATTTCTTAGATGGTAAATCTGGCTGGGAGACATCTTGCATATGTGCTCTACAGGGAAGGAACTGGTGGCGAGTTTGAACTGCAGACATGGTGTGTAGCAACCCCGTACCAGCACCATCAGGTCTCCTTTCCCCCGGAGCCTCCAGATCCCGCAACACAGAGTTTACAGCATCTGATTTCCAGATGTATGATTTAACTGACGTTATTTTTTTAACATTTTATTGGAATTGGGCAGATCATCAGTTTTATAGTCACTGATGCCTGCCTATTTGTTTCGCTGCTCCATACCGATTCCTCCAATGTACATCCCACATTCTCTTTCTACTTTTCTGTTTCCATCTCTCCTTTCCTGGCCAATCCATCCATTTTGGTCTTAAATGGTTGGTTATATTAACATTACTTTAGTGACTACAAAGCTAGACCTTAAGAAGGGTGACTACAGGCCAAAGTCTTTGTCCTCACTATCCCCTGGGACTAAAGTCCTGATCTCCAGACCCTGTGATTCATCCCCTCAAAGTGGCTAGGTCTAAGCAGTATTCATAACATTGCCTCCTGAATCTATTTGTTGCAAAGGTAAATACGCACATAACAGATCTGTCATACCTATTTAATTTGTGGGTACACTTCCATTTTCTATCTCCCACCTGTTTAGCCTGAGTGTCTCCCCAGCACTCACTGATAGACCACCATCATGGCAGGATTGTGCACACAGCAGTTTCCGAATCTATGGCCTTTAATTCTGGCAAACGTCCTAGTATTTCCTCCCACCTCTCCAGTTATTGTATATGCCATGTACCTCTTATTGTATACTACTATGTTATCTTGTTTCTCTCTTAAGTAATTCCTTTATCAGCTACCCAGGACACACAAAAAAAATGTTTTTTCTTTAAAAAGAAATTGTGAGAGACACCAAGAACATTTTTGCCTTAAATGGAAGTTGCTAGAGGTGCTAGAGGGCCTTTGTTGGATGTGCCCTCATGTGGACACTTAACACAGTGAATAGAACCAAGGTATCAATGTGAGAGGTTAGGAGAACGTGCGTGGGAGGCACAGGACGCGTTAGCAGAGTAGCTTCCCTTGCAGGTCTTGGTCTTTTCCTTGTCCGAGATCAGGCTCTTCCTTCCCTTTACCAATTGTTTTGGCAGACAGTTCAACCAGGTATTTAAGGGAGATGCACCTGTGGTTCCAGTAGTGCACAGTCAGATGAAAATGTAGAAAGCACACATCTCATAACATGTGTTATCCTATCAAATGTGTGCCAAGAGAATATAATATTGCCTCTGCCCAAGATTCCTGTATCCCAGTTTTGGTTAATGGATTGAGAAAGTGGCTGGGGAAAAAAAAAGAGAAAGAAAGTGGCTGGAATTGTCATTTTGTTAACTCAAACCAGGGACAGAGATATTCACGTTATTTTCTAAATTCTTTTCAAAGATGACTAAAACCATCAGCCCAACCAAGTGTCTCTTAAATGGTGGCTTAAATGCAGGATTTGAATCTGTAGGGCAGTGAGCACTGTTAACCTAAGTGTTACCGCTCCTCCAAACTCTAATATTTAATAATCACATCCCGCCACTTGTCTGTCAGTTTGTCGTACTGTGGTGGCTTGTGTCTTGCTGTCATGCTGGAAATTTATGTCGCAGGTATTTCATATGCCAGCAGGGTCATCTAAAGCTCACAGGTTTCAGGGGTGCTTCTAGATTAAGTACAGAAAAGAAAGAAGGAAGGAGCCATACACCTTCCTCGCTTCAGAGGAAAGGAGTTCCTGAAAACTTCCATAACTTCAAAACATTGTCAAAGACTGAAGACCTAAAAATTGGAAGCAGAACATTGCTAGAGATAGTGCCTGACGGTATACTGCATGATCAAAATCAGAAAAGGTGTATGACTGATGTGTCCCCTCACCATACTTATTCAACCTGTATGCTGACCACATAATCAAAGATGGTTGATAAGAATAAAAATGGGGCATTGGGATTGGAGGAAGGCTTACAAACAACCTTCCACAGGCACACGACACAACCTTGCTTGCTTAGAGTGAAAACATTTGAAACATTTGCTGGTGAAGATCAAGGATTAAAGCCTTCAGTAAGGATTACAACTCAATGTAAAGAAAACCCAAATCCTAACAAGGGGACCAATAAGAACAGCATAATAAATGAGAGAAGGTTGAAGTTGTTAAGGATTGGATCGACAATCAACGCTCACGGAAGCAACAGTCAAGAGTTCAAAAGTTGCGCTGCGTTGGGTAAATCTTCTGCACAAGACGTCTTTAGAGTATTGAAAAGCTATGATGTTCCTTTGAGGACAAAGGTGGGCTTGACCGAACCATGGTATTTCCCATCGCTTCCTTTGCATTTGAAAGTTGGACATTGAATAAAGGAGACTGAGGAAGATGCATTTGAATTGTGATGCTGGAGAAGACTATTACAAACACCAGGGACTGCTAACAGGACAAACCGATCTGAGACTTGGAAGAAGTACAGGCAGATTGCTCCTTAGAAGTAGGGATTACATACTTTGGCCATGTTGTCAGGAGGGAATAGTCTCTAGAGAAGGATGTAGTGCTTGCTAGCTTTGAGGGGCAGCAAAAAAGGAGGGCCTTCAAGGAGGTGGATGGACACAGTGGCTACAACCATGGGTTCAACTGTAGGAGCAAGTGCGAGAATAAGTAGAACCAGGAAGCATGGTGTGTTGTACGTGGAATCACTGTGGGTTAGAGATGACTTGATGGCACCTAAAGGGCAATCACTTTAGAAAGAATCCTTTGCAGCGAACAGCACCAGTTGCTGTCAAGCCAACTGCATCTCGTAGAGTTTCCATATGTGGTAAAGTGAAACTGTAACCCATGGAGTTTTTTCAATGGCTATTTTAAAAAATCATTTTATTGGGGGCTTGTACAACTCTTATCACAATCCATCCATCCATCCATGGTGTCAAGCACATTTGTACATTTGTTGCCATCATCATTCTCAAAGCATTTGCTTTCTACTTGAGCCCTTGATATCAGTTCCTCATTTTCTCCCCTCCCGCTCCACTTCCTCCTCCTTCATGAACCCTTGATAATTTATAAATTATTATTTTGTCATATATTACATTGTCTGATGTCTATTTTTAAGTAGGTTTTCTTAAGTAAAACTGATTAGCAGCACCTAAACCTTTTTACTAGGGAATTATTTGTCTAGGCAGTACTGAGCAATTTTCTGACAGTTACTATTTTCACAATGTTAGAAAGTACTGAAAACTGATGTTTTAAATAAATATTTTAACAACAAGGAAACAAAACTCAGCTTATGCGTGGAAAGCCAGGACCGAATTCAGATATTCTATTTGGCATGTCAACATATCCCTAGACTCTTATTATAGTTCCCAAAATAAATACTCATTTGAGCAGTCACCATCTGATTTAACTGACAGCTGAGTGATCAGATTCTTTGTATTTGTGTATTCCCATGCATCGTGAATATGACAAACCTTGGTGATGAAGAAGTCACACTGCACGCGGGAAAAAGGAATGTCTATGTCAACTAACCGTTGCCATTCTTCTCATCTTATCATGGCTTCAGCATTGCTCCTAAGGGTGCCTTAGACTACAATTCTTTATGGAAGCAGATAATTTCATCTTTGGTGAAAAAAATGTTAGTCATATCCAGGTATTCTCTCTCTTAACATCTTCTATTTTGCCTTCCTTAATTTTCTTTCCTACCCCTCCTTACCAGCCCAATCACCTCCTACTTATCCGCTGACTCAAGCCTTAAATCCCCCCAGCTTTTGCTTCCTATTGGCCTAGAATGAGTTTCTTAACACGCATGTTTTCTCATTAAGATGCTTCCCAATTCCTAGGTACCTATGGAATGAAAGAGATCTCAACCCTCTGCACAGATTCAGGATGCTTCTGCCCACTAACTCCCCCATTTTATCCTGTTGCCTTTATCCGCAATGCTGTTCCCAAGCTCAGCCACACATTAAACCGCTCCTTATCCTTGAAATCATATTAGATGCATTTTTCTCACTGCCTTAAGTATTTTAGGTACTTACCCATTTAATCCTATAAAGCACACACAGAGCAGATTATCACCCACATTACTGAACCTCAGAATGCCAAACCACCTAAAGTATGGGGTCACTTGGCCCATCACACAGCTAGCAAGTGTTTGACTTTGCATCCAATCTAGCACCAGTAATCAACACCGGTATTGAGCCCTAACTGCAAAACACATTGCTCCTCTCAGTTCAACATGCCATTCATTTGCTTTGTGATGTCTTCCCTAAATGTACTGGGTAGAAGTGCTGCTTCTTTCTTCTGTCTCAATGACTGTTTCTCCATTTGTCTCTCAACTTGCTCTCCTGTAACTTCATTTCATTCTCCTCGACTAAAATCTCCTTGAAATCAGGGATCATACTTCCCCACCATGCTGCCTTTATAGCAGGCGTTGGCCAAAGTAGACGTTTTCATTTGAGTGTTAATTATGGGTATTTTTAACATTTTGCAGATTTCTTAGCATATTTTGCATTTTTCTTTGAAAAAATAGAAACAAAACCCTTAAAACTACTATTTGGCTTATTGTCTTTGTCAACTTGGTTTAACACCAATGATAGTGATTATTCTTTATAATTTGAATCTCTCTTTAAAATTAAGAAAATCAAAAAACATTTTCAACATTATATTTTTGGGGTTAAAGATAGTATATATTTTTTATTTTTAATAATTTTAAATATTTACTGAGAAAAATATTTGTTTTCTTATAAACAGTTTCATTTGGACAAAACCAAATATCATATAATTCAACAGTTCAATCATATCAAGAAGAGTTGTACAGTCATTACCACATTCAACTTTATAACATTTTCTTTCTTGTAACTCTGTTATTAGTTCCTCATTTCCCCCCAAGTCCCCAATGAGCTTTGAATTTAGTTACTGTCTGTAGATCCACCCATCCTGGATTTCAAACACTGAAAAACACACAGAAACAAAAACAAAGAGTCAAAAAAGCTAACAACAATAACAAAATATTGGAAACTGTGGAAACAATTGTACAATTCTGCTTGATGTGATTGAACTATGGAATGATATGATATATGCATTCACACCAATTAATAATAAAATTATTAAAAAGAAAGCAAAAATATTATGAACAAATTTAAATATAATTATAAAATTAAAAGATTTTTATATTGTAGATTAGTGATTGTGTAGTTTATAAATTAGAAAATATTTTTTTTTTGAAATTTATTTATTGACATAATTCACATATACATTTCAATATTTAAATAATATTAAGAAGACTTGTGTAATCATCATCAAAATCAATTTTAGAATACATATATTTCCTTCTTTCTTTTTTTTTTTTTTTAAACATTTTATTAGGGGCTCATACAACACTTATCACAATCCATACATAGACATACATCAATTGTATAAAGCACATCTGTACATATTTTGCCCTAATCATTTTCTTTTTTTTTTTTTTTCTTCTTTTACATTTTATTAGGGACTCCAACAACTCTTACCACAATCCATACATATACATACATCAATTGTACAAAGCACACCCATACACTCCCTGTCCCAATCACTCTCAAGGCATTTGCTCTTCACCTAAGCCCCTTGCATCAGGTCCTCCTTTTTTTCCCCCCCTCCCTCCCTTTTCCCCCCTCCCTCATATGCCCTTGGTAATTTATACCTCGTTATTTTGTCATATCTTGCCCTATTCGGGGTCTCCCTTCCCCCCTTCTCTGCTGTCCCTCTCCCAGGGAAGAGGTCACATGTGGCTCCTTGTAATCAGTTTCCCCTTTCCAACCCACTCACCCTCCACTCTCCCAGCATCGTCCCTCACTCCCTTGGTCCTGGAGGTATCATCCACCCTGGATTCCCTGTATCTCCAACCCTCCTATGTACCAGTGTACAGCCTCTGTCCTATCCAGCCCTGCAAGGTAGAATTCGGATCATGGTAGTTGGGGGGAGGAAACAATTTAACAAACAATTATAATTTACCAATTTTGTGAACATCAAGTCAAAATAACTAGAAACAGAAACTAGAAAATTTCATTTTAAAATGTTCTAAACTAGAAAATTTCAATTTAAAACACGTAGTATAAAAAATCATCAAGCACATTAGAACATGAAAATCCTTCTAAGGAAAGATGTGCAAGAGTGGTACAAGGAAAACTAGGAAGCATTGAGAATAGAAACCTCACTAAACAGAAACATGTCATGGACTTGAAGAAATTGATGCTATAACAAGATGAATCCTGGTCATATTGATAAATAGATTTAATGCATTTAAAAAACAATAACAAAATGGAACAGAGAAAAATCCCTGTTAAAAAGAAAACAAAATATTTCAACCTAGAACAACTTTAAAATGGGTTAAAGGGGAGATCAAGTAAATGGTAAGATGTTAGATTTTTACCCAAATACAGCTGCCGTTGTCTGCTTTCCAATGCATCTGTATGATAACAAGGCTAGTCCCCTTCCTAGAAAATGGGAAAAACTCTTACTCAAAAGGGAAGATATGCTGGTTGGGTACAATCCTGTTAAGCACATTGTACTGCTGGTCATCAGCATGTCTGGGAGAAGGAAAGGCTAATGCAGTCAGGGTGTTGGTGGATTTCAGAGATGGAAATGAGCCAACTTAATCTTTTCATAATGACGAATTCTCAGCTTTGAATTTTTGGTGATACTTAGTCTTTTTATTAATGAAAAAAACAAATCAAAAGCCCTGAGTCCATTCTGACTCATCATGACCCTGTAAGATAGAGTAGATGGGTTCCTAGCCGATGCACCTGCATGGGAGCAGAGCCTCATCTTTCTAATAAGCAGCTGGTGGGTTTGAATTACCAACCTGGCGATCAGCAACCCAACTATTTACCCAATACACTACCAGGTTTTCTCTTAAAAGTGAAATGCAAGCTTAAATGAAGGGGAAGCATTTTTTGAGATAATATGGATTATTATGTAATTATGCAGGACTTATCTGTACCAAACAAGCTATGGTGGTCACATTAATTAGATGAGTATTATTTCTTTACATTCACACAGACCCTTTTAGGTGGTAGCAAACATACACTACAACAATAAGAGCAACTTCCCCCCAAAACCTGAATGGCTGAAAATCTTGGTCAGGGCATATGTCTCATGGGTTTTGAAAAGATCGGATTATAAAAACTACGTGGGAACTCAGTTAAGATTTATCGTTAATGATTTTGCCTGAAAAGAGTGTTCACTTGAGTCTGATCTTCATTGGTAGGCTTTCAGAAGGGAGAGGCTGTCACTCATTAACCCAGACATTTACCCATTATCAGAAGCTTTGATAAGTTGTTTAAATCTTATAATATAAAATGATCTGATTGGGGAGGGAGGGGGACGGGGGAAAAAAAGGGAAACCGAGCTGATTCCAGGAACCCAAGTGGAAGGTGAATTATGAGACTGACGAGTGCAACTAATGTATAAGGGTGCTTTGCTCAATTGATGTATGTACGGGTTGTGATAAGAGTTGTATGAGCCCCAATAAAAAGATTTTAAAAAATGATCTGAAATGTAAACCCTCAATTTGCAATAAGTTTCAAAAAAAGAAACTTACTTAAGGTAAAGTTGCTTTGATTTTGAAAGAGTATAAAATAATATGTAGGATCATTATTATCATTTCTAAGAATAATCCATATTTTAGGAGTGTGAGCACTTATTTTTATATCAATATCTCTGCCCACTCGGGCTTAAAATTATCTCAGGCACTAAAGTTAACAGGAGATCCAAAAGGTTGGTTTCCAGTGAAATTTTGTTGTGGAAATCTGTCAGTGAATTTCTTGAATAGAATTATATTTGCTATGCTTCAACTGCCCTAGGAAAGCACACACCAGAGGACAGAAGAAAAGACAGAATCCTCGTTTGAAAAACAAAGACATTAGGTGACAATTGGATCATTTGAAGAGTGATCAAAAGCTTAAATTCTCCCTGTTCTGTGGCAGTGGAGCTAAGTAAGGAAAGAGGAAGAAGTCATCCAGGGAAACAAGGGCATCATCATGACATGTGACTCGGCGACCTTCAGCAGCACAACCTGAAGGGGGCCATCATTTTGTCAAGGAAAAAACAAAAGCACATAACAATGACTCAGTTCTCCTGAGCACTAGATGGAGAAAATGCTGCACGGCTTTTAGCTGGATGGCGGCACACCAAACCAAGCCCCTGCTCGGAGAGGTTCTGACTCACAGCGCCTCCATAGGACCAAGCAGAGCTGCCACAATGGGTTCCCCAGTCTACCAACCTCTTCAGTAGCAGACTTCCAGATCTACCTCTTGGGGAGCAGCTGGGGAGTTCAAACCACACCCACCCCCATCACCCAGCTTCAATATAAGTGCAGGGTTTTAGTGAAGTTTTTGTTTGTTTGTTTGTTTGTGTCTGGTTGGGGAGTTCAATCAAAATGCACTTACAATTGACAGTGGTGAGACTTGATCTCACATACTTCGGACATGGTATCAAGATGTCCTCATCCTTGGAAAAGGTATCATGCTTGGTAAAGGACAACAATAAAACTTTTGCTATTGAGTTAATTTAGACACATAACAACCCTATAAGACAGAGTGGAATTGCTCCATTGGATGTCCAAGATTGAATTTTTATGGGACTAGACAGTCTTATCCATTTGCCTAGAAGTGGTCAGTGAATTCGAATAATCCAATACGTTATCCCACAGTGCCACCAGGAAATCTGCTTCTGAAGAGTCACAGCTAAGAAACCTTATGGAAAATACCTCTACTCTGAAGTACATGGAGCCTCTGTGAGTAGGGCTTGATTCGACAGCCACTGGTTGATTTTCTTGGCATGTTTTAATTACATACCGATCCTCTGCATGCTTCTGTCTTTCTTTTGAGACTGACACAACCTTGGTGAAAAGTTTACCACTAAAACTGTCTGGAGTTCCACTCTGAGATATATGGTGTCTCTGTGAGCTGGAGTCGGCTAGGCAGTGACATTTGTAAGGGACATATTTAACTACCATATGGGATATGGTATTCACTCTACCATAAAGGATATGATAGTCGCTATATGAATGAGGTATAGCCTCACAAATTATTTCTAACTTGTAAGAGTAGGTGTCCTGCTCATGCTGAAGAAATAAAAGCTGCTGAATATCACTTGTAGTGAAATTGTTCCATTTGATGGACCAGGTTGGTCATGAGGGTTAGTCTATGTGCTACCTGATTAGAGCCTGCAAATGTCACAGCATGCCTGGATCTTCTGATCCTCACTCAGACCTAAGGGAGGTGAAGCAGTTGGATGGCATCACTTCCAAATAGTACTGCTTGTGCCAGTCCTCAGGCCCATTTTATCTTAGAGCAAGCATACCTTCGTGATTCTAGACGAGCCATTTAAATGGAATGAAGGACTACTTTTCTTTCTTTTTTGCCTTTCACAAAATAGTAGCTTGCCATTTTTAAAACTCTGAAAGCAAATATATATGAATTACTTTAGGAATATATTGCTCTTGTTCCTCCCCAACTATGTGTCTCCAGGAAATTGTATTTTATGCAGCAAAGTGAAGTGAGAAACACAACAAACCAAAAGCTACTTTTAGTGGAGATATCACAGTTCTTTTTGATTTTCGTTTGTATCATATGCAGTCAGACTTTAGCCAATCTATCTACAATGTGTTTGTCGTTTGGGTAAATGTTTACAGAGCAAATCAGTGTTCACTGAACATGTTACATGCATGTGCGTGTGTGTGTTTCCTGACATTAGTGGCAAATGCCTCTATGTAGCACCCATTTTCTCCGACTGACCTTTCACCTTTCATTTGTCCTTCTTTCCTGCCTCTTGCTGCCATGTGAGCCTTTTTTGGGAGGTGGGGTGGGTTGGGTGAGGATGGAAGATGCTTCTCTTTGGGTCATGTTTCTTATGTATATCATAGTATTGATTTGTGTTTCCCAAAACTCTTGGGAAACTCCCAGCATCCTCCTTTACTTTAGTCCCATTGTGCTGGCCTCCTGTTCAATGGGTTGAGGGCCTTCCCCTTATTGTATATTGACTTTACTCTCACCCAAGGTAATGGATGTCTATGCTCTCATGAGTGGGCTTTCCTCTCAGTACTAGATGTATAGCCTAGAGAAGAGGGCCTGGACACAGATAGATAGATGTGTGCACACACCGAGGTTCACTGCAGCATTATTCACATAGCAAAAAGATGAAAACAACCTAAGTAGCCGTCAACAGATGAATAGATCCGAAAGGATGATGCATGCATACTGGGAGATACTGTGCATCCTTAAAGAATAACAATGGATCCTTGAAATACCTCGTGACACGGCTGAACCTGGAGGACATTATGCTGAGTGAAATTAGTCACAAAATAAATCAACCACAAAAGGGTAAATATTCTAAGAGATCGCTAGTCTACAAAGTTAATGGAACACCTACACACTGGAAGAAACATTCTTGGATGGTGACTAGAGTTAGGAGGTTAAATAAGAGACATCCATTTCTTTTTGTATGTTTCACACATGATCGTAGGACTCTCTGCTGCTCTATGATCCTTTTAACATAGAAGGAGGTAATTCCAGCAAACCATTTCTATATGAAGAGCAGAAGGGTGGTCTTCGTCACTGCCTTCTTGGAGCAGATGCAAAGCTTTGTAGTGGTCATACGAGCAGGACACAGTAAGAGAGGGCCACATTTTGAGGTTGGACTATTTAACTACCGAACATGAAACTGCAACAAAGAAGATGGTGGAAAACAGCTCGGGACACTGAGAGCTGTTTGCTTGAACATAAAATTTGCCTTTTCATTATACCTACACCCACCCTCCCAGAACATCAGCATAAAAACGCAATACTCCACAGAGAAGAAGAGCAATACAACATCTACCATCAACAAACGCTGCTTCTGCTGCGATGCCCGGCTTCAGTATGAGAGAGACTGAGACAAATCAGAGGGGTGAAATTTGCACGAAGAGCGAAAGCACTTTTGTGAAAGCTCAACCTGAACTGAAAAGTAGACAGGTGAAGGGCGCCTCCCCCAGGCAGGAAAGCTGAGTCGGGAGAAAGGTTTGAGAATCACATGGTGAATTTTTCCTGTGGCCTCATATTGATTGATCTCCAGTTTTGGGAATAAGGAACGAACAGCTGGGTGTGTAAGAGGAGTTTTGATAAGTCCTGTCAAATGTGAAGGTACCTCTACTGGTACCATGGAACTCCTAAAAGGGTGACCCCAAACAAGACAGTGGTTTGTGCCTCTGTCCCTCCTTCCTATACTCTGCCTGAAGCCTTTATCTCCCGTAGCAACAGTGGATGCTGCAGCGCACTTTTGGTGGTATGGACGGAAAAGAAGCTACATAAGAAAGCAATTTCACCCCTGAAATGGGTTATTGTTGCTAATGTGGCTTCTCCTGTTCCAAAAGCCCGTGTAGCCTTCAACAAATTTAAGAAGTACATTTTTCTAGGTTCCTGTCTTGATTTTCAGCATGGATATATTGCACAAATGTTCAAAAGAGCATGGTTCCTTCCTCTGTTTTTAAGGTCTTGTTTCACACATTCAAGAGCTCTTGAAGAGCCTCAGATAGGGGTTTCCACATCGTGACTTAGTATAAGGATGCTGTCAAGTGAAGCTCAGAAGAAAGCGAGGGAGGTGGTTAAAAGATGTCAGTCCAGCTCAGTGGTCCAGCAGCAGCAGTGTTACCCGAGAGCCAGCTAATTCCCAGGCCCAAAGCAACTGAATTAGAACCTCTGCGATTAGAGTTCAGTGATTTTAACAAGCTCTCTAGTGATTCTGCTGGACGCTGAGATTTACAATTCACTGGTACGGTTGAAGTCTGGCTTCCTTGAGAAGCTAGATACTCACAGAGTATCTCGGAATATGAAAAATGGCTCACACGGTTGCCCTAATTTGTGACAATAAGGGTGCAATCATTGAGCTAATTATTTGTTGCAGATATGCCCTGGAAAGGAGGACCTTGTCTCCCAGGAGGCAACCACAGACTTTTAGCAAATGGCACCTGGAGATGGAAGCACCTGTCTTGTAAAGAGCATCTTAGTGAGTCATCAATTTAGTATACCTGTATGTTCTACCAAGTGGGATGTTGTATAGATAGAACAGTTCTTGTCCCAACATGAAAACTGAAAGGCCATTTGGCCATCAAAATTTCTAACTACTATGCCCACTTGTTCCATGCTTTTTCATCTTTTTTTTTTTTGCTTTTCAAAAAATCAGATTTACAGTAAAGCAAAACATTTAAGCCCACAGCACAGTGGGACCACAAGGAGGAAAACAGTGTTAAAACTAACTAGACTAGTAAATGTTCTTCATTCATTTAAATACCTTAATTATATGTTTACTGAGTATCATTAGAATGCTAGGGATAAGCTAAAGTCCTTGGGAGGGTTATTGGGAAGGAGAGACAGAAGATATCATTTCAAGGGCAACAGAGCTCCTTTAAATTTGAGGAAGATCTTTTGCAAAATTACTTTGATGAGAGAGGAAATTCCAGCAATTGGTCACATGTCTGGAGAGAGACCATCCTTTGTCTGTCAGGTTGTTGTGCTATTGTGGCTTGCATGTTGCTGTGATGCTTGAAGCGGTGTCACTGGTATTCCACATACAAGCATGGTCACGCAAAGTGAACAGAATTTCCAGATTAAGAGGAGGGTTCAAAGAAGGGATAGGCTGTTCCTTTTTGAGCAAGTAGCCATGGAAACCCTGATAGATACCATGGGAACCATGGCTGATAGTGCCAGAACATGAGCCCTGAAGCCAATGGTTCTCAACCTTCCTAATGTCTCAATCATGTTGTGATGACCCCAACCATAAAACTATTTTCGTTTCTACTTCATAACTGTAATTTTGCTACTGTTATGAATTGTAATGTAAATATCTGATATGCAAGATGTATTTTCATTGTTACAAATTGAACATACCATAATTAAAGCATAGTGATTAATAATGAAATAATATGTCATTATATATTGTGAAATATTTATTTCTAATGACAAATAAATGAAATTTTGTCTTGGAGCATGGTATAGCATAGGGAACAGACTTCACACTGGGTTCTACAGTGTGGGCATATTTGCAAGTGGGTGGACCCACCTGGAGACGGATAGAGGAACAGTATCTTGGTTCCTAAGACTATCGGAAATATGTGTTTTCTGATGGTGTTAGGCAACCCCTGTGAAAGGGTAACTCGACCCCAAAAGAGCTCACGACCCCCAGGTTGAGAACCACTGTAATAAGGCAACAGGCCCTCTAATCATGACTGAGGAAGAGCTGCCTTCTCAAAGTAGAGTCAATTATAATGAGGTGGATTTGTTAAAACCTACAGAGTAAAAGCCTTGGGAACTTCATTTGCTGGTGGGCCACGATTCAAAAGGAGAAAAAAAACAGCTGCAAATATCAATTAATTATCAGAACTTGAAGTGTACAAAGTATGAACTGGGAAAATTTGAAGTCATCGAAAGTGAAGTGGATCATATAACTTTCCTCTAGTTCTAAAATGCCCCCCTCCCCACTACCATGATCCCAATTCTACCTTACAAATCTGGCTAGACCAGAGGATGTACAGTGGTACAGATGGCAACTGAAAACACAGGGAATCCAGGACAGATAGCTCCTTCAGGACCAGTGGTGAGAGTGGCGATACCTGGAGGGTGGAGGGAATGTGGGGTAGAAATGGGGAACCGATTACAAGAATCTATGTATAGCCTCCTCCCTGGGGGATGGAGAGCAGAGAAGAGGGCAGCAGTGACATTGGACAGTATAACATATGACAAAATAATAATTTATGAATTATGAAGTATTCATGAGGGAGGGGGTACGGGGAGGAAGGGGAGAAAATGAGCAGCCTATGTTAAAGGCTCAAGCAGAAGGCAAATGTTTTGAGAATGATGATCACAACAAATATACGTATGTGCTTGACACAATGGATGTATGTATGGACTGTGATAAGAATTGTACAAGCTCCCAATAAAAATGATTTAAAAAAATACTTTGAAACTGATTGTAGTAGCAATTGTACAATGCTGCTTAATGTGATTGAACAATGCAATGTGAGAGTTCCCAATAAAATGATTTTTAAAAAGTGAAGTGGATCAGATCGCTATTCTTGGTGCAGTGAGCTGAAATACACTAGTATTGGCCATTCCGAATCAGAAAAGCGTAGAGTTGGTTATGCTGAGAACGACAGGTTCAAGAGGAATGACGTTGCAGTCACCCTCACAAAGGACATTCCCAGATCTATCTGTCTCATATGGAGAATGCCCATAGATGTTTCCTTTAATAAGATAGCATTGGTCTGTCTATAAGAAAATCCAATCCACACAACTATTATTAAAATTCATGTGACAAGCACTGAAGCTAGTGATGCAGACATTGATGAATGCTGTTAGTCTGAAATTGATCAAGATGCACTGATAATCATTGGCAACTTGAATACAAAAGCGGAAATAAAGAGGAAGGAACAGTAGTTGGGAAAGATGGTTCTGGAGATAGAAATAAGCTGGAGATATCTTAATAGAATTTTGCAAGACTAATGACTTGTTCATTTCAAATCACACTGATCCCATCTGTGGGAAGAGACAAGGGAGAAGCTCAATCAATAGCAGCTACAATCAGGTCAAGGGCTGACTATGGAACAGGTCACCAGTTGCTCATCTGGAAATCACGTTGAAACTGAAGAAAGTGAAAACAAGTCCCCAAGAGCCCAAAGGTCGCGGTGGGTTCATTCTATGTGAATTTGGATAGCGTCTCAAGAACATATTGGATGTTTTCAACACTGACAGGAGAACTGGTGAGCTGTGGGAAGACAATGCTCGGGAAGAAAGCTAAGGGTCATTAAAAAGATAGGAAAGAAAGAAAAGATCAAATTGCATGTCAAAAGGGACTCTGAAGTGTGCTCTAATTCACAGAGTAGATAAGGCCAGACTAGGTAGCACTTACCGTATATACTCAAGTTTAAGCCGGCCCCAATATCAGCTGAGGCACCTAATTTTACCACAAAAACTGCTTTAAAAATGTGCTGTGAAACTCAGCTTGTACACGAGTATATATGGTAATTAAAATAAAAGTGAAGAGAGAAGATCTGATTGGTTGCCTAAGCTGGCATGCATCCAGTAAAGGGCTTAAAGTGGGAAACAAATTAACAAAAAATTCATATTAATTCAGAAATTTCAGAGACCTAGGTTATCAGTCTAAAACCACCAGCAGCTCAAAGGCAGAGAGAGAAGGCTTCCTACTCCCATAAATAGCTACCATCTCAGAAACTCACAGTTTGGGTACAGACATGGGACAACTGCTGATACAAAAAAAAAAAAGCAGGGCCGTACGCCTTCTGTGTGTGTGCTACATGGCAAACATCTCAAGACTTCGTCCTTTCTTTTATCCCTCCGTCCCACCCTGCGTACAGTCAACATGGAGCCAAGGATAAATAATGAAAGGTGGAAGAAGATATGTCTTCCTGTCCTCTCATGAATCCATCATCTACTATGTTGAAACAAAAAGAAACAATACAAATTTAGAAATCAGACAGAAAATTACCTGTGGAAGAAATATAATATTCCGAGTGATTATCACTAGTCAAGCCATTTCTAGGGTTGTCTTCCCACTCCCAACTTCTGTCTTTCTTTTCTTCTACCACCCATCCCTCGCCTTCCTCCCTGGTCCTTCCATGAGTCTGTCTAAAGGGAGCTTGCTTTGGCTCCTGGCTCTGCCTGACTGGCAGGAAGTCACCCCAGCTCTGGCACCACCCATGCCAGGCATCATTGTCTGGATGAAGAAGCTCCAGATGCGGAAGTACAGAGACAACTGAAACGAGAAGAGACAACTACGATGAGAAGAGGGGTTCTGAGGGTCCCCAAACCTCCCCACAGGGGAGAAATCAGAGTGTCACGGATGAGGGTACCTCTTGGAGTTCCAAACCAACACTCATCTGCACCCATGCCCGGGCATGCCTCCTGTCCTCTGGTCACGGGGACAAGGAGATCAAGAGACACCCAGGGCCCAGTAGGGGGCATCAGCCCCACACAGGAATGTTTTCACTGGGCCCTCAGATGGGATTTCTTGTACATTAACTATGTTTATTTTCCAATAAAGTTTTAAAATCAAAATTCCTTCCCTGGCCTCTTCTGAGGGGAGAGATGAGCCAGGAAGTGCCACCCCTCTGAAAAAAGAAAAAAAAGAAAGAAAGATAATTATACTATAAACAGTTCAGTTTATTGACTATTAATATAGATAGTAAGTGCCCTGGGGCATAGTGGTTATGCATTGGGCTGCTAACCGCAGGTCAACAGTGTGAAACCACCATGCTCTGGTGGGGAAAGAAGGAGGCTTTCTACTCCCATAAAAGGTTCCAGTCTCAGAAACCCACCCACTTGTACCCTTGAGGGTCGCTGTGTGTCAGAATCAACTCAATGCCGCCGGTCAGTTTTGTTTTTTATGAGAGGGCCTAAGTTTTCCTGGTGGCACAAGCAGGGAAGCACTGACTAAGGTTGGTGGTTTGAAACTACCCAGAGATTCCGTGGAAGACAATCTACATTCAAAAGGCCACAGTCTTGAAAACTCCAAGGAGCCTAGTTCTCCCGTGCACACACGTGGTCATGGGAGGCTGTCAAGAGTCAGAAATGACGCTGTGGAATTCAAAGCAGACTCCGGTGCTACACTCCATCCTGCTGGCTGGGGCATCCCGTTGCTTGTTTCCTTCTTGGTTTGTTCTCACTCAGGATACCAGCGGTATAGAGAACCCCAAGGGCAAGTTTAAGTTATTATCACCTTCAATGTGCATTTCCAGTGGTATTTTCTCAGAACCACATGTTTTAATCCTGGGGTTGTTTTTAAAACTTTGCACTTATGTTTCCTAACCCCGAATGCCGACCAAATCGTTTGGCTCTTTAAAGGTCAAGAGGTTTCTTACATATACATTGTGTTTATACTCCCCATAGAATCTATTACTGGGTTGGAAAAAGCGAGTGCTTTATATATTCTGAATAACAAGAAGACGAGACTGTTTGCTCTAGTAAATGTTTACAGTCCCAGAAACCTAGACATGGTCCCACAGGGTTTCCAAGCGTCTGAATCAACTCCATGGTAGTGGATAGAGTCTAAAAGGAAAAGCAAAAAAAATTGTGTGGAATTGATTTATTTGATTCTATCAGGAGATTTTCAATTCTCTGCTTCCAAAAAAAATGACCACACTGAAGTAACGTATAAATATAACTGAACTCCAACCAGTAAAAATAGTAAAACTCTGATGGATCCTCCCCGGTAGTCTCTAAGCACACACAAAACTAATGTTTTAACGCTGATGTGAGTCTTTGGGCCTCTTCTCACTGACACCATTTTATATTTGAACACGATGCAATTTTCTTTCCTTCTCAGCTTCCTGGTGCTGCTGTATGGCACAGTGCTTATGAGATCCCTGTGCCACATATGAATTGGTATACCAGAACTCTGTACTCATCCTTGGTGTGATTCGCGTCTGCATAGGCATAAACACAGTGCAAATTGTCCTCTCCGCTGCCCAAATGGGGAGCGTTTCCTTAAGCCCTTAATGGCATGTGAAGGTGTGTGTCTAGGACTCAATGTTACTGAAAATGCCTGGCAACAGGTCCCACCTCCAGGAGGTCTAGAAGCCAGCTGAAGCTTTGAGCTCACCTAGGCCTCATGAGTCAGTATGACAAATGGCTTTTCATGGTTAAGAGGAGGACACTGAAGGGTAGTGCTGGTTTGTGACAACGGAAATGCAATTACTACCACAAATCCTCAAAGGCCAGGGGTGCCACTCTGTTAGCAGGAAGATCACAGAGGCCAAGTTCGTGTTATGCTGCTCTGAGACACAACCATTTATACAGATACCGCTCTGCTTCATCTTCAGGTCCTTCTAGCTCTTTAAGGGGAAATGGGTTTTTAAATACAAACTCAAAAGTGTGGAGTGTTCAAATACGTGGTGCTTCGCTG
Organism: Tenrec ecaudatus; assembly: GCF_050624435.1. NCBI lineage: Eukaryota > Metazoa > Chordata > Mammalia > Afrosoricida > Tenrecidae > Tenrec > Tenrec ecaudatus. The sequence continues at coordinate 28,123,611 of NC_134539.1, forward strand.
CTTTATTGCAGTGAACGAATAAAAACGGAGCCTTGTTCTCACACAGAATGAAACAGATATCATCTCTTCAGTGAAAATTACATCAATTCAAAAGCAGACAAACAAAGAGAGATATTCAGGAAAGAACACCATGGTTGGCATTTGAATGCTGCATCTGGGCTAGGACTTCCTATGAATTCACAGCCAGATCGACGGCAAGACTTTTACTCAGGACTTCTGTAACTTTTCACGCAATGCCACGCAACGGTATTTTCAGTACTAAAGTAATATTTTTATTGCTTGCTTTGTTAGTCTGTTTAACTATTTGTTAAACTTAATTGGTAATTCCTTGTCTTATTTGTTTTTTCTCCTTTAAATATGACTTGAAACATGGTGGTTTTTGCCCAGCATTCTCATAATTCCATGCAGTGTTATTTCTAGCATTTAGGTTATGTGAGTTCTCTTGTAATTAATCTGATACTTAGCATGTTTACTAGGCACTTACAGGCCACGGAGTCACTCAGCAATGGATGGAGCTGAGTCGTCTCACTTTAGTTGAACATTTTAGAAGCTCCTTAAGGTCTCAAGCTAACACTCATGTTCTATCACACGTGAAAGAAGTGAATTATTCCCTTTACATTAGAGACAAGAGGCAGCATTATTTCTGCAAATGTTATTTTCTTTTGGCCTTGCAGCCTGTAAGCACGAGAATCTCAAAACCATAACCATCCAGCTCAAACAGAATTCAGGGCTTGGTTTTCTTAACAATTCCTTGAAAGGGCAAATAGAAGATTTGGATTTGGATTTGAAACAAAGATCAAGTTTCAGTGAAAATAAGGTGATTCAAAGGCTTTGTTTTCTCGACATCTCTGTCGCCATCTTCAATACCAGTTCTGTCGAGAAAAGTCAACAGAGCCTGAAAGGGAACAGATCAGCAGAAAAGTCTTAGTTTGGTGGAAGTGGAGAAAATTACCATGAGTACTCTCTGATAGACCATCTACAAAGTCCATCATCGATAGTAAAAATAACGGTCTGCATTTGGAGATTAGACTTTTGAAATGAACAAACATCAAATATTCATTCAACAATCCTGATATCTCAATTTATATATTCATATATAGAAATGTAAAAGATCATATTTTATTGATCACTGAACTCTAAAATATCCATATATAAATTTCTGTGTGTGTGTGTTTGCTTTGGTTTGATTTTTGGCATATGTATGTATCTGCGTGTGTGTGTGCTTGCCTAAGACTAGAGAAATGTGAGGAATTTTTTTTTCTCTTATGCTCCAGAACTAGCACTTAAAAGATTGCTTCTAGGCTGGAGAGAACGGGAAGAAGAGGGAAATTCAGAGTTCACACGGTTATTCCATTAAGCAAGGTTAGTGTTATTGTCAAGGACATTTTGTTTGTTTTGAATAAAATCTTATTTGACCTAGCCAAATAAAAGGGAAATTGCTTTTTTGTAAGGATACACCAGGCAATTTCGTGGACATGCAAAGATGGGAAATAAAGTAAGAAGGCTTTGTGGGAAATGCAATTAGAAGCTCAAGATGCAGTTTTAAATTTTTTCTTTCTTTCAACATAGTCCTTCCCACGTGGTATATTATGATATAAGGTTTAAGATTTTCAAAGTCAAATGTTTTTAAAGAGCTTATATAGAATTTAGATAGGCAAGGGAATTTGCTGGGCAAACTTGAAAAACTTGCACATTGTAATTTCATACAATGTCTTATAGGCAAGCTGGAACTATGTTACCTAGAATTCCTTTCTCTGTAAGCACTTAAGTTTTGTCATAAGAAACATTTGCATGAGAATTGAACAATAAGAATTGAAGCAATAGTCCTTATGTTCTGAAAGTGTAGGTTTTCGATCCTTAACAGCAGCTTGAAGGTATTGCTACTGATTGGCCCCATCACTTTGTTGCCCGGGGCAGCAATCAGACCCACAGCTATCTTGGCGCCCACTAGCAACCTGCTTTTAGTTTCTCTGAATTCTGGATTGAGTCTGAGTGCAGTGTTATGGCAACACTGCCTCTTTCACAGGTCAACTGTATTACTGAGTTTGGAGCTAGTGAGAAATAGGCATGGTTTTCACGTAGACTGTGGAGTCTACTTCTCTTCCCTCACCTTTACTTTCTATATCCAGGTTGTCTCTTGACAGCTAGTCCCGATGAGCAGCAAGGAAGACAAAGCTGAAACGGCGAATATAAATGATGGTGCTGACCAAGACTATTGGAAGTATCATGGGCGCCAACGTATAAGCTAAATCTCTTGGAAGACGTACAGCCAGGAGGCTCCTTAGAAGCAACGATGGTGAAAAGTAATCTCACGTACCTTTGACATGCTCTCAGGAGTCCGGTCCCTGGGAAAGGGCATCATGCTTGCTGCAGTAGAAGGTCAGTGAAAAAGAGGAAGGCCTTCGATGAGATGGACTGACACCGCGGTGGCACCGATGGACTCAGACTGAAGAGCCTGGGGCCGGGCCGTGTGACTTAGGACAAGCTCAGTGGTACGTAACAAAAATGCCAGGCGCAGGTACTGGTGGTGCAGATGAAAAGGCGTGAGCTGCTGACTAACTGATGAGTCTGAGACTTGAACCCACCAGCCACTGTGGAGTAGAAAAGACCGACAGATTAGCTGCCGTGAAGCTTACAGCTTTGAATACCCTGCCAGGCTGGTTCCACTTTCATATCGGGTCACCAAGAGTAGAATCTAAATGTTTGGATATTTTCTTCAGGAGAGTCCAGAGCTTGAAAAAGGACATCATGCTTGGGAAAGAGAAGGTCAGTGACAAACAACCAGGGAGAGAGGCACTAGCATTCTGGAAAGTTCCACTAAATCCCCAAATGGTGTAAGAGGCGATCTAAAACAAATCTGATTCCATGTCATTGTAGGGGTTGTTATGCTGATAAAATTCTAAATGATACTGAAATATTTAAGATATGCGGTTTCAGTGGAGAAAAATAATTATGGTTCATCAGCATTAGTTCTGTTTTACCTGAGAATTATTTTCTGATCTCTTGCAGTCTGTTCCTTTGATAGAACCCATGGAGAAATAGCCTACCAAAGACAATTTCTAATGAAGCAGAGAGGAAAAGACAGTCACTGGTAATCTACTCCATGTAGCCATCTCATGCTGAGCGTTGACCAACCGCTGAACTTTTGCAATTTCTAACATCTCAAAATATACATTTAAAGTGACATATCAGCTGACAGAGGGGATGCAGTGGGCATCTTTAAATTATATGCTGAGTGCTATGGGGTCAGAGACTGCTATGCACGCCATCCCTCAGACCTTGTCTGCTGATGTAGTAAATTCTGAAATTGAGGACTGCGTCTGGCAATGAGCGTATGTCTTCACATCTGCTGTTTTCTGCTTCGGGGAGCCCATCACCCCATGCTGCTTGTGAAAAATACCCTGCTTTAGAAATACGTAGTGAGGAGGCAACCACGTTACCCTGGCTGACTGCAACACAACAAATAAACACAATCCTCTCACAAAAAAATCTAAGAACCAAGAATATGCTTTGAAACACCGCCTAGTTCTGTACCATCCTCGCAATGCCATTATGTCTGGGGCCATTGTTAATACCACTGTGTCACTTCATCACATAAAGGGTTCCCTTTTCTTTGATGACCCTTTACTTTACCAAGCAGGATGTTCTTTCCCAGGGACTGGTCCATCTTGGTGGTAAAGTTCATGTTATGTGGCACAAAGCCTCACTCTCCTCCCTTCTAAGGAGCCTCCTGACTGTGTTTCTCTAAGACAGCTCTATTCTTCTGACAGTGCAAAGTATTTTCAATATTGTTTGCCATCACCAAAATTCAGAAAGAACAACTCTTCTATGGAGTTCCTTATTATAGTCCAACGTTCCTATGCACATAAAGCAATTGATTGAAAATCACATACCCCCGTCTTCACGCTTACGTCTTTGCTCTTTAATATCTTTTAAAATCATTTTATTAGGGGCTCATACAACTCTTATCACAATCCATACATACATCAGTTGTGGAAAGCACATTTCTACATTCATTGCCCTCATCATTCTCAAAACATTTTCTCTCCACCTAAGTCCCTGGCATCAGAACGTCATTTTTCCCTTCCCTCCCCGCTTCCCTCTCCCCCATCCCTCATGAACACTTGATAATTTATAAATTATTATTTTGTCATATCTTGCCCTATCTGACGTCTCCCTTCACCCACTTTTCTGTTGTCCGTCCCCCAGGGAGGAGGTCACATGTAGATCCTTGAAATCGGTTTCCCCTTTCCAATCCACCTTCCCTCCACCCTCCCAGTATCGCCACTCACACCACTGGTCCTGAAGGGATCATCCGCCCTGGATTCCCTGTGTTTCCAGTTCCTATCTGTACTGGTGTATATCCTCTGGTCTAGCCAGACTTGCGAGGTAGAATTGGGGTCATGATATTGGATGGGGGAGGAAGCATTTAGGAACTAGAGTAAAGTTGTATGTTTCATCATTGCTATATCACACTCTGGTTCATCTCCTCCCCCGGATCCTTCTGTAAAGGGATGTCCAGTGACCTACAAATGGGCTTTGTGTCTCCACTCCGCACAGCTCCCCATTCACTATAGTAAGAGTTTTTGTTCTGATGATGCCTGATACCTGATTCTTTCGACACCTCATGATCACACAGGCTGGTGTGCTTCTTCCATGTGGGCTTTGTTGCTTCTGAGCTAGATGGCCACTTGTTTACCTTCAAGCCTTTAAGACCCCCGATGCTATATCTTTTCATAGCCGAGCACCATCAGCTTTCTTCGTAACATTTGCTTATGCACCCATTTTTCTTCAGCAATCGTATCAGGGAGGTAAGCATACAATGATATGATTTTTTTGTTCTTTGATGCCTGTTAAATGATCTCTTTGGCACCTCGTGATCACACAGGCTGGTGTGCTTCTTCCATGTGGGCTCTGTTGCGTCCGAGCTAGATGGCTGCTTGTTTACCTTCAAACTTTTAAGACCCCAGATGCTATATCTTTGATAGCCAGGCACCATCAGCTTTCTTCACCACTTTTGCTTATTCACCCTCTTTGTCTTCAGTGGTTGTGTCGGGAAGGTGAGCATCATGGAATGCCAATTTAATAGAAGAAAGTATTCTTGCATTGATGGAGTACTTGAGTGGAGGCCCAATGTCCTGCTACCTTAAAACTAAACCTATAAATATATGCACATAGATCTATTTCCCCATCCTCATATATAAGTATATTTGCATATGTACATATCTTTATTTAGACCTCTATAAATGCCCTTTGCCTCCCAGCTCTTTCCTTTATTTCCTTTGACTTTCCTCCTGTCCCACTGTCATGCTCAGTCCCCACCAGGGTTTCAGAAATTCCTCTTGGTTACCTTACCCTTTATCATGCCCTGCCAGGCCTCCCATGCCCTCCCCACCACCGATTTGGATCACTTGCTGTTCCCTTGTCCCTGGACTTGTTAACACCACTAACTTTCCAAACACCTCCCCCTCTTCCATGTCCCCCAGGAACTGTCAGTCCCGTTGTTTTCTCCTCCAGATTGTTTAATATCTTAAAGAGGTCTTGTTTATTTCTTGACAGAACAAAGATGAGGCTTCCCATTCCTGTAAACAGTTACAACCTTGGAAACTCACAGGGGCAGTCGGTGCTCCCTTGTCCTATAAAGTCACTATGAGTTGGCATAGGCTCAATGGAGTTTATGTTTTTGGTTTGGGGTCTTCAAGTGGTAAGAACCCAGTGTTCTTCCTAAACTAAATTTCAAAGCTCTATTTAACAAATCTCTTAACTGAGCACATCTCAGAAAGTTGACTGTAAGAAGGAGACTGCACTATCCTAATGACTGAATTCCAACCTGTCATATTCAGATAATAGAACCTTGCTTGAGGAAAGCAAAAAGGACTTGAAGCACTTAGTATTGAAGGTCAAAGACTGCACAGCCTTCATTTGGATTACATCTCAACATGAACTAAGCAAAAAATCCTCGCAACTAGATGATCAGCAGCAGCTTAATAAATGGAGAAAAGATTGAAGTTGTCAAGGCTTTCATTTTAGTTGGGTCCACAATCAACCCCCTTGGAAGTAGCAATCAAGAAATCAAAAGGCATACAGTATTGGGTAAATCTGCTGCTGCAAAGAAGAGAATATTTTTAAAGTGTTAAAAAATGTCACTGAAGGGTACAATGTATCTGCCACAAGATATAATATTTTGAATTGCCCATGTGCGTGTAAAAACTGGACCATGAATGAGAACTGAGGAAGAACTGATCATGGATTATGGATGGATACTGGAGAAGAATTGATTATGGATTATGGATAGAAACTGGAGAAGAATTGATTATGGATTATGGATGGAGACTGGAGAAGAATTTGGATATTGGTGCTGGCAAGGAATACTGAATATGCTGTGGACTGCCACAAGTAGGAACACAGCTATCTTGGAGTAAATACAAGAAAACTCCTTAAAAACAAGAGTAGCAAGACTCTGTTTCCTGTACTTTGGGCATGTCACCAGGAAGGACCAGCAATTGGAGAAGGACACCAGACTTGGTTAGGTAGCGGCTAATAAACAACCTTGCCAGTGAAGTGGTTGCAAATTAGGCTGCTATCTACAAATTCAGCAGTTCAAAACCACCAGTCATTCCATCGGAGAAAGATGAGCCTTTCTTCTTCCATAGAAAATTATAGTATTTGAAGCTCACAGTGACAATTCTACCCTGTCCTACAGGGTTTTATCATGAGTTGGAATGGACTCTATGCCAGTGAGTTTGATCTTGATTAAGCCAAAAGAGGAAGGCCCTCAATTAGATGACTGATAGAGCAACTGCTACCATGGGCCTGAGTGTATGAACAATTGTGTCAGTGGCGCAGATTCATGCAGTATTTTATCTGGTTGTGCATAGGGTTGTTATGAGACAGAAGTAACTCAATGGCCCTTAACAACAACAACAAATAACTGGAAAAATATGTTCCCTATCAAAATGGAAATTTGGTGGTGATTGCCCAAGTCCTTCTTTGGAGCAAAACCCAACCACAGCCTTCAAATCTAGTTTGATTCAGAGTAAAATTCGAGAGTTTCTGAGGCTGTAGATCTTTATAGAAGTGGCAGCCACCTCTTTCTCCCATGGACCAGCTGGTGAATTTAACTGCTGAAAGCTTGCCTGACAGTGCTACCCTCAGTTATGTTGTTGTCTTTCCTCAAATGAGAGAAATCGAGTCTATGGGGATTATACAGAATAGTTGCTGTAAATATATAGCAATCTGTTTTCTCAAGAATTATCATTTATATTCAGAAGAATATGGACATTAAAATATCAACACAATTTTGATAAATAAAATGTGACATGATGGCTTTTTTATATTGTCCTATAAATAAGGAGATATTAAAATAATCAATTAATAGATTTTATTAGAAATTCTTGGCTTTGAGTTTGCTAGACCAGTATTCCCTAAAAGGGCCTTGAGAGTGATGAGATCCATTGTCCATTGGATTAAACTACTTAGGCTCTCTCTCAAGAAGGTTCCTCCAGGTCTCTGTATAAATCTCAGGGCTTTGTGTGCCTTTTTTTTTTTTAGCCACATTTCTCTTGCCATAGATAGGAGTCCTGAACATTATGTACAAGTAGAATTCAACTAAACTCACAATAATAAATCTATGACTATGCTAGATACATGAAAAGTATGATATTCTAAAATATATTACTGAAAATGCATTATTTTCTATTTCTTCCTTTACTTGTGATTAGTATATCAACATATACGTATAAACGCATTTAAAGGAAATACCCTGACTCGGGCTTATTTTCATAGACCCGGAATTGTATTAAAACCATTCTGAGATAATTATGTGGCAACAATTCAGACTAACTTCAGCGCTGTGATAAACTGAATCTGTTTCTCCTCCACCCCTCCCAACTTCCACACTAAAAGCAGTGAAGTATTAGAGACATGTGTAGCTAAACTACCTTCGTTCTCATAATGGTAAAATCTAAATAAGTATTATTTATAATGCAAATGGCTTCTACTTGTTTTCTTGTGTACTTAATTTCTTGTGACACTAGGTTTCTTTCTCTTTTAGTTTACAGAAGATAAAAACAAGAGATCAATCATATCAAGTATTTTAAGTGGAAGTCTGAAATCGGCTTTATGATTTTTTGAAAAAAATTTAAATGCAAATCGGAGAAATCAGAATGTGCAGTCTCATCTGATTTCACTTCTGAGTTTCCCAGCCAACTTACTCTGTCCCCTCAGAGCAGCTTGGTAGCATCATGGCGTTCCCCCACATGTAATGTGCGAATAATGTATTTGCGACTTAAAGTTGAATGACTCTGGAATATGGAACCAGGTCATATTTATGACATACCATCAAATCGCAAGGAAGGAGAGCACTCTAAAATGTGAAGTTTTATTATATCTTTTCTTTAAAATAAAAGAGCCTGTGATGAAATTTCCATAGGCTAAAACAATTAAAGTGCACCTACAAAAACTTGCTGTATTAACAAGATTTCTTTCTAGGCATTTGATCCTCATGTCCTCACAAGGTCTAGCCATCCGATAGTAACATATGCAAATTGATTATCTCAAATACGCTTTAAGAGAATTATGTGTTCCTGGTGTCTCTTCAATAAAACACTTTGGAAGCCCTGTAGTTACAAGAAGATGGTCATTTATCTCAGAAATAAGATTATTCTCATTAAACATTGGTGATGACATATTTCTTGGTACCTAGTAATAAAGGGAAAAATGTGTTCATCTCATTTCTGAAAATAAAAGAAAAAGTATAACTGCTATTTGGTTTTTTTTCCCTCTGTGTGTTCAAAATTTGAAATAATGTAATGTTGCCCCTCATTGATAACCTATTCATAGAGCCAAGTAAGACAGAGTCTCCAGACTGCACCAAGTTCCCTAGCAGTACATGGAGAAGGCCTCTATGCTCCCTGTCTGTCTGTCCCGTGTCTCCCCCATCACGCCAGCAAGTAGAATAAGCAGAGAGGAATTTGGTGTTCTCCTGGCTGCCTGCTTTACTCCTCTCCCCCTGCCTGCCCATCTGGAAGCCAATTGTTAGCACTCTATCACTATTGGTCTAATGACATACCGTGGCCAGCACCTCCCCAGCATGCCTTCAGCTATCTCAAATGCACAGGGAAGAGCAGTACAGTCTCTCTCTCTGCCTGCCCCTGCCCCACCCACTCGAAGACAGGTGGAAAACACTACCATGCTACTAGACAAGACCAGAATAATATATCCAACCCACCTGCATAGACACATCTAATAAAAATAAAACCAAAATGCCATAAATAAATAATGGTAGTGCCTTCGTGAGAACAAACAGGATCGAATAATAGAAAGCAACAAGATAAATGGCTCAAGCTACTGAACAGAACAAAATAACAGAAGATCCTCCTGAGGAAGTAATACTTACGGAACTCCCTGAGCTAAAATTCAAAAGCAGGATATATTTACATATAATGCTCAAAGCAATCAAGGACAGCACAGAATCGCCAGTATAAAGAACAACATGAACAGGGTAGAAGTCCTGTGAGTTTCTGAGGCTGTCACTCTTTATGGGAGCAGAGAACTCCATCTTTCTTCCTCGGAGCTGCCACCCTTGTGATGAGCAGCCCAACACTTAACTGCCGGACAACCAGGGCTCCTGCTCTACAGCAAAGAGCACAGGAACCAGTGGAAGTGGGATTGACCTTGACTCATGGTGAACCCATGTGTGCCAGAGCAGAAGTGCTCCATCGGGTTTTTCTTAATTAATAAATCATTTTATTGGGGGCTCTAAAAACTCTCATAATAATCCATACATCAATTGTATCAAACACATTTGTACATATGTTGCTATCATCATTTTCAAAACATTTTCATTCTGCTTGAGTCCTTGGTATCACCCTTTCTCCTCCCCCCTCCCATCCTTGTGGATCCCTGATTTAAAAAAAAATAACAACATGATAAAATAATTAGTAGGTAAATAGTACATTAACATAATAACAAAACAGATCATCGCGAACCATGCAAAATCAATTAGAAGTCCAGAAGATTATTTATAAAATATCAGAAACATACAATGCAATGGAATAATGTCAAAGTACAATTGAACTAATGAAATAATTAATAAAATAGAGGGGGAATTCTTTATACTAATTTTATTGAGCCACAACAATAAAAAGAATCTAGTAAAACAGAGAAAGCCTAAATGTTGTGTGGAGCCTAAGAGTTATATGGACATTGTCAAGAGGAATAATGTTTATGGAATAAAATCTCAAGACAGAATGAGAATTTTAAAAAGGAACAAAGATTTTGAAAGAATTTTCTAGCCACAAATATTACCAATATCATTAAAGATGAGTTTTCATCTAAGAATTTCAACAAGTCCCCAAAATATATTGTCCAAAAGCAAGAGATGAAGACATGTCACACTCAAACTTCCCCAAATCAAAGAAAAATAAGAATTCTGAAAGCAGCTTGAGAACAATGATACATAACCTACAAAGAACCACTAATAATACTGAGCTCTAATTTCTTGGAAGAAATCATGCAGTCAAAAAGTCTGCACCCCCACCATAAAGTTGATTCTGACCCATAGATACTCTATAGACCAACATACAAGTGCTCGTGTGAGTTTCTGAGACCAGACTGTAATTTTGTGTGGAGTAAAAGACCTCATCTTTATCCCACGGACTGACTAGCTGGTGGTTTCATACTGCAGACCTTGTGGTTAGCAGTCCAACAAGTAAAGGCTATGTGCACCACCAAACCAAACAAACCAACTCACTAACATCATGGATATTTCCATTCACAGGGACCTGCAGGTCAGAGTACAGCTGCTGGTGTGAGTTTCCAAGACTGTAACTTTTTATGGCAGTAGAAACCATATCTTTCTCCCTTAGAGTGGCTGGTGGTTTTGAACTGCTGACGTTGAGTTTAGTATCTCAACATGTAACTCTACACCACTAAGGCACCTAGAAAGGATATAGTATAACATAAATAAAACCCCAAAAGGAAATCATTGCCAAAAGTTGCATACCAGCATAATTATCTGTCAAATACAGTGGCAAAAATAAGACATTCTCAGATGAATAGAAATCAGGAGAATGTGTAAAACTAAGCCAATCTTACAGGAAATGTTAAAGGGAATCATTTGAACAGAGAACTAATGATATCAGACAGCAGTATGAGATTAAGGCCCATAACAGCATCTCCCAGACTCCAACCTAGATAAAGAATTCACAGAAGGTTAAAAAAGAAAAAGCTTAAAAACTGAAAACAAGACAGAGACATCAATCTGTAAATGACAACTTAAAAAAATTGGGTGATGGGGGAATTCATCAGTTTACCAGAAGGAAAAATAAGGACTCCATAAACACAATCATGACTTCGTAAAAATAAATTACATAAGAGAAAGCACAGAAAATATCAAATTATGCATAAAGCATCAAATGAAGCTGGAAGAAATGTAGGAACTTTATAAAAATAATTTGCTGACATTCAATCATTTAAAGAGGGAGCATGCAGTCAAGAACAAACAGTATTTAAAGAAGAAGTCCAATTTTCACCAATGCATTAATGAAAACAAGGTCCCAGAAACCGATGGTTACCCATTGAAATGTTTCAGCAAACTGATGTAGTACTGGACGCACTCATTAGCCTCAGCAAGAAATTTGGAAGACAGCAACATGGCCAATCCATTGGAAGATATTCTGTATGTGTGGAAGATATTCTATATGTGTGGAAGATATTCTATATGTGTGGAAGATATTCTGTATGTGTGGAAGATATTCTGTATGTGTGGAAGATATTCTATATGTGTGGAAGATATTCTGTATGTGTGGAAGATATTCTATATGTGTATCCATTCCAAAGAAGAGGCAGCCAGCAGAAGACAAATATCAGCAAACTGTATTATTACTTTCATAGATAAGCAACAGTTTCTGAAGAAAATTCACAAATGGTTAAAGCACGACATCAACAAAGAGCTACATCAACTCAAGCCAAATTCTGAAGAGGATGTGGAATGAGGGGTATCACGTCTGACTTCAGATGGATCTTACATAAAAGGAGAGAATCCAAGTAAAAATGTTTACTTGTGTTTTACTAATGATGGAAAGGCATTGAAATTTGTCATAAAAAACTATGAATGAGATGGGAAATAATGGAGATTCTAGAACCATTCCTGTGTTCATGTGGAAAACTAAGAGGCAGTTAGTCAAACAGAGCGAGAGAATGGTTAAAATCAGGAAATGTGCGCATTGGCGTTGTATACATTTGTCATACTTATTCAGCATGTGTGCTGATCCAATAATCCATACATGGAAAACAAAATCCAGCAGATTCATGAGGTATGTCAGAATTGGAAGAAGGCTAATTAACAACACACTCTATGCAAACAACATAACTTTGCTTACTGAAAATCCGGGAGACTTGAAGTACTTACAAATGAAGATCAAAGATCACAGCATTCATGGTGAAATACGATTCACTGGAAAGTGAAGAAAAGGCCCCCCAATGGGACTAACGGCGACAGCATGCTAAATGGAGAAAATATTATAGCAGTCCAGGATTTCATTTAATTGAATCCATAATCAATGTTCATGGAAGCAACTGTGGAGAACTCAAACAACATATTGCATATTGCCAATGATGTATAGGCAGCACTGGTGGTGTAATGGGTCATGTTTGGGCTGCTAACTTCAAAGTCAGCAGTTTGAAACCACCAGAGTTTTATAGGAGAAAGAATAGGCTTTCTACTCCTATAAATAGTCAAAGTCTCAAAAACACACAGGGACAGTTCTATCTTGTCCGGCAGGCTCACTCTGAGTTAGAAATGACCAGGCAGCAGTGATTTATGATATATACATCTGCTTACATATGAATCCATGTTGTTGTGTGGAGCCTTCCAGTCAGTCTCCACGCAGAGTGACCCCTATGGACAATGGAGTTGACCAGCGCCGAGTCCCACTCCATTCTCACAAGGGTGGTTATGTTTGAGTTGCTTCTTGCAGCTCCTGGATCAATTAATCTTGTCAAAGAAGCTTCCTCTTTTCCACTGACCCTCTACTTCGCCAAGCATGACGCACTTCTCTAGCGACGGCCTCTCCTGACAATATGTTCAAAGTGCTGCACATGCGAGGGAGTCTCACCATCTTGGCTTCTAAGAAACATTCTGGTCGCACTTCTTCTAAGACAGGTTTGTTTCTCCTTTGGCAGTTCATGGGGCTTTCAATGTTCTTCACTGGCACTAGAATGAGAAAGCATCGTTTCTTCTTCTGTCTTCCTTATTCAGTGTCCGATTTCCATAGGGATAGCTAGTAATTAAAAATACTATGTACCTTGGTCCTCAAAGTAACCTCTTTGCTTTTTGACATTTTTAATACCTTTCATGCAGTAAATGTATCCAATACCAATATGTTATTTGTTCTATTGACTTCTGCTTCCAGGAGAATTGGGTGTGGATTCAAGCAAGACACAATCCTTGACAACGTCAATATATACACAAGCTTGTGTGTGTATTTGTCCCCCAATTCCATTCACGAATACAAACTTTCCTTTAGAGTCAGGGGTTTGATAGACAAATGCAATGTAACCAACATTTTTCTTGAGATAATAGTATGTTCAGTTCCAGAGTATTTAATCCCATGTATTCTTTTATCCAAAATATTTTGAAAATTTGGCAAGTAATAAGCATATGATTTGGGCAATCTTCTATCATGGAATCATTGGCATGAAATTTAATTATGTAATATTCACATTACTACCACTTTCACTCTGAAGCTCAAAATCATGTTTTAACTTGCTGTCTTTTGCGGGCCATATTAAGCCTATCATTAGTAAACTTTCGGTTGTTTCCTGGTAATCAAATTCAAGATATTTTCATTTCTATGAAGAAGCATCATCTACCTGTTGGCTCAGTAAAAAACTGCCCCAATCAAAGTAATGATTTAGCTGGGCGATTGCCTCAGTGGAAACAGGACTTACCAGGAACAGTTGAAATATTAGTAAGGTCCTTTGAATGCCAAATATTCCTCAGAATAACGCTCTGGAACTGTATGTCTGTCGCTTGTTTGAGTCATTCGGTCTTATTTATTTAATTTGTGAACTGAAGCTGTCTATTGTCACTGAGATTCTGCGATAATATTGTATTTGTATTTAATTGGTGATCGCATGGTGGTAGGTTGTTAGATTCTCACCACTTGTCTACTAGTTGGTCTGATAGCGAATGGGACTGTATGCGATTCTCTGTTCACTGTTCCTGTGCTGTAGCTGAAGGCAGATCGACTGGTGTTGGCCATGGGCTACTGTTGATCAGGTAGGACAAGAATTGCTAGTGGCCCTCACCTCGTGGCTGGAGCTCCAGGAGCTAAAGGTGTGGTTTTGCTGTGTGTCCTGCCAGGCAGGATAAATATTTTCAGTATTTTAAAAACAAGAGGACATATGCACAAGAGAATACAATAAAGAAGTGGAGGAAAACTAGGAGGAAGCAGCAGCAGCAAAAGAGATATAACCAAAAAAGAAAAAAGTAGGAAAACTTTATGAGAAGAGAAAGCTAAAAGAGACTACTAAAGAAAAGTAAACGAAGAAAAAGTAAGGGTGCGATAGAGAAAGGAGAAGCCAATACAAAGAGAGAGAGAGAACGGGCATAGAAAATTAAAGTAAAAAACATTGGAAGGGGAAGAAAATTTAAAAACACACACACAAATATCAGGATGAGGGTGGGGAGGGAGTGTGGCATGGAGACCCAAAGCCCATATGTAGGCCACTGGACACCCCCTTACAGAAGGGTCTCAGGGAGGAGACGAGCCAGTCAGAGCGTGAGGTAGCAACTATGAAACATACAACATTCCTCTCGTTCCTAAATGCTTCCTCCCCCCACTACAGTGATCCCAATTCTACCTTAAAAATCTGGCAGACTAGAGGACGCACACTGGTGCAGATAGGAACTGGAAACACAGGGAATCCAGGGCGGATGATCCCTTCAGGACCAGTGGTGTGAGTGGCGATACTCGGAGGATGGAGGGAAGGTGGATTGGAAAAGGGAAACCAGTTTCAAGGATCTACATGTGACCTCTTCCCTGGGGGATGGACAACAGAAAAGTGGGTGAAGGGAGACATCAAACAGGGGAAGATATAACATAATATGAATCTATAAATTATCAAGGGTTCATGAGGAAGGGGGAGCAGGGAGGGAGGGGAAAATGAGGAGCTGATTACAGGGGCTTAGGTGGAGAGAAAATGTTTTGAGAATGATGAGGGCAATGAATGTACAAATGTGCTTTACACAATGATGTATTATGGATTGTGATAAGATGTGGATGAGCCCCTAATAAAACAATTTACATAAATAAATGGATGGATAGATAGATAAGAAAAATGTAGGGAGGCAGAACACCTAATACAGGCATGTACCCTCTGCCCTTCAAGAAGGTTGTGAGAGAATGGGAGAGGAGTGGCATCCCTGGTTTTTGACGGAGTTTCCACCTGTCTAGAAGGAGTCTCAGATCAGTGTACCTGTTTAAGAAGTTCTCCTCAACTAGATGACAACTGGGGGCTGGCAGCTGGATATGGAAGGAATGCCAGTCTACCAAAGAGGCAGAATGCATTGCTGTCATGGTGAGTTCTGCTTGTCTGGGTTGGCATGAAACTGGCACCCAATTCATAACGCAGACGTTATAGAAGAATGTTGGAAGAATGTCACTGGCTGCTGAGTGGGTGCAGGTGGGTGCTAGGCACGTTTTTGATCACCAGAAATAGGGATGAACGGGGAGAGGATTGTGCTTCTTTAGTTGCTAGCCATCATGTTCATGCTATCCTGCCCTGGGTGAACTAATAGACTATTGGTTTACTATCCAAATTGGCCACACTGTGTCCCAATTCTGTCTGCTTCCTCTCGTGCTGATTTTTTACAGCTTCTTATCCTAGATGGTAATCAATATATGCCTCTATCCTTTTCTCTGAAGACTAGGATTTTCATCTAAATATATATTTTTTTCATTTAGCCATTGGTCTCCTTGGTGTAGAGGTTACAGGAGGTAGGTCTGCCAATTTGCTTAAAATCTTCATGCTTAGAATCTTATTATTTGATTTAATTTTTGTTCTTATTTGTTTGATTGTATACTATTATTATTAACATTTTAGATTAATAAATTAATATTTAGAAGTTAAGTGGACTAGGCAAAGCCAGGAATCCATAAATGGCTGTAGTGATATTATAAACCAATTCTCTTCATCACTAGGGCCTATAACTCTGCTATGCCCATAACTTACAAGTACACAATTAATTTTTCTTGATGTTTTCCTGTTAGATCATTCATTAATTCAGTTGTTAAATGTGCTGATGGGTATGATACAAAAGCCATTTTTAATCAATTTTGATGCCAATCTTCTTGATTATTGGATAAACTGGAGTATTCAAACAATATTTATGTGTCAGACCTTATGTAATCCAACATCTAGAATATAATTGGGCTTCTCTTTCCACTTTACCCCTACTCACCCACCTCTCATTACCTCGGTGCGAAGTGTAGGTTTTGTAGCCCAGACAAAGCCACACCTTGGTACACAACAGCCAGAGTTATGAAACAGGATTTCCCGGGGAAATAATGCTTTTCTTTAGATGAATCAATTCCCCATATGGTAGAAATACACCCTTGACCTTGCTTCTTCACCTAGACAAGATTGGGTTGAAGCTTAATTTCTATTCATGAGCAGAAAGGAGGGTATCTACTGTTTTGGTATCTACTGTTATCATGTTTGGTATCTACTGTTATCACTTTTGCTAACTTAGAGCACATTTATTCATAATCTCAAAAGTAGTCCCTCAAAGGCCCAAGAAAAACTTCAGTGCAAGCTGAATGTGTTAGTCTGTGTAGACTAGAGAAAGAAATTCATAAACACCTATGTGTATAAGAAAGAGCTTTATATAAAAGAGCAATTGCATATTGAGAAAACATCCCAGCCCAATCTAGATCAAGTCCATAAATTTGATATTAGCCCATATGTCCAATACCAATCTATAAAGTCCTCTTCAGACTCACAGAACACATACAATGATGCCTAATGCAGGATCATCACAGGCCCATGGGTGGGAAGTCTGGTGGATCTAGTGGCACTGTATGCATCTTAGCACTGGCAGGGGTCTCCACATGACTTCTCCAGGTTCAGGGCTCTCGCTGCCGTCAGCATAGCTCCATGTGTACTATCAGTAGAGTCTCTCAGGGAATGAGCAGAGGGAGAGGGTGCCTCTTGCTTCCAAGGAGGCATACAGGAGTTCCCAGGATCCTCAGGGAAAGGCCACGCCCACAGACAGGCATCATTGGCTATCATCTGATTGACAGGCTAGACTCCACCCCTACACTCTTAATCTTCAAATAGACACCAGACTATGTAACTGCCACACTGAAGGATTTTAATGTTGAACAGTAAATGGCTTCATGATTATTTTTTATAATGCACTGCATATTAGAGACAGATTAATTCCTGTGTTTGGGACTTAAGGCTTTAATAACAACTTCATCAGTATAGACAGCTGATTCTTGGAGGAAACATCTCTGATGACAGAAATGGACTCAAATATTTAGTTTATTTAACATTGATAACGACGGGGATAGCCAGTATTTGCTGTCATAGACTTAAAAGCACATTTTCTCAACAAATATACGGTGAACAAACTATTCTGTTTTAACTTTTGGAAGGTTTTAGCATAAAGCCAACTCGCCCACAAGCAAAGAAACCCCATGAATAACTTTCCAAAAGGAGAAAGAGAAAATCCTTGTATGATTTATAACTTTGTGATCACAAAAACACCAGCACATATTTCCATTTGTTTTTCTTATTTTTTGAAAATTACGAAATGTAAGGCAATCACACGGAAATATTTCTAACCCCTTAAGGGACATAATCAATAGCAAACCCGTGGCGCTTATCTTCAGAGACTTATGGCCTTTGGTTTTGTCTGTCATGCTGAGCTGAGTGAGCTACAAAGCTCCCACATGAGAGATAAAGGAAACTAACCCATTGTTATTAGAAAGACATGATGGGATTCTTCAGTGTCACAAATGTGAGACCTATTCCTTAATTCACTGTGTAGTCTGGCAAGACATTAAGTCCCTGCTTCAGTATTCATTTTTGTCTGGGTTATTGTGATTTCTACTTTATAACATTTATGAGCAGGATGTTTCTGAATTCGTTCAAGCCCATTTCTGCAAGAAATAAACACATAGAATCCTTTATCTTATCACCTGTTGACTACTTATAAGCTCCTTTACTACTACATGGCTCTTCAAGAGAAGACAAAGCTTTCCACTCCCAAAACAGTTACTGTCTCAGAAACCCACAGGGGCAGGTCCACACAGCCCTTTAAAGTTGCTATGAGTCAAAATCCATTTGACGGCTGTGAATTACTGTGCATTTAAATATGGTATGCAGTTAACTTAATGTAGTTAACACTATCCTGCAGTGTTGATTTCTTTATTTTTGTTTCAAAATTTAATAGATTGTTCTCCAATTTTCAGGGGAAAATTATGTTACTTTTATTTGTTCATCTTTTAATCAACACCGTTCTTTTAGAAATCTAGCTAATTTCCACATCTCGTGGTTTGTTAAGAATTTTCTACATCAAACTATTTCTATAATTGACTCTTTTTGAAATTTTGTTTAATATAATAAAGAGAAAAAGGAACTTGTGGTTTACATGGATTCATAATAATTAAAAATTATGGAAGAATTCCAGTTTTAAAGGATAGTGAGGTAAATTTTTTCTTATTGGTTTATCCATTTTAAAATCGTAGTTGCCTTTATCACAGTCTTAGAAACTCTCCCTAAAGGTGGGCACCTTGAAAGAAAAAAGCAAAACTATAAAGGAAGGAAACCAAAGACTGTGCTGTTTCTGTTGAGTGAGGTCCAGTCAGTTCTGATTCATCACTGACCCTAAGTCCGCGGAAGGAAATGTCACCCAAGTCCATACCATCCCACGAGTGTTCAGCTATAACAACAACAATCTTTCTAAAGACCAGAAATTCAAAGATTCCTCTAGCTCTACAAAGCCAAAATAATGATTATGTGGTTAATTTTCAGGATACAGAAATGTTAGCCAGGCGTGCCGGGCAGAAGTGGGAGTTGGCAGGGCAGGTGCCAACCCCCAGGTGGAAAGATACCCGGGCAGTGAAAACATTTCAAGGACACTGCTAGAATCCTGGACTCCCCTCTCCTTCGGAGGCCTTTCAGACCCAGATGCAGGAGGCTGAACATTGCAGCTGTCATTGTAGCTTCATCACAGCCTTGCAGACAGTCAAGCTGCAATGGAAAAGTCCCCAGCTCTCCCTGCCCCAGACCCGGGGTGTAAAACTCCTCACCTCTCACCTGGACACTACGACTTCTCAGGCACCACCTAGGGACCCGTGAACCTTGCCCGGGAGCTCTGAAATAAACCTTTAAAATGATGTTCTGCCTTTGCCTTCTTTCTTTCTTTCCGTCACCAACTCTACCTTACAAGGAGAGGGAGTGACACAGTGGCTGCAATAACGGGCTCCAGCATAAGAACCACGGCGAGCATGGGGCTGGACCGGTCCGTGTTTCATTCTGTTATGCATGCAGAAGTCTGTTTTCTACCTGTGGGTCGGAATTGACTGGAGGGTGTCTAACAACAATTCCTCCTTTATTTGACATTTTATGTTTACAACAATAGCAAAAAGTCAGCTGATTAATTTGCTGTAGACCAATATATATCTGTGAGGTGTCTCCCTTACTATGGCCCTTCTAGCCATGATCCCTTTTGCAATCAATTACTAAATTCTAGCCTCTCTTCCTACATTATAATCCCATTTTGGAAGTTCTTTATTATGCTAATGGACAGGATTAAAATGGGATTAAGTCTTCACTTTTGTAGAAGGGGTAAACCAAATCAGTGCCCTTTGTTTTCCTGAGGGACTGATCTGCTGAGGGTCTGAACCACACCTCCAAGTCATTGTTCCCTGTGCCACAGGCATCCCAGAAGCAGGAAAACAGACATGCCAGGAGCAACACAGGAGGCCCCAGCGGATTCCATTTGAAATCTCTGCATTGAGAGGCCCAGACCAGAGGAACCAAAGGCTTTGGCACAGGGACCATGGGGCAGAGTTTAAAAAGCCAGGCTGAGACTAGAGGCCAAGGCAAGGAGGCCATAAGACAGACCAGCAGCAGCACTCAGAATTCTGAACTGTGAGGGCAAGTCAGCTGGGCTTCCTGACCACGTAGGCAGATGCCAAAGAGGCTGAGAGGCTACAGACCAGAGAGAGACTTGGCTGCTGGCTGAGAAGACACTGCTGTGGTCCAATGACTGTTTCCTGATCCTGACTTAGGATAACCTGTTCATTTCCCGAAGAAACCTTATTAATTGTAAGTATTGTCCATACATTCTGTGTGGCCATTGCAAGGAATTATTGACCCCAGAAGGACAGCAGAGAGCCATTGGAGTCATGGTTGGTGCCAGAATAGAATAAGGAAAACAGAGGGTAGAGGCATGTCTGACCCCTGCCCTGCCTCATGGCAGTAGGGAAGCCAGAGGAGAAATTTTCACCATCTGGCATTAAGGGCCGCTCAGGCGCAAGACAGGAATAGCGCCCTTTGTGATCGTTAAGGCCATGTCTCATTTACCTGGAACATGATACTCAGTGGATTTGCAGTTATATGACAAAGTACCTTGACAGTTATGTAATGATGTAATCTGGCAGTTATATAATGATATATACATCACCTGTTATGTGATCTGATGTGGTCACCCTCCATTTTCACTAATGTTGAATGTTACATAATAAAAATAAAACCTAACCATGATGAGAAGTGAGAAGTGGGTGTGGGCAAGCCATATACATATATTATAATTTGCTCCTATTAGATGCAATCAATTGGTTCCAATATTCACTGGTCCTGTATCAGCCTCACGATTGTTGTCGGGTTTGAGCCCATTGGTATAGTCACTGTGTAAAGTCATCTCATTACAGGCCTT
Source organism: Tenrec ecaudatus (assembly GCF_050624435.1). Classification (NCBI taxonomy): domain Eukaryota; kingdom Metazoa; phylum Chordata; class Mammalia; order Afrosoricida; family Tenrecidae; genus Tenrec; species Tenrec ecaudatus. The sequence goes on from NC_134539.1 coordinate 28,144,567, forward strand.
TCCACTTTTGCTAATTTGTCTTAGCATAGCTCTTAGCAAGCCAACTGTGTGCAAGCCACTGCAATGTGACAAAGTGACAGATGAATGGTGGATATAGTTAGTATTAATTCAAGTAAATATAATTAATATTCATGAAAACAAATATAAGAGCAACCATAAATCTGAAGAGCACATGACCAACACACTTTTCCCCTGTTTCTTTTAAGAATTCCAGCATGTTTATCTAAGTTGAAAATTAAATATTACATATGCAATCCAAGTCTGCGTGACTTGGTATTGTGAACATGTAACTGTACCTCTTGTATGTTTGATGTAGGGGCCATCATTGACTAGTGGGCTAGTTGCAGTCTTAGTCATTGACTTGCTGTACCAGGCTCCAGGGGAAGCCCATTCCTGAAACAAAGGACTCAGAACAGGTGACTGGGGCACCAGGGCCCCCACCTGGCTGTACCAGAACTGCTTTAAAAAGCATGATCTGATAAGATCCACAACTCACTTTCCTGCCTTCCATCACTTTCAGAATGCGCTCACTGATAATCTTAGCCTAACACAAATAGGTTTGCTTTCAGGAAATTTACATTTCTACTGAAAAATAAAGACGATGAAATACCGTAGTATGTTCTTTTGCACTTTGGCCTAGTGTCCTCCGGTGGCCAATTCGAGTTAATCATAAAAGCATAAGGTTGAGATCTATTCTGAGCTAACACGCCTTCGCCTGACTCTTAACTCTGAATGTAGGCAATCACGCTGCTAATTATCAAAAGGGGAAGATGATTTATGATATGAGACAAAAATATCATATAAAGATCAAGAAGCTAGATTCAAAAGTATTTTAGAACCATGGAGATTACCTTAAATAATACATGCTGCCTCAAAGAACACACACACATTTTGCAGGTAGTGGTGTTGACTGATGACTTCAGTGGAGCCCACACAGGTGTGCACTCTAGAGTTCTGAAGAACTGTGGGGTGAAGTGGTGTGTTTTCCAGACACAGGTCTCCTTTGATGCTGCTGGAACAGGTGAAGATAGACCTGGAAATGCCACAGGCGTCCTGCCCCAGCGTGAAGTCTGAACTCAGAGGGCATGTTAATGTTACACAACAGCGGGGTTGCAGAAGCTCATATGAGGAATTTGGAGAAACGTCTTTTGAAGGTTTCATTGCCCCCTTTACAAAGCTAATTGCAATGGCCCGATTTTACCGGGTCCAGTAGTTTCTTGCTACTTTTTCAACAGGAAGGTATCAACTTGGATAGGGGTACTTGTAGCTCTGACGCCCACTGAGCTTCGAAAAAGCAGGGTCTATCCAAACCATAAGAGTCCATTTCCTGTTTTTAACAGGCAAGCAAAAGCTCCTTCTCTTAAGAAAATCTTGGGTGACTTTTTCTTTTAATTCATCACCTTGAACTCTGCTGCAATTCAGCTGCTCTGCTACCTCACAGTCTCTTAAAAGCTTTCTCCAGCTAGCTTGACGTTTTTACTACTCAACGAGAAAGCTATATCCTAATTTGAAGACTTCAAAATGTACACTTCTTTCTCGGATCACTTATAAAGAGGCTAATTAAATGCATCCTAACTAATCCATTGCCCTCACGTTGATTTCACCTCATAGCAACCCAATATGCCAGAGTCGAAATGCCCCATAGGAGTTTGAAGACTATAAATCTTTACTACAGCAGACGACCACATCTTTCTTGAACAGAGCAGATGGGGCGTTTGAACTAAAACCTGTTAGCTAGTAGCCTGGCATTTCAGCACTGGCCTCTAAGGCTTCGAAGTGCATTCATTCTTCAACATGGAGAAGTACAGTTTTATATATGCCTTCTATTTCTTTTCTGTCCTTGCTCATGATTCTTTTTTACTGAAAAATATTCTTGAATTTTAACCAAGAAGCAAAGGTCAGAAAGGAAAGCAGGATCTGGATTAAACATTGATTTCAAGGAATAACTTTGCTGAAAACTCTGGACTTCCTAATCCAACAGCATCTTCGATGAAAATCACTAGTTTTCAATTGCCATGCTTTATCAATAGACTCACTAAAATATTTAGGTCATTTGACAATAAAACGTGACATACAATGAAAACAATATACCTCAGGACCAACTCCACCAAATATTTATTGAATATATAAACATCCTATATTTACTTTTCTCTTTATATACATAAATATTGTCCTTACGGGGGAAAACAACAACGGATTAGTTACTCAGTTTGATTAGTTCTCTTGAAAACTTATTTCTCGAACCATTATTTTGTGTATTGTGTTTTCTTTATTCTTCTGTAATTTTGTCCTTTATAAAGGAGTTTGTTACTTCTCAGATGGGACATTCATTGATACCCTCATGAATAATGAATTTAGCAATAAGATTGCTTTATACTTCCAGTGATCAAAAACCAAGTGCCAAGAGTTTCAGTGAGAAAAGCCTTAGCTCTTGTACTTAGAAGTCCGGGTGCAAACTTGACGGAGGATGTCTATCCCTCACCTTCTCAGCTTTTGCCGGGATCCATCTTCCGCCACGCTTGGATTCTACATTAAAAAAACCTCACTGTCATCAAATTAATTCCAACTCATAGCAGCCCTACGGGACCGTGGAGCACTGCCCCTTGGGTTTCTCAGGCTGTAAATCTTTAGCAAAATAGACATCTTCATCTTTCTCCACGACTGTACTCGCGCTAGACGGCTGTAAGGATAACTAGCACTTCCAGCATCCTAGTCACACACAGCAGTCCTCAGTGGAAGGGACTGGCTGTATGTTCATGTGGTCCAACTAGCAAGGGTTTGTTTCCAACAGAAAAAGTTCTCTCACCTCCCATTGCCCCATCTGGTCACATGCCCCTTTCTAAATTTAGAATGACAAAAGGAAAGTATAGTAAAGATTGGTTTAGACTAATCATTTCATCAACTATAGATTATTTAGGAGGCAAAAAGTATCTGGTATCTGTGAGGCTAGGCACTTTTGAGGAAATTATAAAAAGTTATAGCCAGGGAAAAATAAATGAAAATAAATATGAATATATTACATGTTCATTAAAATAAAATAAAATGTATCTTATTAAAATACATATTTATTAAGACTTTTAATACAAGTCTTAATAAAAATACACAGAACAGTAATCTTATAACGATAAAGTAAGTTACTCATAGCCTAAAAGATAATACATTTTTTAAAAAAGTCATTAAATTGTATTTGGTTGGATTCTAATAATTTTTTTCAAAGAAATTATTGTATAATAATGATGAAGATAAATGAGGCCAAAATTATGAAAAATTAGACATTTTAATGTCCTTAAAAGTTCCTGGTAGCTAAGTTTGTTGGCTCTCTCTGCTCAGTTTCCCAAGGACAAGAATCACAGCTGCCGCAAAACAGCCTTCTAATCCTGGTGAAAAGGTCCTTTAATTTCAGTTAGTTTGGTGCTTATAGAGCCCAGGTTGTCTTATTTCTGCTCCTGGATACGCGCAGGAAAATTTCACCACATGAGCACTTCTTTTCAAAGGAGAGGATCTCTGGCAATTGGTGGAGGATAGATGTCTTTGGAATTCATAGGCTGGAAAATGTTCATCCGTGAGGAGTTTCTTTGCAGATCAATGGTCTGAATAAATATTTTGGTAACATGTTTCAAACTTTGGTCCTTAAAAAGCTCGGGAAAATCTAGATGCTAATAGGTGTTTGTGGAAAAAATAGTTATGTGGAAATTAGAACCTACTTCTTTTTGTTGCTGTTAACTGTCATTGTGCTAGCCACCGATTGGTGGCAACCACATAGACCTGGTTTAAAATCAGGAGAGCTGTGTGTCAGGGTGGTAGCCTCTCACCATAATTATTAAATCTGTATCCTGAGCAAATTGTCAGAGAAGCTGGATGATATGAAGAAAAATGGGGCATCGGATTTGGAGGAAGGTTTATTAAGCACCTGTTATATGCAGATGACACAATCTTGCTTGCTGAAAGTGGACTTGAAGCATTTGCTGATGAATGTCAATGGTTGCAGCTTTCAGTATGGATTATAAATTAATGTAAAGAAGACCCAAATCCTCACAACTGGACCAGTAGGTAACATCATGATTACAGGAGAAAAGGATGAAGCTTTCAAGGATTTTGTCTTGCGTGTATCCATGTCTTGCTTGAATCCACAGTGCAGGTTCTTGGAAGTATCAATTGAGATATCAAAGGATGCACTGCGTTAGGTAAATCTGCACAGGATCTCAATAGAGTTCTGAAAAGCATGGATCTTACTTGAGGACCAAGGTGTGTCTGACCCAAGCCATAGTATTTTCAATGACCTCATATGTGATTAAGAAAGACCAAAGAATAATCAATGCATTTGAACGGTAGTGCTGGCAAGGAATACTGAAAGTGCAATGGACAGCTAAAAGAACAAGCAAATCTCTCCTGGAAGCGGTGTGGTCAGAGTGCTTCATAGAGGCAAGGATGACAAGGCTTTATCTTACAGACTTTGGTCTTGCTGTCACGAGTGGCCAGTCCCTAGAGAAAGAAATCAGGCTTGGTAAAGTGGATGGGCAGCGAAAAAGACAAAGGCCCTCACCAAGCCAGACTGACATAGTGGCTGCAACCACGGACCCAACCATAGGGACTATTGTGGAAGATGGCCCATGACCAAGTATTGTTTCTTCCGATTGTGCATGGGGTTGCCGTAGGTTGGAAACCACACTATCGCACCTAACAACAACAATAATAGCAATATATAACAGAATGAAAATCTTCCTGATCCTGCCCCATCCTCATAATTACCCATGTGTCGCCTAATGTGAGCCATAGGGGTTTCATTGGCTGATTTTAGAAGTATATTGGCATGCTTTCATTATTTGTCCACCTCATTGTGAATCCTCAGTTGAAACATGCTCATCATAGGAACAAACAACATCGAGTCACATGTACTTGGTGCCTGCACATGAGTTTCACTGAATGGGGATTGACCATAGGTTTCCAACGTGGAAGGGACGAATTCTTCTACTGAGCTTTCATGTCTCCGTGCCTTCCTGTGGAGCAGAGTCATGGAGAAGATGAACTAGGCATACATGACATATCCATTCTGAAATGACCCCTTTCCAGAATGATTTAAACTCTTCCTTCTCCATGTTACCATTCGGTGCTTTCAACCCACTTCTGCAGGTGTGTGGGGGTAATGAAGCTAACGTCACAGATATTCTTTCTTTGTCCATAGTCTCTGAAAGATAACCTTTACAAGCTTGGATTTCCCCACAATGGTTAAAGTATCTTTTGTGATGATTTCATACCTCACCTATGAGTTAGGACTCAGAAAGGGTGTTGGCTGCCTAAGTCAGAAAGATTCCTCTTGTCTATCAACCTCCTATAATTGACTGACCTCGGGGGCAAATGAATGGAATTTGAATAGTGCTGTACAACCCTTCCTATAATTTCTGGAGACTGACAAATCAAGGGCATCCTGGTTGGTGAATGAAACTGAAGTACAAGGCAGGGAACATATTCCTTTTGGGACACGGAAGCACCTCCCTGGGAAGCCTCCTAGGTCACACCTGGGAGCTCTATTCATTTCTATCTTTTTTTAATATGTAAGAAAACTGTAATTGTTAATATAATTCTTGGGTTCTGTGAGTTGATCTGGTGAATCATGAAACCTGAAATAGTAGTGGGAGTCAGCAGTTCAAACATGGTGGTGTTGTGATTTCTACAAACTTGCAGTTAGCATTTAAGGCAAACCTTGCAGTTTGGAGACTATTACCTCATAACTTGTGAGTTTTAAACTAATTCTGGTTAGGACACAGAAGGAAGTGGTGCAGGTGCAGCTGGTGTGTGAATAGAAGTGGATCAGAAGGGATCGGATTTGATAATGAATTTATCATTACATTTTCTTATCAGAGGAGTGGGATTGTCAATTTTCCTAGCAGTTGATGTCAAAAAATGAGATTTTTATTTTTCCTAGCACTTAGCCTTCACTCTTTCTAAGCTTCTGGAGCCAACCAATTATCGCATTTGCAGAATCCCCCTGCAGCACTCGCCAATGTTAAATCTAATATCTTGGGAAAGCACTCTCAAGTTAGTACACTGCTCCTTACTCAACTAATACTCGTATTAAGCAGCTGCTGACTCCAGTCCTATCTTTAATTTCCAGCCTCATCCTGGTAGGTCCCAAACCTTGTCATATATTTTCAGGTACGTTCTTTCCCTTCCTTCCTTCCTTCCTTCCTTCCTTCCTTCCTTCCTTCCTTCCTTCCTTCCTTCCTTCCTTCCTTCTGTCCTTGCCCCCACTTCTTCCCTCCACCCTCTTCATTTCTCTCTCTACCAGACCCAACAGTGCCCCCCAAGGGCCACCTTTTAACTTAATCTTATTAGGAGCCCTGGTGGCATAGTTATTCCATGTTGGCCTCTAACCACAGGTGAACAGTGTGGAAATCACCAGCCACTCCGTTGGAGAAAAATGTGACTTTCTACCCCAAAAAAAGTTAGTCTCAGAAACCTGCAGGTTCAATTCTATACTGCCCTATAGGGTCGCTATGGGTCAGAATCTACTGGATAGCAGTGAGCAGTGCTCAAGATGACACATCACAATAGGAGCCGATATGAACGTTTTTGCATGTTCCCCAGCTTGGGCTAAATGACCCAAAGATTGGGGCTGGCCTGCTTCTTCAACTGCATGGGCCAATTTTTTGGTGTTAATTTATATATCCACATCTACAACTACATTTATATCTTCTATATCTATATAAATAGATATACATCCCCAAAGCAAACCAAACTTCCTTGCCACTCAATCAATACTGACTCAGAGTGACCCTCTGTGGGATTCCAAGACTATAACAGTGTTATGGGAGTAGAAAGCCCGGTCTTTCTCCTGTGGAGCGGCTGGTGGTTTCCAACTGCCCACCATGTGGATTGCAGCCCATTTCATAATCACTACATCACCAGATGCTCACCCTCTCTGTGCACTCTCTATATGGAAGCAATAAATGATCATGGAGTGGGATCTGGGAGGTACAGCTTCATGTGTACCACAGGGATTGATACTGTACAGCTAAAGGAATAATCGTTTCCTCTAGATTTTAATGTAAAATTTTAATGTAAAATTGAGGATGATAAACTATGTTAAGTGTAAGGATCTTAATGAAAGAAACACTAGTGCCTCCTTATAACCTTTTTATTTGAAAGCTGTGTAGAGGCTCACTGCCATATTGAAGAAAGCCACCTTTTATACAACTAAAGATCATCTTTATTGTCCTCCATGATATGTGTAGAATCATATTTCTGAAAGTACTCTGAGAATAATTCCCCAGACTCTTAGTGCTTTATCAATGACCTTTGCAAGCTTAGTACTCTATAAGGCTAGACTGCCTTTCTCTGAAGGATGCCATTAAGGACCTGCTTTAAAATAGACAACCAGAGAGCCCACAAACAGGAAAAAAAATTACCAATGCCATGTCAGAAAAAGGGTTAATTTCAAACATCTATAGAAAACTACAACATCATCATAAGAAAAATGCAAATAACCCAATCAAAAATGGGCCCAAGACATGAATAGACAATTTGCTAAAGATGACGTCCAGGCATCCACCAAGAATATGAAGAAATGTTTGCATTCATTATCAAAAAGAGAAATATAAATTAAAACAACAATGAGATACCAACAACGTTAGACATTTAAAAAAATCATTTTATTGAGGGCTCATACAATTCTTATCACAATCCATACATACATCCATTGTGTCAAGAACACGTGTACATTTGTTGCCACCATCATTCTCATCATCATTGCCTTCTACTTGAGCCCTTAATATCTGCTGCTCATTTTCCCCCTCCCTCCCGACTCCCCCTACCTCATGAAACCCTTCATCATTCATAAATTATTATTATTTTGTCATATATTACACTGTCCGATGTCTACTCCCCACCTTCTTCTCTGCTGTCCATCCCCCAGGGAGGAGGCTATACGTAGATTCTTGAAATCAATTCCCCCTTTCTACCCCTCATTTTCTCCACCCTCCAGGCATTGCCACTCTCACCACTGGTACTGAAGGAGTCATCTGTCCTGGATTCCCTGTGTTTCCAGTTGCTATATGTACCTATGTACATCCTCTGGTCTAGCCAGATTTTTAAGGTAAAATTGGGTTCATGATAGTGGTGGGGGAGGAAGCATTTAAGAACTAAAGGAAAGTTAAATATGTTTCATCATTGCTACCCTGCACCCTGATTGGCTCATCTCCTCCCCACAACCCTTCGGTAAGGGGTGTCCGGTTGGCTACCAATGGGCTTTGAGTGTCCTCTCGGCATTCACCCACATTAACCATGTGTGATTTTTTTGTTCCTTAATGCTTGATACCTTATCCCTTCAACAGCTCGTGGTCACACAGGCTAGTGTGTTTCTTCCATGTGGGCTTTTTTGCTTCTGAACTAGATGGCCACTTGTTTATCTTCAAGCCTTTAAGATCCCAGACGCTATATTTTTGATAGCCAGGCACCGTCAGCTTTCTTCACCACATTTGCTTATGCACACATTTTTCTTCAGATATCGTGTCGGGAAGGTGTGCATTCTGGCATGCCAATTTAATAGAACAAAGTGTTCTTGTATTGAGTAAGTGCTTGAGTGGAGGCCCAATGTCCATCTGCTGCCTTAGTACTAAACCTATAAATATATGCACATAGATCTGTTTCCCTACACTCATATAAATATATTTCCATATGTACATTACAGTCCTTAGACCTCTATAAATACCAACAACAATGTTAGCAATATTTTTTAAAAAATGAAAATAACTGCTGGATAAGATGTGAAAGGATTGGAATGCTCATATATCGCTGGTGGGATTGTAAAATTGTACAGCCACTATGGAAATCAGTATGGCACCTCCGTAAACAATTGTAGATGCAAATATCTTATGATCCTGCAATCTTTCTGCTTGGTATAAACAATTTTTAAAAAGAACAAAACAAGAATTGATATATGCACACATGTTTATTATAGCAATTTCTACAATAGATAAAAGATGGAAACAATAAAAAAACTACAACTATAGTTGAATGAATAAACAAACTGGTACATTCATACAATGAAATATTATACATCATTTAAGAACAGCGATAACTCTGTTAAACTCCTTGAGAGAGGGACAAGATTAGAGAGCCTTATGCTTAGCAATGTTAGTAAATCACCTAAAGTTAAATATCTTATGACACCTTATTATAAAGGGAAAATTTAAAAAATGGTTTTCACACCAAAGGGTAAGACGTTAAAGACAACAAGGAGGCCAGAAATATGGGGATGGGAGAGGGGGAAGAAAGGAAGAGACAGAAATGTATGGAGGGATTGAGGGTGGGTGGAGACAAAAAAAGGAACACAAAATATAAGGGGGGAGGGTTACAGGGATACTATTACTGATCTGAGTTCACAAGGTGGGCTATGCAAGTTCATAGAATACATTTTTTGTCATAATTATTATATTTCAAACAGAGGGAAACACACACACACACACACACACACGTACACGCACACACCAAGAGAAAAGTGCCACAGCCACAGAAACCTGCCAGAGCCCTTGCCAATCAGATCTGAACATTGCTCTGAGTGGCTACCAAAGGAAGAAAAGTAAAACTGAATAGGATTTGGATTCTTTAAGGATATACACGTTTGTTTCATACAAACAAACAAATGCAGAGCAATCATCAAGAACCCAAAATAACGCAACTTAAAGAGGGCATTATGACTTTCCACATGGTCTTCTTTCTGTGTGGATGATCCCTTCCCGGTGTTTTAAATACCATCGCACCCTCTCTCTTTGGGAAGGATGGGCAAGCCAAGAATGTTTACACTAGGTTTTATAAACATAGTTGCATTGATGGGACAGCATTGGGGATTTCCAAACTACTCTGTGAATGTTAACTGTTTATGATTTAGTAGCATCAGAGAGCACTTGAATTCTATTTAGATCAGCTAAAATTTGAATGGTGCCTCTATGTGGCAGGCATTGAATTGAGACCTGGGCATATAAAGAAAAGTAAGATATGCGACCAGCACATTATTAGCAGTCCACAAGAATGTGCTCCATGGACTAAAACGTGGCCTTGGAAATGTAGCAGAGTAAAAATGGCACCCAGTGGCGTTGTCCTTGGGGGACTTATATAAAAGCAGAACCAAAACCTTATTACCCTAATGCTTTATATCTTACATGATTTCTGCACACATGACTGTGGTAGTTACATAATCTGTTGTCAGTTTGAAAGTTGAGAGTTAATAGGTGGAGTTTAGCATGGTAATCAGGCCATAGCTTGATGACTTAATTTGGAGGCACTAAGGTGATAAATAGTCCACTGGAGGAGGGACACACACTTACTGCCTGCCAGACATTCCTGTTGAGAAGACATATGGGGCTACGCTAGAGTCCTGGAGCTGAAGGAGCCACGTGGAGACCCCCGCCAGTGCTGAGATACCTCTACCACCGCTGGATCCACAAGACTTTCTACCCACTGGCCTGTGATCTTCCTGAATTTGGTGTTCTTGCATGTGTTTAATAAGTCTGAAGAGGACTTTATAGATTGGTATTGGGCATATAGGCTAATATCAGACTTATCGACTTGATCTGAACTGGGCTGGAATGTTTTTTCAATATTCAATGGCTCTGGTATATAAACCTCTTTCTTATATACATATACATGTTTATGAGTTTGTTTCTCTAGTCTACCTGGACTAACACAATGACCATTGTTATGTAATTGTAATATAAGGGCTCAAGACATATCATATCAAAATATAGGAAGAACATTGTGGAAGCTTTTGTATATAAACCCTCACTACACCTAATCTTGTTCCTTAGTAAGATTTTTTTAAACTAACATTGTTTCGAATCAGAATATCTCTAGAGATTATACATAAATGTTAATAAGACCATACAAAATTGCATCATGTTTTTTTTTGTGTTTTTATATAGCTTGACTTAACATATTGATTTATAGGAGGTTTGGAGTCAATGGTGTTACCAAGTTTCCTCTCTGGGGCTACCCACAGGTATGAAGGAATTTGAAGGAAATCATGTACTTATTCTAGGATCAATAATCTTCAAGTGTGGCTGATTAACGTCTTAAAATCCTGTCACCGTTGATTACAGAACTCTGAGAATAAGGAGGTGGGCGGTGCAGAGAGGATTACTGTGCTCACTATGGGCTCTGATTTGTCTCGTCCAGGTTACAGATGGAAGAACCTAAGGGAAATGTAGGTCAAGTGCTTTTATTCTGCGCAGCCCTCAGAAGAGCAATCACAAAATCACGGTGACTGGCTCTGGTTTTCCATGATGAAAAGAGAAAGGCAATAGGTGAAAAGCAATGTGGAAGCTGACAATCAAGTCTAACTAGCATTTCTAACTACAAGGCAACAAGAATCAGGAGGTTTGATTTATAGTTGTATGTTTTTAGAATAGGGAAATATCTATTGACTTAACCTAATTTGACTTTGTCTGATTGGTCTTAGGTATTTGTGTCAATGCTTTTAACCCACTATCATATTAACATGACACAGGAAAGATTTCAGCATGTTTATAAGTCACCAGGTTTGATGGACTCCAGTTCTCTCACACAGAGAAGAGTTATTTCCTAAACATGTGGATGCTTAAGAGGTTTGATCTGGTTTATTCATTCCTGCAAGTATTATAATATTATAGAATATTATAAAAACAAGAATTAATTTCTTGTTTACAGATAATACTTGAATTTTTCGAACCAATTTATTTGCATTTGGAGTGGTTCTATTATACCAAAGTCAGACATGCTTACTATCTAAATAAACTCTAGTCATATTTCAGGGATAATAATATAACTAAACAGTACCAATTAATTAGTAGTAGAAATAAACAAGTACTGACCTTTTCTCTGGTATTAGAATCGACTACGATGAATCTGCAGAACTAAATGTTGGTAGAGTGACTCTGACTAGAAAACTGATACAAGAAGCTTCTGTACACCTTAAATTTTAAGCCAGGATCAAACAAAACCTCACTGTCATGAGTCAATTCCAAGTCATAGGGTGGCAGTTGGAGGAGATTGTAAATATTTATGGGTACAAAAAAATCATTTCTTTCTCCCAGATTGCTGGTGGATTTTAACCGTCAACCTTGTGGTTAGCACACCAATGCTCAACCCAGGCCTCCATCCAAGCTCCTTTAAACTAAGACAGGATCAATAATTGTTTGATTTGATTTTGGGGCTACAAGATACTGGGCACTCTTTTCTAGTTTGATGAAGCGGCATATAATAACCTAACAAAGTCTTATAAACCATATATTAGAACTAAAATGCTAACGTTCTTGGAATGTGGAAGATTCTGGTCGGTAGTAGGGATCTCACCTCAATTTTGAGTCTTTAGATCAGTTCAGGTGCCATTTGATTTTTTCAGATAATCAACCAACAATATGGATATGACAACTCCCAGGCAAGCCCAAGCATTTGCAATTTACCTTCAGGAAGAATGTAGTTGAAGGTAGGTTACAGATCTTGGGAAAGCTCGGGGAAGGTTTGGTCCAGGGAATTTGCCTGGGTGTGTCCTTAATGATTTACAAAATAATAGCCATCCTCTAGCTTAAGTTAAAAGCTTCCATAATGCCACATGGCCACAGCTCATGAGTCAGACCCATGTATCCGGGTAATGGACGTCTCCGAACCCATCCCCTAAACTTTTTAATCTTCAAATGTCTGAATATCCCAGTCATGATCCTTTGCTGCTCTTATAATCCTGCCTGTGGTCATGATGGATTGGACCTATCAAAAATCATGATTTCATGATGATTTATTTGGTTATATATCATATTTCTGGAAACTGGCTATGAGTCAGTAGAAATCTGTTAACTACATGCCAACAGCCTCTCTCATCTAGAATGACTGTATTTGATTTTGTGTTTGTTTTTTACAAAACAATATATCTGAATGTGGGGTGATTCACCTCATAAGACAAGAGGCTGTGGAGGTAAAATGAAAAGTCATCTTTCCCAGCAGGACTCCTGGGTGTCAGTGACTACAATGGGTACCAGAGAAGGGGTTTCTCATCATTTATCATTTGTCACAGAGCCAGGGGAACTTAGAGGTTCATCTTCTTGGATATTGAGTATCATTGTGTATGGGGGCGGGGCACTGTTTATCTGAGAACCTTAATATTTTCTTGTCAGGAATTGTGAACTCCAGATCTAGGTAAGATTCCCTTTGATAATTTTATAAAAGATCCGGGGTAAAATAAACTCTGGACTAGAGAAAACGGAAACTGATTCTTGGATACAGTTATAACAAATATCTGAAGATAATTTTGCATGTGTCCTATATACGTTTTAGCACTTATGGGAGGGTTTCATTGTGTCTGCCGATCAACAGATTTCAAGAGAGATTGCATGCTCTGACCTCTGCCTGAATAAGTTTTTCTTCATCATTTATATTTTTTCCTCTGTTTCTTTCCATAGTCTTGTTTGCTGGTGGAGGCAGTGTGGGATTCTGCTTTGCTCTTATTAAGGTATTGCATGTCTCTGCTTGTGGCAGCAGCACTAAGTTGGTTTTTTTTTTTCTGTGAATTTTACTATTCTAGAAATTTTCCAGCTTGTGGACTTTTCAGTTTGATAAGTCATACTGAGAGAAAGAGTCATAAACTTTAAACAAACTTAAACCTTTTATAAAATTAGGAAATTACCTATCTAGGGCCAAGGCATCATTCACTTATAGAACTCTATCACTTGTTTAAACCTATCTGCTTAGCACAATCTCATTAAGAACATTATCTTAAAAAAAGTAAATAAACAGTGAATATGAGTCAGAATCAACTCAATGACAGTAAGTTTGGAGTTTAGTTTTTATTTTTTTATGGAAATATCAATACAATTTATCACACAAGATCAAGTATCTCTGTTTAAGGATGGTTTCCCTAGAGAATCAAAACCAATGATGTATATATATCATTGAAATATATATATATAATTGAAATATATATATAATTGAAATATATATATATATAATTGAAATATATATATAATTGAAATAACTCTGTATCAAGAAAATGACAAACACGGTTATAGAAATTAAGCCCAAGTAGAAGCAGGTTCAAAGTCTGTGGGTCAGATGTTAGACTAGAGGCTTCTCCTGTTCATGCAGTAGCAGGGCTACAAAGATTTGCAAGTTGGCGACAGCCTGGTCACTGCAGAGGCAAATGAATCCAAGGCAGGTAGGTCAGATGGCAGCCCGCTGAAGATTCGCACTTTAGGCAGGCAATATGGAAGGCCATTGGCTCATGTACAAAGAACTTGAGGTCAATGAGCTAGGTGTGGGATTAAGACCCAGCAAAGCACAAGCATGCTTTCCCACAGAGTACACTCTCATTAGAAGCAGACCACGTCCCTCAGGCAATTAGTTGCACCAAGGTTATGACCTGAACAATAGTGTTACATTCCAGCCTAATCTCATCCCATAATGGAAGTTTACACCTGAGTCTTTGAAATTACATTGGCTAGGTTAGGCTATAATATATTAAAAGCAAACAGCAACAACAAAAACTCACTGCCATTGAATACATGCCAACTCGTAATGCCCCTGTAGGATAGAGTACTACTGCCCCTGTGAGTTTCTGATACGGTACCCCCTCCAGGAGAACACAGTGCCCACAGTTACTAGCAGAGGAGCTGCACTGAGACCCTCAGGCAGAGCAGCAGGTAGGCCACCTAGTCAAGGAAACATACCTGTTTGTTATATTAGTACACAATCTAACATTTGACAGAATGTAATTGGTGCCAAGGCACTGTTTCCCCATTCTAAAATCACCTCATGGAATATGATCCCTTAGTATGAAAACCTGAGTCACCGTTTCTTGAGTTACTTCAGACATTTGGCCCTATAGTGCTATTATTTCTGTTCTACTTTCTACTTCATTGTCTGATTTCTAGTTTTCACAGAAGTTGGAGTAACCAAAACAGACCATGGATTTTGGACTGTGTTTGAGCCATGAGTCTTGGCAAAAAATGGGGACTAAGAGTCATTTTGAGTCAAACGATGATCCTGATAAGCAGGTAAGACCTATTTGATCTGAGTATTGGACAGTTAAATAATCCAATCTGTTTAAAGAAACATATACCAAAATCTAGACTGGAATTAGGTTTATCAAATCAGTAGTTATTTCAGTTGCTCTTCAAGACAATGAAACGTCTATTTCTTTTATTCAATCTATGAGGTGGGACCCCCCCCCCCCCAGTAACCGGAATTCGGCTGGAGGAGCGGAGTCTTTGTAGCATCCATTTTCCCCAGTAGGCAAGCATCAAGGCGCTCACTGTGAATAATTGAACTCAGTGGTGTCGGCTAGGAGGGTTCTCTCTGGTAACAGTGAATTTTTCATAAAAGCAATTTCACTCGAACCTCGTTTCTTTTGTGATGGCTGATTTAAGAGAACAGCATGCAGCTATCAAATTTTGTTTCCTACTCAGAAAAAATGGTGCAGTAACTCTTGTGATGTTGAATAGAGTTTACAAGGACAGAGCCACGGGAAAAACACAAGTGTAATAGTGGTTTTTCTCATAACAAAAACAGTGCAATATCTATTGATGTTGAACCTCATTCTGGATGTCCATCCATCAACTGCCCAAATGGACCAAAATGTTGACTGACTCAGTGCATTTGGGGTTCTTTCACCAGGACAGACTGTTAATCAAGTTTTCTTAGTAGAGGTTCTGAGAAGACTAGGAGGGTAGCATAACAGTGTGCGACAAAAGGGGCTGATTTATGGCAGAGGGAGCCTGGTTCTGTCATGAGGACAACGCAGATGTTCACACAGCCATCTCAGTGTGCCAATTTTTGGCAAAAACCAGTATATCTCTCTTTCCCCATGCACCTGACTCAGCTGACCTTGCTTTGTGTGACATCTTTTACTTTCCGTGAATGAAGGCGAACACAAGGACAGATATTTGAAAATGTAGAAGTTAAAAAAAACAAACAAACCCATGGCAGGTGCTGTCAGCCATCCAAACAGATGAGTTTGAAAAATGTTTTCAAGAATGGAATCACAGACTTGACAAATGTATTAAGTGTAATGGAGTGTACTTTGATGGTGATAGGTTATTTTGTAAATTTTTTTTTAATTTATAGCTTTGAAAAATAAATTATGGGTTTTGTTGGGGGGTTACCCCCTTATACACCCCCTTAGTATGCAGAAAAGTATATACTTAGAAGAAATTAGACTTTCAGAGGAGATCCACCTCACCCTAGTAAGCCTCATAAGTAAACCAAATAATTCCTCTAATATGGCCTTGTCTTACAATTGCTATAATTTAAAATCACAGAAGTAGGATTTCTAGATGGAATCTGAGATAGTTTATTGGTTTCGTCTCTCTAGAGAACGCTGTCTAACACAGAATAAGACATTTTTATGATGGTGATCAAATGATTTTTTAAGAATTCATGCTTAGAGGAGGAAAGCATTTATGAAGACACCCAAAATTTCAGAGCACAATCATTCCAAAATGGTTGACACAAGGTTTGGTTTGGACTTGATTTTGTCTTGGGTCCCACTTCTATTTCTCAGAACGTGACGCATGATTGTTAGGGGGTAAACAAGCGAAGACCACTTAGCCTACTTTAAATAACCTTCAACAAGAGGGGGATCTAATCTCTAATAGTATTCTAATCCTATATCTTTGATAAGAAAATAAATATTACAACTTCCTTTGGTAGTTTTGGTGATCTCACGCCTTTGCCTACCTATACTGTTGGTTGTCTTACGAAGATGTTACAGAGTTTTATGTGAGAGAGGGTTTTGTTCCAGGCTTTTCACATATTTTACCTCCTAGAGATAACATGAGTTAAAGGATTTTTTAAGCTCCATTGGAATATACAGAACCTTGCTGTCCTCATTAATCAGACCCAGCCAAACTGGAAAGTTCTGAAATCTCAGGTCATTATTTGAAGAAGTTAATATAATTTATCTTGGTCTACTGAAGCATTTTCTTTGTTAACTCATATTACCATTTTGACCATTAATAAGCAATAATTAGGAAACAAGAAATAATAAGGATATTTTTCTTTAAGATATCTTTAGATGTAGAAGAGAATTTCTTATATATATGTATTCAACATGTCCTATTAGGTGAGGCTTGCCAATTATCTAGAAACATTATAATAGAAGTTGAAGTGGATTAGTGTATTAAATATACAACAGTTTACCCAAAGTAATGGAACAGACATTCTTACCTTTAGGCCAACTGAGATTTTACTCAAATATTTATTGCTTTTGAAATTATCTTATGTTGCCACTTGAGTTTATTGACTGGTAAGAATATTTCATACACATTTTAACATACTTGTATTGATTTTTCATATTAATTGGTTTTGTATTATGTATCTAAAAGCTCTGCAGATTAATGATTTTAACAAAGTGAACAAATATTACTGAAACTATTGTTTTCTGCTTAATTCTCATTGGTTTTTAAATGATTTTGATCTATAAGTTTTTTAATTTATAGCTAAATATTTCTATGTGCTTTAACCTAAAGACTTCCCTTTATTTTTTCCTTACTGATATTTAAACTGTACTACAGAATGGATTCATTATACTATTGTTATTAGAATTGTCAAATGCTGGATGAAAAGTTATTTTTATTGTACTTAGAAAGCTAACATGCTAAGAAAAAAATATATATTAGGAATATGATAGTTGTTCATAATTTTATTTAAAGTATTATAGTTTCAGTTATTAATATACTAATTTTCATATAAATTATTACACATTACTGTACATCAATAATTTTAATGGTTGTTTCATGTCTCATTATATTTATAAACAATTTATTATATAAATATGCATATCAATTATTAGGACTTTAGCTTGAAAATATACTAATTAATATGTAACTGGCAGAAAGATAGAAATTTTGTCCAGTTCCATAGAATAGAGAATAAAGAACTAGACCCATATGCACATAGAATCTTAGGTATATCCAAAATGTCATGTCTTATTAATAAGGAAATATGGGAATATATAATAAATAGAACTGAAAATTAGCCATTCACAAAGATAATATCATCTACAGATAAATTAAAGATTTTAATTCTTAAAATAAATTCATACCATCTTATTGAAATATCTTATTGAGCATATTTTAAACATGAAAAATGAATTACTTTGACAATAATATAATTAAGAAATTTTGTCATACAAAAATCTTAGTGAAAACACTATTTATAAATAGGGAGAACATAATAGCAATATGATCAATCTATTTTTAAAATCTGAGCAATAGTAGCTAAACAATTAAAACCAGTAGGCAAAATACTGCCCTCCAAGGCATGAGGGGCAAAGGGCATAAACAGTTATTGCACAGAAGAGAAAATAAAGAAGAGGATGAGTTGTATGCTATAAGGAAATGTCTAATTCCATCAATAGCCAAGGAAATTTAAACTAAGATCACTATAAGACTGCTATATTCTCATAAGATAAGCAAAGAAACAGGTGTACCCTGTGCTGATCATTATATGTAATATATATGATGTATCCTATATGTTGTTTTCTAGTAGGACTGGGAAGATCTTAAAGCCACGTTGTTGTTTGTGTTGCTCGGCGATGTGCAGTCAGCTCCTACTCATTGTTACCTACGTGAAGCCCAATGAGACACCGTGGTCTGATGTTGTGCCATCAAACATTGTTCTTTGTTTATTTCTAAATAGATTCATTAGCACACCCTCCACACATCATACAACTCAATATGCATATTGTTGCAGCCACTGTGTCAATCCATCTTCTTAAGGGCCTAATTCTTCTTGTTGCCCCTCCATTTTACCAAGCATGGTACCCTCCTCCAAGGATTGGCATTTCCTCGTAGCATGTCCAAAATATGTGAGATGAAGTCTGCCTATACTTGCCATTAAGGAGTTTTTCTGGCTATATTTCTTCCAAGAGGGCTCTATCTGTTATTTTGGCAGTATGTGGTATTTTCAGGATTCTTTGCCAGCACCATAATGTGGATGTATTGATGCTTCTTCAGTCTTCTTTATTCAATGTCCAACTTTCATATGCATATGGGACAACTGAAAAGGGCCTGGCTTGGATCAGGCTCACCTAAATCTTCAAAGTAATATCCTTGCATTTCAATACTCTAAAGAAGTCTTGTGCAGCACATTTACCAAACACAGTGTGTCTTTTGGAGCTCTTGATTGCTGCTAGTCCCCTGAACTTTGGTTGTAGATCCAAGAGAGGTCAAATCCTTGATAACATCATTAAAAAGACAGAAAAGGAAGAAAAGATCAAATTTGATGTGAGAAAAAACTCTGAAACGTGTTCTCAATCATAGAGTAACTGAGGCACGAGGAAAAAATGATGGAGTCAAAGAGCTGAACAGAAAATTAAGAAGGGCAGCTCAAGAAGACCAAGTAAATTAGCAAATGTGAAAAACATAGTGTTATCACCTTCCCAAAATGATCACTGACGACAAAATGGTGCATAAGAGAATGTGGTGAAGAAAGCTGTTGGTGGCCGGCTATCAAAAGATATAGCATTTGGGGTCTTCAAAGGCTTGAAGATAAACAAGTGGCTTGCTGAGAAGCAACAAAGTCCACATGGAAGAAGCACACCAGCCTGTGTGATCCTAGGTGTCAATCGGATCAGGTATCAGACACCCAAAGACCAAGAACAAAAATCCTATCATTGTGGATGAGGGGGAGTGGTTATCCAAAGCCCATCCATAGACAATTGGACATCCCCTTACAATAGGGTCACAAGGAAAAGACGAACCATTCAGGGTGCAGTATAGCACTGATGAAATATACAACTTTCCTCTATTTCTTTAGTGCCCCCTCAACTATCATTACCCCAATTCTACCTTACAAATCTGGCTAGACCAGATCATGTACACTGGTACAGATACGAGCTGGAAACTCAGGAAATCCAGGACAGATAAGCCGCTCAGGCCCAATAATGAGAGTAGCAATATCAGGAGGGGAAGGGAAAGGTGGGGGTGGAAAAGGGGAACGGATCACAATGATCAATATATAACACTCTCCCAGGGGGATCGCCTACAGAAAAGTGGGTGAAGTGAGACATTGGCCAGTGTAAGACATGAAAAAGTAACAGTGATTTATAAAAGATCAAGGGTTCATAAGGGAGGGAGTGAAAAAATGAGGAGCTGATAGCAAGGGTTCAAGTAGAAAGAAAATGATTTGAAAGTGATGATAGCAACAAATGTACAAATGTGCTGGATACAATGGATGGATGTATGGTTTGGGATAACAGCTTTAGAAGTCCCAGTAAAATGATTTTTATAAAACTAGAGTTAGAAGATCAAAAAGGAAGACTATGCTCAACATGTCGTAAACTGAATGAACCACCTCCCCACCAATTCCAGTCTTGACTGGCAATATTGAAAGGTCCTATGGGCAAAATATGGAATGATGCAGAAAGCATCAAAAGAGGATGGAAAGAATACACAGGCGTTGTACCAAAAAGAATAGTTGACATTCAACCACTTGAAAAAGTAGCACATGGGTTACACAAATGGTTTGTGCTTGTCTACTAACTTGGGGGGTTAACCCCACCCCCACTACAGCTACATCATAACAAAAAGGCCTGGTGATCAGTCTTCAAAAAAATTGCAGTCAAGAACATCCTAAGTAATAGTTCTACGTAGTAAATGCAAAGGGTCACCATGAGTTGCAATAGACTAGACAGCCGGAGCTATGGCTTAGCTTTGGATAGGAAACATGGAAGGGATTAAAAAGCAGGTATGACAGCCTATACTAAGACTTTGCAGATCATACTAGTTCATGGATCTCACTATACTGTGGAAATTTATTTTGCAGATTCTGCTTACACACTGCCATCAAGTCAATGCCCACTTACAGAGACCATCCAGGACAGCAGAGAGCAGCCTCTGTAAGTCTCTGAGCCTGTGGGAGTGGTTTCTGAGCCTGTGGGCATGGTCTCTGAGCCTGTGGGAATGGTTTCTGAGCCTATGGGAGCCTATGGGAGTAGAAAGTCCTGTTTTTCTCAAGCAGACTAGCTTTAAGTTAGCTGCCCAAGTGTAATCACTGTGCCAGTGGGGCTCGTACAAGATTAATATTAACTCAAATTATTCAGTAATTTATGCCCTTAACCAGCACTTCTTTTTTCTTTTTGCTTAAGCACAAGTTTGGGGAAAAATATTTAAACTATATTTAACAGTATTCTTTATCTGGTGTTTAGAATTGTATTAGTAATATAAAGAGACTTGGGTGACTCTTAGTGGGTTAGTTATTGAACTGTTAACCACAAGGCCAGCAGCCTGAACCCACTGCCACGCTGAAGGAGAAAGAGAAGGCTGCCTTTCCTAGAAGATCCACATCTTGGAAGCCCTGTGTGGGGCTGCTGGGAGTTGGCATCAACTCGATGGCAGGGAGTTTAATTGTCAGGATGGACTCAGGGCAGTGGGTTACAACTAAAATCACTTTCTTCACCCAGGGAGCAATAAGGCTTTAAAAATTCTTGGAAAATCAAGATTGCAAGATAATAAACTCTTTCCATAAGCTTTTTGAAGCCATAGTCTCACTAAAATGTTATCATCATAAAGCAATAAAATTAAATCCTGCTAATCTCTGAGAGAATAAGACTTAAAAGATAACAAAAACACATTAATTCCATTTTACTTTATAGATTACCAACTACATAACAACAATCCAACCTCACTGCCATTGAGTTGCTGTAGACTCATAGTTACCCTGCAGGACAAGGTAGAGCTGCCCAGTGCATTTCTGAGCCAGTAAGTCTTCACAGGAGTCGAAAGCCCTGTCTTTCTTGCACTGGTTTTGAAAGGCTGACCTGGGGTTAGCAGCCCCACAGGTAACTGCTATGTCACCAGGGCTCCTGATTACCATCCATCTTGAATTATGTACTTTATCAACTATAATAATTTCCAATAGGAAGCTAATTATGCCTTTCCTCTTATTAGGAATTAGTGAGATAGATGTGGTCTCTAATTCTAACTTTCAAATTAAATACAAAGCCACATTTAGAATCAACAGCTGTATTTGACTCACGAATCTTGAGTTTGTTACTGCTGGTATAAATCATAAGTTTGTTCTGCTGGTATATATTTAAAACGTTCTTCATTTTCATTCTCACTTTTCCTGGATGTAAAATTAGTTGGATCCCATTACAAATCAATACTAGAAGCCCCAAGATTTATCCCCCTTATTTAAATAAAACTGTCCTCTAGGTAACTAAGTGATGTGTGTGTGTGTGTGTGTGTGTGTGTGTGTGTGTGTGAGAGAGAGAGAGAGAGAGAGAGAGAGAGAGAGAGAGAGAGAGAGAGAGAGAGAGAGAGAGAGAGAGAGAGAGAAAGAGACAGACAGACAGATACCCACTTGAGTACCTGGTTGAAATCACTGTGCTAATCCGTCTCACTGGGGGCTTTATCTTCACTGACCAGTTACTAAGCTCGATATCCTTTTCTGGAAACTAGTGTCTGTTGATAACGTGTCCAAAAATTCATGAGATGAAAGTCTCACCATTTTCACTTCTAAGGACCATTCCAGCTGTCCTTCTTCCAAGATAGATGTTTGTTCTTCTGACAGTCCACGGGACTTTTCAAAATTCTTTGCCAACACCATAATTAAAATGAATCAAAGCTTTTCTGATCTCCCTTATTTATTGTCTGGCTCTCACATGCATGGGAGGCACCACGGTTAGCTCACAGCCTACTTTAGTTCTACTTATGCTTGAGTGTGCTCTGGTAGAACCCTTTCTGATTATGCTTCAAACCAGGGATGTTCAAACTTGGCACTAGCAGAAAATTTCCCCAGGCTAGACACTTGACTGCATTTAAAAAGTGAAGCGTTTAACTTTTAAGGCAATTCATTATAAAATATTTATATCATTATAATTTATGCAATTTCTCTAATACATAGTCTGATTATTTACTTGGTAAACATTGCGGGTACTTTGATGAATGTATGTAATAATCAATGCACTAAGTATTGGCCTAAAATATAAATTTTCATTCATAATTAGAACTTGCAACTTGACCCTGAAGACCATTTGCCCTGGTTCCTTTTGAAGGACATTAAAGCACATGCAAGCGTGAGGATCTTGAATTTAAGATCCATTCAAAGATTCCACTACTTCCAACTCAAAGTTTTCTGAAGGAAAATCAATATCTCAGTCTTCATCTACAGAAATAAGTCACTTAAAATCTTGTCCTTCATATGTGACTCACAACATATAATTTATAATTACTGAAAGCTTAAACCCTAGCCTTTGCTCCAGTGAAGAAATTTTTGTTTAAAGAGAACGTGTAAGGCCTTTAAATATTTAAGGGTCTCTAAAAGAAAGAAGTGGAGAAATACAAATCATAGCTATAAAATACTTAGGGAGATGAATTCAAAAGCTGGAGGAGTATTTTTTTCCCATCTGAAGTCCAAATCTAGTTCTCCAATGTCTATTTTCTTGAGTTGATGCACCTGGTATTCAATTTTCAACCACTCATTCTTCTCCAGTATATCACCTCTGTCCCTCTCATTTAATGTTAATGATGTAACCAGTTTGATATTATGAAATGAAGTATATGTGTTCAAACTAACCAGTTAAACAACCAGCTATGTCTTTTTGATTTTTATCTATATTGTGATTAACAGAATTTCTCTTTTTCTATCAGGATGTTTGCTACATATTGTCTTAATTTCCTATGAAAGAAATACCACTTTAATTAATATGAATTTATTCTCTCACATCTTAGAAAGTTAAAATTATAAATTAAGGTGACAAGCTCTACGGGGAAGATTTCTTTCTCTTTGGGCTTATTAACTGAAGCCTGGGTTTGTGCCCTAAAGGTGTCAAACTCAGTTAAAAACCACTCCAAGTAGAACAGAGGAAGAGAAAGATGGTTATTAGGAAGTGGGGCTAACAGAGCATCCATAACAACAGAAGTTGGTTAGCCATGCTTAGCACAGTCGTGTGCCAAGCAGCATTATGCTACCTTTTCTAGCAACACTAATTACACACACTATGTGAGTGGGCTATGATTCTTAGTGTATACGGCAGGTCACAAGGAAGCCATACACCACGGTGAATACACAAAACCTATTTCTTTTCAACTGAACTCTGTTTCTGTTTCTACTGGACTCTAATTCAGTAGTTTGACATCTACTTTCCAGATGATCACTTCTTTTTCAAATTTCGTAAATTGACCAGGGAAACAGTTGAATAAATTGACCTCAAAGAGGAGGTAGTGCTCCAAACTCCTAATTGTATTGTAAGGAACCATTAAAGCAAAACTTCAAAAACATATTGGCAACACATATAAAGTACTAAGCCAATTCGATTATGCTTAAACATGGCTACCTCAAAATCAACAGTCTCAAGAGGTATCATCTGAGAACCTTTACTATTGAAGGAAGAAGTCCCAGGTATGCTGAAAGCATCGGCCAAAAACAGGGAATCGGGAATTGAGAGAATACCAATGGCAATATGACAATAAACTGAGGAAGCACTAGCAGCACTCACTTACCTATGGCAAGAAATTTGGAAGACCTGGCCAACCAATTAGAAGATACACATATTTGTGCCCATTCTGAAGAAAGGTGAGCCAACAGATCGTGCAAATTATCAAACACTACCACACACAAGTAAAATTCTGCTGAAGATAATTATAAAAAGATGCAGCAATATGTCAACAGGGAGTTGTCAGAAATTTAAGCAAAATTCAGAAGAGGACATGAAATGGGGCTTATAATTGGTGATGTCATATTTATCTTTGGTGAAAGCAGAGAATACCAGAATGATGTTTACTTGTGTTTTGTTGACTACACAATGAATAAACATGTGGACCATACCAAATGGTGAACAACATAGATAAGAATCAGAATTTCAGAACACTTGATTGTGCTCATGCACAACCTCTACTTAGACCAAAGTGTAGTCATTCACACAAAATAAGGGACTACAGCACGGTTTAAAATTGGGAAGGGTATGTGTCTGGGTTGCCTCCTTTCACCATACTTATTCAGTCTCTCTGGTGAGCAAATAATGTGAACTACTGGTTATATGAAGAACACAGATGTAGTGTATATGAAAGAATTCAGCATTAGGATTGGAGTAAGATTTATGAGCAATCTTCTTGATAGCTAGGAATAAAGAGAACTTTACTTTTGAAATGCTGGCTGATGAAAATCAAAGGCTGTCCTCACCATCGATTTTAGATCACTTGTTGTTCCTTTGTCCCTTGGTTTGTTAACACCCACTTCCTTTCCCCTGCCTTCCCCTCTCCCATCTACGCCCTGAACTGTGGATTTCATTGTTTTCTCCTCCAGATTGTTTATCCTGCCTATTTATCTAGATAGACATGCAGAAATAATAAGATGCACAAAAACAAGACAGAGCAAAATGAAGCAACAGTAGAAAACAAAACAACAACAACAAAAACACACACAAAAAGAAAAGCCTATAAATTGTTCAAGGTCTGTCTGTTGGTCTTTACAAGTGTTTTCTTGTCAAGTCTGATGGGATGCCATGCCCTGGCCCCACACTCTATTTTTGGTATTCCCCAGGGACTTCATTGGGCTTGATCAAGGACAATGTAACTGAGAGGAACTACTGAAACTCAAATGAAGGCTGAACATATAGTGGGACTAGAGGATAATAAAAGGAAATAGAGGAAAGAACTAGGAGGCAATGGGCATTTATAGAAGTCTAAATGCAGACATGGACATATATAAATACATTTCTATGAGGAAATATATCTATATACATATATTTATAGGTTTAGTATTAAGACAGCAGATGGACATTGGGCCTCTACTCAAGTACTCCCTCATGCAAGAACATTTTGTTCTATTAACCTGGTATTGCATGAAGACAAATGGGTGTATAAGCAAATGTGGTGAAGAAAGCTAATGGTGACTGGCTATCAAAAGACAGAGTGTCTGGGGTCTTAAAGGCTTGAAGATAAACAAGCAACCATCTAGCTGAGTATCAGCCTGTGTGATCACAAGGTATCCATAGGATCAGGTGTCAGGCATCAAAGAACAAAACATCATATCATTATATCATTGTGAATAAAGGGGAGTGTGGAGTGGAGATCCAAAGCCCATCTGTAGGCAACTGGACTTCCCCTTACAGAAAGGTTGTAGGGAAGAGATGAGCCAGTCAGGGTGTAGTATAGCTACCAATGAAACAACTTTCTTCTAGTTCTTTAATACTTCCTCTCCTCCCCACTATCATGACCCCAATTCTACCTTACAAATCTGGCTAGCCCAGAGAATGTACATGGATATAGATAAGAGCTTGACACACAGGGAATTCAGGACAGATAAACCCCTCAGGACCAATATTGAGAGTAGCCATGACAGGAGGGTAAGGGGGAAAGAGGGGGAACTGATCACAATGATCTACATATAACCCCCTTCCAGGAGGATGGACAACAGAAAAGTGGGTGAAAGCAGACATCGGTCAGTGTAAGACATGAAAAAAATAATTTATAAATGATCAAGGACTCATGAGAGAGGGAGGGTGGGAGGGAGAGGGGAAATATGAGAAGCTGGTATCAAGGTCTCAAGTAGAAAGAAAATGTTTTGAGAATGATGACGGCAACAAGTGTACAAGTGTGCTTGACACAATGGATGTATATATGGATTGTGATAAGAGTTATAAGAGCCCCCAATAAAACGATTTTTTAAAGATAATCAAAGACTTGTAACAATCTTCAGTATGAATTAAAACTCATTTCAGTATAAAGAAAACAAAATCCTCACAACTGAACCAATAGGCATCATATGATAAACAGGGAAAAGAAGGAAATTGTCAAGGATTTTATTTTGCTTGAACTCATGGTCAATTATCATAAAACCAGCAGTCAAGAAATAAGATGATGTATTACATTGGTGAACTGACTACACACTATCTCTTTAAAGTGTTGAGGAAGGAGGGTTTCACTTCTAGGACTAAGGAATGCTGGGCACAGCTCATGGCTTTTTCAATCATGTCACATGCATGGGACAACAGGATAATGAATAAGGAGACCAATGAAGAACTAATGCTTTTGAACTATGGTGTTGGCAATAGATATTAAAAGTGCGGCCAGAAACATGCATACGAACCCCCACCATGACACACCAAAAAAGGAGGGCGATGTAAAGTACGGGGGACTACACAAAGAGGCTGGGCCATACGCTGGCCCAATCCAGAATTAACCCAACCCCCACATTCGAAGGGAATACCACAGAAAATGAAAATAGATCGTCTGGTGTGGGAAAGGAACTGATCCACCACACCACATCCAGAAGGAAGCTGAAACAAAGGAAGGAGAAAGGACGTAGTGGAGTACAACTGGGCCCACCAAGCCCACAGAACAATAGCCCAGCTCAAAGGGCCCATCGTACAGAGAGGACCATACAGCTAGCCACACTGCGAGATGTGACATCCTGCACCAACCCATGGCCCTACACGGGACAGCACTTGATACACAGTGGGGGATGTGCGACTGAGCTGACCCCACTACACTGAGGCAAATACTGGGGGCGTGCAATGGAGCAGCGGGGGAAGCAGAGCAAAGAGATCCCGAGGGAGTATAAAGGATGGACTGTGGAGCTAGGACATGGCACCACACGCAAATTTCATCTGGAAAACACTCCTAAAGGCCAACAAACAGACCTTGAACTACTAGCAATTGTTTATCTTTTTTTGTTATCTTCTTATTGTGTCTTTTTTTTTTTACCTTGTAAATTTTGTATGGTAGTGGCTTTTCTGATTATCAGTGTGTCGGTGTTGCTGCTGTCGAAGCCATGTTCATATGTGCCCTTGGGCGCTGTCAAAGTCATCTGCATTTGTATGCACATATTACTATCTCAGCAGGTCCACCTAGACAAGATAGACTGGACAAACAATGAGAGGAGAAAATAACGGGACCAATGGTCTTGGAGGGACATGAGAGCGTGGGAGGTAGGGGAAGGGAGGAGGTGTCGCCCAACACAGGGACAAGGGAACAGCAAGTGGTTCAAAACCAGAGGAGGGAGGGGAGGGGAGGACTGGTAGGGAGTGACCAAGGGGAAGGTCACTGAGAGGAATTAGTGAAACCAGAATGAAGGCTGAACATGGTAGTGGGACGGGAGGAAAACAAAAGGAAATAGAGGAAAGGAGTAGGAGGCAAAGTGCATACAGAGAAGCCTAAATACAGACATGTACATATATAAATATATTTTTGATTATGGGGGAAATAGACATGTGAATATACTTATAGGTTCAGTAGTACGGTACTAGATGGACATTGGGCCTCCTCATGCATATTCCCCCAATACAATAGCACCTCGCCCTGCTAAACAGTCATTGCATGATACCCACCTTCCCGACATGATCACTGAAGACAGACGTGTGTGTAAGCAAACGTGGTGAAGAAAGCTGATGGTGCCCGGCTATCAAAAAGATATAGCGTCTGGGGTCTTAAAGGCTTGAAGGCAAACAAGTGGCCATCTAGCTCAGAAGCAACAAACCCCACAGAGAAGAAGCACACAGCCTAAGCGAATACAAGGTGTTGAATGGACCAGGTAGCAGACACCAAGGAACAAAAACAATCATTTTGTGATCACCTTTCTCACATAAACACTGAAGATGAAGGTGTGCATAAGCAAGTATGGTGAAGAAGGCTGATGGTGCCCAGCTACAGAGAGATATAGCGTCTGGGGAACTTAAAGGCTTGAAAGCAAACAAGCGGCCATCTAACCCAGAAGCAACAAAGCCTACACGGAAGAAGCACACTAACATGGGTGATCGTGAAGGGCAGAGGAGACCAGGTCTCCAACAACAAAGGCGGGTGAGGGGGTGTGTGATCACATCACCGTGAATGAGGGGGAGTGCGTGATGGGGACCCAATGCCCATCTGTAGACAGCTGGACATCCCTTGCAGAGGGGTAGTGGGGAGGAGATGAGTCACACAGGGTTCAGTGTAGCAACAATGAAACTCAAAACCTGCCTCTCTTCTTGAATGCTTCATCCCCTCCCAATTATCATGACCCCAATTCTACCTTGCGGACCTGGTTAAACCAAAGGATGTACAGCGGTGCAGTAGGAATCTGGAAACACAGGGAATCTAGGATGGATGAAGCCCTCAACACCAGCAGTGGGAGTGGTGACACCAGGAGGGAAGGGGGTGTAGAAAGGGAGAACCGATCTTGGAGATCTATGTGTAACCTCCTCTCTGGGAGATGGGCAATGGGAAGGTGGGTGAGGGGGGACGCCGGGCAGTGTAAGAGAAAATAAAATAATTATAAACTATTAAGGGTGCAGGGGGAAAGTGGGAGAGGGGGGGAGGGGGAGGGAAAAAAAAGGAAACCGAGCTGATTCCAGGAACCCAAGTGGAAAGCGAATTTTGAGAATGACGAGTGTAATGAATGTATAAGGGTGCTTTGCTCAATTGATGTATGTATGGATTGTGATAAGAGCTGTATGAGCCACAATAAAAAGATTTATTAATTAAAAAAAAGATTGCGGCCAGAAAAACAACCAAATCTGTCTTGGAAGCAGAATAGCCAAAATGCTCCATCAAAGCAAGGCTGGCAGGACTTTATTTCATGTCCTTTGGACATGCTAACAGGGAAGACCAGCCCCAGAATGGTAAAGTGAATGACAACGAAAATAGGAAGGCTCTCAGTGAAATGGATTGAAGTAGTGGCTGCCACCATAGGCTCAAATATAACAATTGTGAAGAGTGTGCTGTGTTTTGCTCTGTTGTACACAAGAGCCAACTCACTGGCACCTAACAGCCCCAACTCAAAATCTAAATGACTGTAGTTATGCTCACTGAATCTGGAGGCAGGTACTTACCTCCTTTTAACATCTTTGGACCCAGAATTCCTTGGAGCTCTATCTCCAGGTGCACTGATATCAACTACCGCCAGGGTCTAGGAGATCACAGAGGGGGACCCTTAAAGAATGGGCTCCACTCTTGGCCATTGTGTTTGCTAGCTTTTTCCCCTTTTATCTCTCATAAAACAAAAGTTGCTGCAGGCTATCCCTGAGGGAAACTCTTACATAGAAATATGGTTATACCCTCAGTAAGGGTGCTTCATTTCATCCTAATCTCTTTACAATTGTTTGGTTAATCACATCAGAAGTGTCTCTAACCCTCCCTAATTAGCATGATAGAATTTAGGATGTATAATACATAGAATAATTTAAGCGGATCCCAATATGGAGTTATAATTACATCACATAAGAATTATGACTTAACCAAACTGAAAAGTATTTTGGGGGAGACACAATTAAATCCATAACACATGAGAAATACAAAATAAGACAAAGCATATGCAAATGTAGGCTTTTTATAATTATTCCTCATTTACTGAATTCTTACTGAAATTCATGACTTTGAATAATGCTTTTCTCTCTGAACTTCAGTAGCCATATCTGTAAAAATTATAAATATATATACCATTCAAGGTCATGTATATTCACCTCCTGGTATCACATATGCAAATTGCATGGGGGTATTCAAGAAATAATTTTCAACAGAATCTATGATGAAACTAGTGTGTATTTTCAGGAACCACAACTCTCACAGATTTTAGCTGAAAAACTTTTATTCTAATTTCAGGGAACAAAGGTAGCTCTGAGTCAATACCAGCACCTTGATTACCGAAGCAACAACTGAATGTTAAAGCTATAAAGTGACAGCATGTGATTTGACCTTCCTTTTTACTGGATTGTTTTCTGGTTAAGTTAACACACATTTCAAATCTCACCCAGAATCGTTGCCTTCTGGCTTTGACATTGAACTTAAAGTGATGATATTTCCAGGGAAACTGAAATGCAAAAGATGTTATGTTGCATTTACTTTAAGGTTCATTCACTCTGACTTTTACATGACTTGTTAGACATTAGCCTCCCTGTTTTGAAAAGGCCAGGTATATCAGGGTTAGTGCCCAGGGTGAGCACCCTGCCTTCGCACTTCATCACTGTCATACAGTTTTCCAATGGCTGCAGTTTACATTCCACAGGTAATAAGGGGTGGGAGAGTTAGTTCAACTCTTACAGAAATCAAAACTTTACAGAAGACAAAAAGTTTCTGATTTTAATGAGGAAATAATTTTTTTCCCACCCATATTTCTCAAATACAGTACATTCGCAATGTGCATATGGTGGTTATTGTTTATGAATTCATTTTGTTAGCCAATTAATAAATGTTTTTAAAGTCCTAAAATAGGAAGATGCCACTTGGAGGGCTGAGGTACAGCTGACCCAAGTCACTGTGTTTTCAATCACCTCGTATACATGTGTGTGGGGTCCATCCCACAGCAGAACAGTCCTGCTGAGTGACATGTGCAATTAAAGACAGAAAGAGGGGCGAGGGATTCATTCCATTCTCTGGAGAGGTGAGTAGAGGAAGAATCAAGTTTATTTAGCAATGGGCTTATATAGCTCTGGAGGCATGCGGGCCTCTTCATATATATATATATATATATATATATATATATATATATATATATATATATATATATATATATATATATACACATCAAACAAATAGGCAATGTACTAACCTAGAAAATGCCAAGACCTCGAGGAATACTTCTAAGGGAGTGCCAGGCATGCAAGAGACAAGAGATACCAAAAAATGCTCCTGAAGAATAAGGGGCAAAGGGAGTATATGCTCTTAGAAATAAGCATCTTTCAACTGCTGTGAGTGAGGAGCCGGGTTTCTGTGGGAGACAGCATGGCCTTAGCCTGTATGAGGGGTAGGTGTGATGTGGAGAAACTTTCTTCGCAGAGTATGTGCACTGTAGCACTTTCCCATATAGAAATGCTCCAACAGCTGTGGAGGCAGGCCTCCCTCCAGGGCTGTCTTGCCAAGCCCTGCATTCCTGGGTGCTGGGAGCAGGTCACGAACACACCTTCCCCGTCCTCCATTTCCCACACATGTGAAAACTGGGCCGTGAATGGGAGAGACCGAAGACTTGGGGTGTTCGTGAAGAATATTTAGTATAGGACAGGCTACTAGAAGAAAGCACAAATATGTCATGGAACAAGGAAAGCAAAAATGCTAAGAAGCTAGAATGGAGGGAGTTTGTCTCAAGTACAGTGGACATGGTATAAGAAGAGACCAGTCCCTAGAAAAGGACATGGTGTTTGCTAAATTGGAGGGGCTGCTAAAAGACGAAGATGCTCATTGAGTTGAATTGACAAGAGTGGCTGAAAAAATGGGCTAATGCATAACAATTGGGAGGGTGGGGCAAGACCAGGCGATGTTTTGTTCTGTTAGGCAGGAGGGCCTTTATGAGTCCAAAGCAAAGTGATGGCACCTGACAACAGGAACAGAAAAGAGAAAAACCCAGATCTGTATGAATTGGTACAGAAACGCTTACAATGGATCGAAGCATAGTGAAGATTCTAGCAATGGTTCAGGGAAAGGTGGTGTCATACTAGAGCCATAAAGAGTCAGAACTAATGCTTTGTTAGCCAATAATCAAAGCCTTCAGAAACTGTGTGATAGAATTTACTCTGAGCTTATTTAGGTATGTGAGCATGTGACAAACAGACTCAATATCTGCTTTAAGTTGAATATTGTGGGTTGTGACACTACGCACTGCAGAATAAGACTACCAGGTTCTGCCCTGCATCTCTGGATGGGATGCCATTTGAATTGTTGTGATCCATTTCATTTGCTAATTTTTGGATTGCAAGGCTTTCCTTCCTAGTCTGTCTGAGTCTGGAAGTTCTGCTAATGTAAGTTCAACACCAAAATGCATAACCCTCCACTGACAGATGGGTGGTGGTAGCACAGCAGATTATGTATATATTCAATGCAATGGGATTTTAACTAAGACTAAAAATATAAGGAGATTTGTAGCATGTAGCCATTCATTCCTCACACCAGCGGATAGATTTGATTTTCAGAACTGAAGGAACAGGATGTTCACTCAACCCTGTACTAATCTCACTTGTGACCCTAGAAGCGTAGCCCAAGAGGCTACACCACCAAACACTGACAGTGTTATTTGGGTCCTGAGAAGGGATTTTATTTCACTTCATTACATCTTATCACATTTTTCATTTTTCCCCACACTGTGGTGAGCGCCTTTTGCTCTAACCCTGCCAGAGGCTACCAATCTGTAATAAATCTCAGCTTCAAACCCACTCAAAGGAGGAAAAATCAAATGAATAAAAAAGGAAGCCGACCATAGCCGCTGTTTGCATCCATGCTTGTAGAATTCCTGCCACCTTAGAGGGTGTGTTAAGATGCTACATGTGGAATTCAACAAGGAACATGGATGATGTATGGGGAGACACGCAGCCCAAATATGACTCTGGAACACAAGGTGCAAAGCTTAACATTTTTGCACATAAGCATTACCAGACTAATAAGTTAAAGAATTTATTAGATAATTCCTAGCTCAATATTTGCTTTAAAATACATATTTATGAAAACAAAATAAGGTCTATATAATGTTTTTATCCCCTCCTGATGTATACTTAATTTGAAATACTTAATTTTTAGTATACCATTGTGCATATAGCTACATATTATATATATATATATATATATATATATATATATATATATATATAGAGAGAGAGAGAGAGAGAGAGAGAGAGAGAGAGAGAGAGAGAGAGAGAGCACTTAAACTCTTGCAAACTTTGACAAAAATTCCACTTTTAAAATAAAAAATAAATGTGTTTGGGTTTTTTGAAGAATTTTTCAAAATTATTTGCTCTTTATTAATTCTTCTACATGTATTCAAAACATATTTTCACATATTACCTTAGGTTTTCCTTTGTTTTTAAAAGAGAATCTTAGCTATTACTTCCACTCTTGACTTAATGGATGATGGATTGAAGATAATGAGAAATTACAAGGAACAATTTAGGTTTTATGGCAGAAGTAATAGTAAACTCAAGGTTTTTAAATGCTAATGATCTACATGCTCACTGCTTCCTTAAAATTTTAGCTTATTGGGAAATATAACACAGAAATGTGCATAACACTCAGTTGTACCGTGTAGCACTGGTTGTGATACAAACGCTTACGTAATTACCATACGGTGGAAGCAGGAGAGCAGTATCGGGATGGCAGTAGTTCCTCTATAGCTCCTTTGTGCCCGTTGTCTTATTTCCTCTCACGCTCAAATCATATTTAAATATCACCCCGCCCCCGCCCCCCAATACTGGAGCTTTCAGCAGTCTTCCTTTGCAGCAGCGCAGTATTAAGGGCTGTTGGTAGAGGGCGCTGAAAGAACATCCAAGGGCAAAAGGGCTTCTCTGGTGCGAACCTCATGGTTCCTTTCTGTCTGGGGCAGATATGGACGGATAGGTGTGAGGAATGCGCACAGGTGAGAGCATGCAATCGTGCTAGGTTCCAGCTTGTTCTCAAAGCACCCAGTTTCCTGGGAAATCGGAAGCCCAAGTTAGTGACCAAATCACCATTGTCCATTCCACTTCACCCCAGTCCTCCCGCCACTTGCATTCTCGAGGAATATTTCCAATTTGTCCAGTAACTGAGACGCAGCTATGACCAGAACAATTAGTGAACTTCTCCACTGTCCAACGGGTTACAACCACATCTTCTACACTTAGCGCTAAGGCTCAGTAAGGGGGCTCTTTGCTTGTGATTACTGCTGTTTTTGAGCTTGATTGACACTCACTGTTGTTCAGGGTTTCCCACGTTGAAAGTTTGTGTGGAAAATGAGAAAGAATGCCTCACCATTCTGCATGGAATGAGAGATAACGTATGTTTAGCAGCCCGGCGCTTAACCCACTGCGCTACCAGGTCTTCTGCCCGATACACCTTCCAAATAATAAAGTCTTGTTTTCCCCCAGAGGTAGCCATAATCCTGACTCATCCGTAATGATTTTCTGTTTGCCATGGTAGTTTTGTCACACATGGATATATTTTTAAACAACATAGTTTAATTTCACCTTCGCTAGAACTCTCTACAAACCAAGCAGTTTAGCTTACTTTTGATGGTCTACTTTGTTATCCATTAGGTATATTAATAACATTTGTATCTGTGTTCTGATTTATTAATACACTGCCACTTATTTTAGCTACTATAATGAAGTTGGGTATTTGGATCGTGTCTAATGTTGACATTTATGGATATTTGTGTTCTGCACATGAATTTACAGATGATTACCCCTATCTCTACGGACTATTCACAGGTGCGAACTCCATGAATGAAAAGGAGTAAAGCTCCCAGCTTGCTGGATGATGATGTGTTGTGGACCCAAGAGGTTGACCAACGTCTAATACCACCACCTGCATGTGAGAATCCAGGAAACTCACCACTCTTACTAAAACACTGTTATGCGCTGGAAAATGCTTTGTACTCCCTTGACTTTTTATGTGATTGCTGTTCTCATTTGTAAAACGCTTGCTTTGTCTCTTTTGTTTTGGGTTGTCTGGCTTTTTAGGGATTTTCTTCTTTTCCATGTATAATTAATATACAGGCATTTTATCAATTAGACAGATTGTAAACATGTTCTTATTCTATGACTTTTTACCTTTTCACAATATATTTTGAATAAGACAAAACTATGCTCATAATTTTAACATTTTTATTTATTTATTTTTATTATTCGATACTGTTTATTTTGTGTGTGTGTTATAAAGAAATCCTTCTCTATCAATGACATCGTTATATTCTACATTATCTGCTTAAAATTATATGGTTTGGGCTTTTGCATGTAAGTTTGTCGTCTCCCTGAACTTGACTTTTGATGTAGTGGGAATGTTCTTCTCATGGAACTAGTGAATTGCTGAAAGTTCACCACTTGACTGTCAGTTTGTTGTACTGTGGAGGCTTGTGTGTTGTTCTGATGCTGGATGTTCTGTCACAAGTACTGCAGATACCTCCAGGGTCACCCAAAGTAAGAAGGTTTCAGAAGAGCTTCCAGACTAAAAACAGACTATAATGAAGGAAGGGGCCATTCAATTCTGAGCAATTAGTCACCGAACACCTTATGGAAATAATTGGGATATTGTCAGACACGGAAAAATTCACAAAAGGAGATAGTGCCAGAAGATGAGCCCTTTAGGTGCGAAGGCACGCAAACTCTATGTGCCTTCTCAGAGTAGCGATGACTGCAATGACATGATGGGGCAGTGCCTGCAGGAGGAAAACTTCTGAGACTTTCCTTAGCTGATGGGGCACATCTCAATATGGGAAGCAGCAGTTGCAAACATCAATAAATAATCAGAACTTGGAATGTATGAAGTATGAATCTAGGAAAATAGGAAATCATAAAAAATGAAATGGAGTACATTGACATTCTAGGATTTAATAAGCTGGCATTGACTCGTCTTGGACACTTTTATTCAGAACATCATATGGTTTACTATGCTAAAGATGAAACAATCAAGAGGAATAGCATTTCATTCATTGTCAAAAAATACATTTCTAGATCTAGCTTGAAGCACAAAGCTGTCTGTGGTAGGACTCTATCACCCCGTTCAAGGAAATACAGTCCATACAAGTGTGATTCAAATTTATGCACCTACCACAAAAGCTAGTGGTGAAGTAGAAGAATTATAAAAATGTCTTCAGCTTGAAATTGATCTCACATGCAATCAAGATGCGTTGTTACTTATTAGTAATTGATATTCAAAACTTATAAACAAAGAAGTAACAGCACTTGGAAAATGTGTTGGTGATATAAACAAAGCTGGAAATCACAAGATAGAATTTTGCAAGACCAACAGCTTCTTCATAATAAATACCTTTTCTTTTGTTTGAGAATGCACACATAGATTTCTCCTGATGTAAGACACAGCAATACAATGGACTATATGTATGGGAAGAGCAGAAACCCTGGTGATGTACTGGTTACAGGTTGGGCTATCATCTGCAAAGCTAACAGTTTGAACCCACCAGTTGTTTCAAGGGGAAAAGACAGGGCTTTCTACTCCCAGACAGAGTTACAGTCTTGAAACCTCACAGGGCTAGTTTTACCCTGTCCTTGAGTTGCTATGAGTGGTCATCAAAACCAGGGCAGCGAGTTTCAGAGTTTGATGGAAAAGCTCATTATCAGAAGGTAAAATTGGGCCAGAGCCCGACAGTGGAACAGACCATCAATTGCTCATGTGTAAGTTAAAGTTGAAACTGAAGAAAATTCAAACTCCACAAGAGCCAAAATATGACCTGGAGTCTGTCCCACCTGAAATTTTAGAACATCTGAAAAACAGATTTGCACATTCAACACTGACAAGAAGACCTGAGGAGCTGAAGGGTGACACCAAGAACATCAGACCTGAAGAAAGCAAAATGTCATTAACAGGAGAAGAAAGAAAATACAGATCAATGTGGTTGATAGAAAAGACTCCAAAACTTATTCTAAATCATAAACTATCTAACCAAACCACATGAAAAAATTCATGAAGCCAAAGATCTGAACAGAAAATTTCAAAGGGGAGCTCAAGAAGACGACAAAGTAAAATATAATGATGTGCACAAAGACCTCGAGTGAGAAAACTGCAAAAGAACATGCTCCGCGTATCTTAAACTGAAAGAGCTCAAGAAACAATTCAAGCCTTGAGTGGCAACATTGAAAGATTCTATGGGCAAATTATTGACTGATGCAGGAGCATTACAAGAAGATGTAAAGAATACACCGAGTCACTGCACCAAAAAGGACCACCTAGTTGACATCCAACCACTTCAACAAGCAGCATGTCATCAAGGATGAATGGTGCTGAAGGAAGGAGAGCAAGCTGCACGGAAAGCACTAGCCAAACACAAGGCTCCAGGAATTGATGGAATGCCAATCGAAAATGTCTCAACAAGCAGATGAAGCACTCCGTTGCATATGCCAGGAAATGAGAAGACAGCTACTTGACAAACTGACTGGAAGAAATGCATATTTGCACCCATTCCAAAAACAGGTGACCCTATGTCGCCCTCAAATTATAGAATGAAATTTTCCTGAAGATACTCCAATAATGATTACAGCAGTTTATCGAGAGGGAGCTGCCAGAGGTTCATACCTGATTCAGAAGAGGATTACAGGGGTCCTCAAACTACGGCCCGTGGGTCACATGCAGCCCACTGAGGACATTTATCCGGCTCACCAAGTGTTTTTGCCCTGTTTTTTTTTACTTCAAAATAAGATATGTGCAGTGTGCATAGTAACCTGTTCGTAGTTGTTTTTTAAAATGTAGTCCAGCCCTCCAACGGTCTGAGGGACAGTGAACTGGCCCCCTGTATAAAAAGTTTGAGGACCCCTGATTTAGAGCAATGGAAATCACTGTTGACGTCATGTGGCTCTTGGCTGAAAACAGAGAATACCAGCAAGATGTTTATTTGTGTTTATTGACTATGCTAAGGTACTTGACTGTATGAGCCGTAACAAACTATGAATAGCATTCGAAGAATGGGAATCCCAGAACACTTCATTGTGCTTACACAGAACCTGTGCTTAGATCAAGGGGCAGTTGTGGGAACAGAACACGGGCATATCGCATGGTTTAAAACCAGGCACGTTTGCACCAGGGTTGCATTCTCTTACCATACCTATTCAATCTCTGTGTTGAGCAAATAATCAGAAAAGTTGGATAAAATTAAGAAGAAGGTGACATCAAGATTGGAGGAAGGCTCACTAACAGCCTGTTATATGCTGATGACACAACCTTGCTTGTTGAACTTGAGGAGGACTTGAGACCTCGGGTGAGGAAGAGCAAGGAGGGTGGTTGTCTGTATGTAAATGTAAAGAAAACCCAAAGACTCCCAACTGGTAATATCATGATAAGTGGAGAAAAGATTGAAGTTGTCAATTATTTTGCTTAGGTTGGGCCCACAATTAATGTTCATAGAAGCAGCAGTCAATAAATTAAAGGACACATTGCATTGGGTTAATCTGCAGCGCAAGACTTGTTTAAGGTATTGGAAAGCAAAGATATTATTTTGAGACTAAGGTATGCCTGGCAGAAGTCATGGTATTTTCAATAACTCTTATGTACATGACAGTTGGACATTGAATAAGGATTGCAGAATAATTAATGCATCTTAATTATGGTGCTGTCAAAGAATAATGAAAGTGCCCTGCATTGCAAAATGAACAAACATGTCTGTCTTGGAAGAATTACAGCCAGAATGCCCCTTAGAGGCAAGGATGGCAAGATTTTGTCTTGTGTAGTTTGAGTGTGTTTTCAGGAGAGATCGGTCTTGGAGAAGGACATCATGCTTGGGCAAGGAGCAGGGCAGTGAAAAAGGGGAGGACAAGATAGGCTGACCCAGTGGCTGCCTCAAGGGCTCAAACAAGTACATGGTGAGGGTGGCACAGGGCCAGGCTGTGGTCCCATCTGTCATCTATAGCATCACTATTCAGGACCAACCAGCTGGCACCTAACAACAATGACTGAGAGATTTTGCCTGCATCTCTCCTCTGCTCCCAAACACAGGTTTTACTGGGTTCAGTTCATTCTGTTTAAAAGGCTGCATCCATGAATGAAGTGGAAAGCTAGCAGCAATATTTTTATACTTGATAGGATCAGTCAAGTTGGTTTCAACGCCTAGTGACCCTACCCACAACAGAAAGACCCATTGCTAAGTCTTGTGCCCTCCCACCATTATTGTTTGCTTGAGCCCATTGGTGCTGCTACTATGTCCATCCATCCTGTCAGGGTTTTCTTCGTTTGAGGCGCCCCTCTATTTGACTAAGCATGCTATTCTTGCCTCTCCTCATGTCCATCGCAGTCCATGAGATGAACTCTTGACATCTGTACTTCTAAGAAGCATTCTGGCTATACTTTTTGACTTATTTTCTTATATACGAGGTGTACCCCCCAAAACACAGGAATTTTTTCAAAGCTATGTATTTTTTTTTATAAAACCTATCACCTTAAAATATTCTCCATTACACACAGAATACATTTGTCAAATCTGATATTCCATTCTTGGAAACATTTTACAAATTCATCTGTTTAGATGACTGACAGCACCTCCCTTGTTTTTTTCCCCTCACCTCTTCTAAGTCATCAAATCACTGTCCTTTCATGTCCCTCTTCATTGGGGAAACAAAAAGAAGTCCCACAGAGAGAAGTCATGTGTGACTCAGGTGTGTGGGGCAAGATAGGCATGCTGTTTTTTGCCAAAAAACAGGTTCACTGAGATGGCTGTGTAAACAGGTGCATTGTCCTGGTGGCAAGACCAGTCTCCCTCAGCCACAACTCAGACCTTTTTGGCCACACAACGTTATGCTAGCTTTTCAAAACCTCTAAATAGAAAGTTTGATTAACAGTGTGGCCTGGTGAAAAGAACTCCAAATGCACTACAAGTCAGCATTTTGGTCCATTCAGGTAGTTGACGAATGTCCAGGATGAGGTTTGTCATCAATCATCATTACACCTTTTTCAAGATGAGAAAACCACTCATACACTTGTTTTTCTCATAGTTCTGTCCTTGTTAACTGTGTTCAACATCACAACAGTTTCTGCAGCATTTATTCCTGAGCAGGAAAAAAAATTCACAGCCACATGCTGTTCTCTTAAATTGGCCAACTCAAAAAACAAGGTTCAGTGAAACTGCTTTTATGAAAAAATTCACTCTGACCAGAGAGAACCTTCCCAGGCCACTGGGTGCACCAACTCAGAGTGAATTGTTCGACGCATCCCTAGCAGGAAAAAATCATACTACAAATGCTCTGCTCTGCTCAGCACAATTCTGGGTTGTTGTTGTTTTTTGGGGGGTGGTGGTGGTAGTGGTTAACACCTTGTATAATGGACCTTCCAATGTTCATGGAAAATTTCCATGAACTTTGTTACATGTAAGGTATTGATTGAAATCCCGCAATGTAACAATAATTCTTTCCCAACTTCCTCCTTCTGTTTACCATTCCATCAATTTTCTTTCCTATCTCTTCGTGTCTTCCCGCGTCTCCTATGGGGAAACACTGCCTTTTGGATCTTGCGTCACGTGTATATACGGTAATCCCTAAAACTGCATTGGGCAGTGCAGCAGCAATATCAGTAGGGAAATGGAAGTTCTTAGAGATTCTTGGAGTGTCGCAACAAGGCAGGGAACTGCAAAGAGAAGCTGTAAGCAGAAATGGAAGCAGGAATGGCTTATTAGTCAACCTGCAGTTCGTGGCTACACCCTTAACCTGCCTTGTAGAACATAAATGTTCTTATGAATCAAAGGGGCCTAAGTTTTTGTTTCACTAGTCTGTGGTTTTCTTGCCAAATAATCTACTTTAAATTAATATATCTATAATATTTCTTTATTTGATATAAGTAGTATCTAATAAATATTTTGGAGGAGTTTAAAGTATCTGGAATCTGAGGTCCTCTGTTTATATGTGGGATCTTAGGCAAAACATTTATCTTTCTCCATTGTAAAATGTTACAATTTACATTTATTTCTCGTGGTTATTTTAACTTTTAAATGCTCTAGGCATTTATTTATAATTCCGTAAATGTTATTACACTTCCATGAGTCTCAGATGAATTCATGAGTAGAAGCTATTTTTGGCAGGAATTTTGAGGAAAGTCCTAATGTATTAGTATGTACAAGGTATATAAATGGAAATATATGACTACAGGGAATAATGTTTAATAAATGTGTCTTATGCAGGGGATTTGGTAAGGATGAGGTAGGATGGTTAGAATGAGGTTGTATTCTTAATGACCTTGAATTTCATACTAAAAACATTTATTTTACTTCTAAAAATAAGCAACTATTTAAAACATTACAGTTTAGGGACAGCAGGTAGAAAGTTGATTTCAATAATACCACACCTCACAAAACTCCAAGGAGAGAGTTAACGTAGGGTTTAAATGATTAAACTGGTCACGAAGATGGAGTGGAGTGGGTGAATGTGAGGTTGATCTAGGTGCCATCTCTAGAGGACATAAAAGATGACATGTGAGACAACAATTGATAAGAATCTAAAGATATCTTCAAACTTACAGTGTGAACAAGGAACTGAATGACTTTTTATTATTTACTGAAATTGAATAATCCATATGTCATGTAGCTTGAGGAAGGTTTACTGGAGAACATGGTACTAGATAAGTATAAAAATATAACTGTTATTTACTAAGCATTTAACACAACACATTCTTTATTTTCATCTTTAACCTCCACCATTTTTTCCATGATGTGGTTTGAGAAGAAGGCTATAGCAAAAATTGGTTTTACATTCAAGAATCCATTTCCAAGGTATTGATTGTAATCCCCACAATGTAATAATAATAATACTTTCCCAATTTCCACCTCCTGTGAACCGTTTCCATCGGTTGTCTTTCCTACTGCTTCCTGTCTTCCTAGCTTCACCTGTGGGGAAATACTGCCTTTTTGATCTTGTGTGATTGATTATTCTAGGACCTGCATACTTGCTTGGTGTTATTGTTCACTTTATTTGTAAGCGTGTCTGTCATTTGGCTGAAAGTGGAGCCATAAGGGTGTGAATTCAGTTGCAGGTTTGAATGAAGTCTAACTGCCATAGTCTTGAAGATTCCCCATTGATATCCCTTGTTCCATGTTCTCTTCCAAATTGGCCTGAATATCTGGCAGCTCCTTGACAACGTACTGCCGCAACTGTTGATGAATGACCTTCATCAAAATTTTACTTGTCTGGAATATTGATAGTTTTCAATAATTGGTGCTTTCTGGTGGGTCATCTTTTATTGGTCGGTGTACCTATATTGATCTCTATGGGTTGGTTGATCAAGTAGCTGTCTTCCAAATTTCTTGGCATAAGTGAGTGAGTGCTTCATCAGCTTGCTGAAGCATTTCAATTGGTATTCCATCAATTACTGGAACCTTGGTTTTTGCTAATGCCATTGCTGATAATTACTCTACTGTCCAACAATTGAGCACCAATAGTGACATATCAATTCTCTGGGTACAATTGGTATTTAAGACTTTGATGATTATTTTTATTGATAATACTA
Organism: Tenrec ecaudatus; assembly: GCF_050624435.1. NCBI lineage: Eukaryota > Metazoa > Chordata > Mammalia > Afrosoricida > Tenrecidae > Tenrec > Tenrec ecaudatus. Next base: position 28,187,394 of record NC_134539.1, read on the forward strand.
ATATGGTGAATGAATACATACAACCATTTAAGAAATCACACAAGAATCTGTCCAGCACACCTTCATTTGCATAAATTGAAATAAACACACATACAGGCACCCATATCTGTGAAATAATTGGAAGTTTATTTACTAAAATGTTTCTCCCTCAGTGATATTTCATTTTTATTGTTTTTGGTAGTTGTCAAACTATTTCTGATTCAGACTTTATGTACATCAAAAAGAAGCACAGTTTAGTTATGCAATATAATTCTCATGATCGTGGGTGTATTAGACCATTGTTGCAGCCATTGTGTCAATCTACCTCCAGCTCACTGAGGGCTCTCCTCTTTCCACGGATCCTCTACTTTACCTAGCAGAGTATTCTTCTGCCGGAACTCGTCCGCGCTGATACATACCATTGCACGAGAAAGGAAGTCTTGCCATCCTTGTTTATTAGGAAACTTCTAGCTGCCAGCATATCCTAATGTTAAAAAAAAGGCTCGCTTGCAAGCTCAGTAGATAAAATTATGACATTTGCAGGAGAGCTATGCTGGTGTAACAGATAAGATGCTTGGAGAGCAGAGGGAGAATAAGTCAGCCAGGTGAAATCTGTAACATCAAATTAACATCTGAACTTTTGTTCAAGGACACAGAAGACTCCCTCTAAAGAGTATTCAAAGGAGGTGAACAATAGGAAGGTGACTCTTCATTTCCCACTAATGTATCTGTAACCCTTTTAGTGGTTCTGAGAGTCTAATCCCAGCTTGTCCTGAAGGATGGCACTTTCACTGCTTCCTGTGGTACATGGATTGTTCTAAAAACTCACAGGTTTAATCACCAGAGAAACCTTGCCTGAGAATCCATTTTAAAGGTTCCCTCTCAATTTCCGCCTAGCCAGTCTTCCTTGCATGATGCTTAGGATTGATTTTTTTCTAATCTCTGCACACTGACTCGTGTCTTTAGGGTTTTATGGAGGCGACCTGGATTCTTAGATTGTCCCCTAGTGTGACTCCTTGGTGTCCCCAGCACAGTAGGTTAACTTCTCTGTCCTTTCTCCACTTGCTGCGTATTAGTTGTTTCCTCAAAGTGCTAAAAGCTTTCATTCTCGGTGAGGATACTTTTAAAAATGAAACAAACATCTCTCTTAGAACATACAGAAACTGGCCAGACTGCTGCAGTTTACACATTGGTTCTGAAAACATTTACTCAAAATATGGAAATAGTAAGTTAGCCTTTACTTTGTTTAGTAAGCTAAAATATGAGCAATTTGTTTTCCAAGGATGTCTAAAATGCTTTTCCCTGGAGCTTATTGACCTTTTCAGCTGATGTTTTTCCAGACAATGTGACATTCTGACCAAGTCTCTGATCCATGAGATTCTCTCAGTAGGTTGTTGTCAGCAAGAGGAGGAAGAATCATCTGCCGAAGGATGCTTTCTCGGTTCTTCCTGGACTAAATGAACTCTGTCTTTCCAGAACATGCATCACAGACTCTGGAGACAATCAAGAGTGGGTAGAAAGCCACTTTGCATTTGGATGGCCTTAGGTATAGCTCTTGAATTTTGAAACTTTGTTTACATGTAAAAAGGAGCAACTGATATCTAATTTATAGCACTTATATAGGTAGAATGAAAATCTATAAAGTAGTTCACATTTGTAAGACTTTCCACAAAAGTATCTTTTATGAATTAAAAAGGCAATTAATTTTCACTCTTTATATTTTTCTCAGGTGTAATGAGAAGTTCTATTTTTCTGAAAGGTAGACCAGACACAGATTGAGAGCTTTCTGAGAAATGTTCCAGTGATCATCAGTTTCTTCTTATACTTTCCATGGCTCTAACTATGTATTTCAATCCAAAGGGACAATATTCCTCAATAAATAACATTAACTATTTAGATTAACATTATTCATGCCAACAACTGCCACCTGATAATGCTTACTGAGGAAATGCTCTCTATTGAGCAATGATAGAAACATAGCCTAGAACTTGGGTATCTGTCTTAATCAGTAGGTACATAGTTCCTGGATGATCTTTCCCTATCCGTTTGCACCAATGACTCTTTTAGCTTTCTTGACGTTTTCAATAATCAAAAATGAAACTCACTGCCATTGAGTCAACTCTTACTGGCAGTGACCCTCTAGGGCTTGGTACGAGTTTCCAAGAGGGGAACTCTCAGTGGTTCTCAACCTTCCTAATGCTACAACCCTTTAATCCAGCTCCTCATGTTGTGGTGAGCCCCACCCCAAACATAAAATTATTTCCGTTGCTTCTTTGTAACTGTAATTTTGCTACTGCTATGATTTGGGCGACACCTGTGACAAGGTTGTTTGACCCCTTAAAGGGGTCACAACCCACAGGTTGAGAACCACTGCTTTACAGGAATAGAAAGCCTCAGATTTCTCCTCTAGAGCAGCAGGTGGTTCGAACTGATGAACTTCAGTTAACAAACAGCCCGATACATTACCCACCATCCTACCAGGGCTTCTGATGCTGTCGTTAGGGATGTCAAGTTAGACAGAAGCACATGGCTTCACACTCCCTGCTGTTTTTAGGTGATTTTTGTTGAAGCGGTTCCGACTTGCTCCTGCTCCATTCTCATAATAGATTCTATGTTAGAGTCCATTTTTGAGCCACTAGGCCAATTCATCGTTTTAAGGGCCTTTGCTTTTACATGGACTCTCTTCCAAGCACGATATCCTTCTCTAAGGCTGCTCTCAGGACAGCATAGCTAAGCCAGGGGAGATCAGGTCTCGCATGGGGATGTGCTGTGAGGAGCATTCTGGCTCGGTTTCTTCCAAATCCTATCTGTTAGTCTAACAGACCACAGTATATTGATGATTCTTTGGTAATATCATCATTTGATGGAATTAATTTTTCTTCTGTATTCTTTATTCATTTTCAGGCTTTTAAAATTCCTAGGTATTTTTTATCTTAGACAATTGATCATCTGGTTACTTTTTTAAATCGTTTTATTAGGGGCTCATACAACTCTTATCCCAATCCATTCACACATCAGTTGTGTAAAGCACTTTTGCACATTCATTGCCCTCATTATTCTCAAAACATTTGCTCTCCACTTAAGCCCCTGGCATCAGGTCCTCATTTTTTCACCTCCCTCCCCACTCTTCCCTCCCCCATGAACCCTTGATAATTTATACATTATTATTTTGTCATATCTTTCCCTGTCCAACATCTCACTTCACCCACTTTTCTGTTGTCTGTCCCCCAAGGAGCAGGTCACAGCAGATCCTTGTAATCAGTTCCCCCTTTCCAACCCACCCCTCCTCTATCCTTCCAGTATCACCACTCACATCACTGGTCCTAAAGGAATCATCCGCCCTGGATTCCCTGTTTCCAGTTCCTATCTGTACCAGTGTACATCCTCTGGTCTAGCCAGGCTCGCAAGGTAGAATTGGGATCATGATAGTGGGTGGGTGGGGGATCATTTATGAACTAGAGGAAAGTTATGTGTTTCCTCATTGCTACAGTGTACCCTGACTGGCTCATCTCCTCTCTGAGACCCTTCTGTAAGGGGATATCCAGTCGCCTACAAATGGGCTTTGTGTCTTAACTCCACACTCCCCACCTCATTCACTATAATAAGATTTTTTGTTATGATGATGATACCTGATCCCTTCAACACCTTGTGATCACACTGGCTGGTGTGCTTCTTCCATGTGGGCTTTGTTGCTTCTGAGCTAGATGGCCGCTTGTTAACCTTCAAGCCTTTAAGACCCCCGATGCTATCTCTTTTGATAGCCGGCCACCATCACCTTTCTTCGCCACATTTGCTTATGCACCTGCTTTGTCTTCAGCTGTTGTGTCGGGAAGGTGAGCATTATAGAATGCCAATTTAACAGAAGAAAATATTCTTGTATTGAGGGAGTACTTGAGTGGAGGCCAATGTCCTCCTACTACCTTAATACTAAACCTATAAATATATGCACATAGCTCTATTTCTCCACCCTCATATATAAATATATTTGCATATGTACATGTCTTTATCTAGACCTCTATAAGTGCCCTTTTCTTTCTTGTTGAGTTTTGTTTTGTTGTCTTGGGTTTGTTGTTGTTCTTGTTGTTTTGTTGTATATTATTGCTTCTTTTTATCTGTCTTGTTTTTGTGCATGTTATTATCTCCCCAGTTCTGTCTAAATAAGATAGGCTGGATGAACCATCTGGGGGAGAAAACAATGGGACATTCAGTTCCTGGGGGACATAGGAGAGGGGGAAGGTGGGGGGAAAGGTAGTGGTGTTAACAAACACAGGAGCAAGGGAACAACTAAGGATCCAAATCGGTGGTGAGGAGGGTGTGGGAGGCCTGGTAGGGCATGATCTAGGGTAATGTAACCAAGAGGAATTGCTGAAACCCTGGTGGGAACTGAGCATTATAGTGGGACAGGAAGAAAGCTAAGAGAAATAGAGGAAAGAGCTGGGAGGCAAAGGACATCTGGTTACTTTTTATGGTTTGAACTAGTTTCAAATTACCAGCCTCTCCATGGGAGAAAAAAGTGACTTTCTACTTCTGTACACAGTTACAGTCTCATAACCCACAGAGGAGTCAGCATGAGAGGGAATCCACTCAATGGCAGTGAGTTACTCTTGAATAAATAGAATTTCTGTCAGAGGGACCTGGGATCTAGCCCTGCTTCTATTACATATATTATGCTCTTAGCTAGGCAACTTACTCTATTTGGATTTAGATGCTCGACTCATTAGAAGTTTCTGATGATAATATCTACTAGATATAAAGACATAGCTAGAAAAACATTAGTAAATACTTTAGCACCAGACTAACCACACTTTAATAACTTAATTTTAGCACCAGACTAACCACACTTTAATAACTTAATTTTAGCTGAATTACCACTACCATGCAGTTTAACAGGTACCTATGAGTCAGAATAAATCTTCTGCTCAAAACCTCTTACACATGTCGAAAAGCAAGATTACTTTGAGGACTAAGGTGTGCCTGACCTAAGCCATGGTATTTCCAATACCCTCATATCCAAGTTGAAGTTAGATATTGAATAAGAAAGTCCAAAGAAGAGTCCATGCCTTTGAGTCATTGTGTCGGCAAAGAATATTGAAAGCATCACAGACTGCCAAAAGAACAAACATATTTGTTTTGAAAGCAATAGGGACAGAATGCTCCTTAGAGATTATGATGGCGAGACTGCCTCTCATCTATTTGGGCATGTTGTCAGGAGAGACCCTGCTCTGGAGAGGACATCACACGTCATCAAGTAAAGGGACAGTGGAAAAGAGAAAAGGCTTTCATGCGATGGAATGGCATTGCAGCTGCAGCAATGAGCTCAAGCACAGCAAGCCGTGACCATGGCGCATCACCAGGCAGTGTCTTGTTCTGTTGTGCACAGAGTCCTTATGGATTGGAACTGACCCCGGGGCACTTTAAACACGGGAAAAAAAGTTGAAACCCATCAGCCACTCCATGGCTGACTGAAAGATGTGGAAGTCAGTTTCGATTTTTCACTACAACCTTGAAGACCACATGAGACAATTCTAATCTGCCTTATAGGGGTGCTATGAGTCATAATAGACTCCATCGATTTTTACCATGGGTTTGACATTCTAATGAACATATTTTGAAGAAATAATTATTTTAATAAAACAACAACAACAACAAGTAATCAGAACTGACATCAGGACAATGAGAGATTTGGGTTGTGTTTTTTGTGAGTGGGTGCAAGCTGTTGCCCTCACCTGCTAGCCTGAAATGTGGTAGTTTATACCCAATCTGTAGGCCTGAAGAAGGCCTGTGCTCTGCTCCTTTTAACGTCATGCCAAAGAAAATCCAATAGATAGCACTATTCTATAAAATGTAGGGTTAATGAGTTGGTATCAATTTATGCCAGTCAACAAGAACAATAATGAAATTGAAAGCGTCACTGTACATAAATTTATAAAATTGAATCTAAAGAAAACTTACCTACAGTAAAGACATTATTTTCCTAGCATTTCAGTGATGCAAAGTGCCGATTAAAATTCCAGTTTATGTCTGATTTGTGTAGAAACATTGCCATTGCATTTTGAAAGGAACATTTAAATGAGAGAATGTGACACGGAGTACCAATCTTTTAATTCATAAGATAAAACTTACACTGCGTGAACAAAACTGCTCATCTATTATTCTGACTTTGAAAAAATTCTGTGGTTTTTTTTAACTCCTATAATCAACCGGAGAGGATGCACGCAGGGAAAACAAGAAGCACACATTTGGGTTACAGCGAATACAAAGAGGATAATGACATGACAAGGAGAAGAAAGAAAACCAGACTCACTGCTTGAATGGCTAGAATAAAAAGAAAATTTGTTTACATGTCAAACAAATGTTGGAATTTATATGACATAAAAACCCATTATTATTCAATCTGAAGATTGTCAAAGCTAAAGAAATACTTCATATCCCCTTTCTTCTCCCAAATTTCTACCAAGTTCAATATTTGTACTTAAAATGATCACTACCTCTAGTGGTACTATTATCAATGACGCTCGCAGTTTGGGGTCTGCAGGGAGCATATACTGGTACACACGTGAGTGTTCAAGAGGGATGTTTGGCTGACCTCGGTGGAGGGAAGAGGAATGAGGATTGGGTAAAGAAACCTGTGATGCATTTCTATTGTTTCAGGGGAACCCACAGCAAGTTACGGTGCTAACGTGGCTCATCACTACTATTCTTTACTCCCTGAAATCAGTGGGCCTTACACCTTGGCCTCTATTAGTCACTGGGCAAGTTGCTGTACGCGTCACATCCTAGAAAGTATGGAGCTCTCTGCAGCGTAGTCAGTCGTCTGAGAGGGATAACGTGGGCAGGCTGGCTCCGACAGCACTGCTAGTATCTGGAGCAGGCAGCTCTTCCTCTAAGTCAGATTACATGATGCATCTCCATGTTTACCATGGCGACTCTTAGCCTCCTTGACCCCGAAGACCGCCTCAGCCATCACTGGAGATTTCCAACCATTCTGTCTCTGGGTTCTGATATGTAGAGAGTGACTTTTAGTCAGATGACCTAGATTATATTGCAGTATCAGCAAAACACAGTGGCTGAAAACCACTTCGTGGAGAATTCTTCTCTGTATCAGACACGGTTCAGAGTCCAGATGGAAGGAGTAGCCACTTCTCTGTGGCATCTGCTGTCGTGTGTCAAATTCTGTAGTCCTTGAGGTTTACAGACTGGTGTTGTTTTCAGAAACGCTTGTGAATACCCACATGGGGCCCACATATTTTAGTATGTTGAAAGGTGCGACAAAGGGAGTGTCTGTGTAATAGAGAATTACTCAATCCCCCGATGAGTTGGTCAATAGTCCCTATCCCTTTGAAATGGACCATACAACATGGAAGAGAAGGTCTCAACATGACGATATTAATTCAGCTGCATCGCTAATTCTCTGTCCCCATTTTTAAAGAATTTATTTATTCCCATAAACACTGATACATATATTTGGTTGTTTTTATTTTTGGACTGTTGTTTTATTTAAGGCCTATTCATAATGACATTATGGTTTCTAAGTATACATTTTTATGAATTCATGATGTCAGTACATTACTACTTTGAGAACTCCAAGTGCATTTTAAAAAAATTTCAGTCAAATATGTTAGTACTTTGTCAACATGAATTCGTCTAGGGTACCGTTTGAATCCACAACTCTGGCATGTTTCTCTTTTGTGCTTGGTGATCATTGGGATGGAGGGCTTTGGAGGATGCACAAATGTTCTGGGGTCGTAGCTACGTGTGCAGATAAAATCAATCACGTCTCCCTGATGGTAATTGAAACAATGCACACTTAAAAGTGAAGTGCAGAATTTAAAATAGTTCTTGTAAATTTTATTTGCGCCACACACTTGTACATCCTTTTAAATTGTGAAGGTTTACATTTTAGTTGTGGCACAGCTTGAGAAACATCTCTGATGGGCACTTTGAAAATCTATTCAGAGTGACGGTTTAAAATTAATGTAAATATTTGTACAATATAAAGACAATTCACACTGGTCCCTATTTATTTCTGTAAATCAAAATGACATCAGAACAGGCTAGACCCTGGACATCTTTCCTGAAAGTGAAGTTCACTTTTAATTACCTATGATATCATTTTAGATAACTACATGTCAAAGATAACAGTAAAAATAATGAGGTCTTAATAACATGTGACCTAATTCTAGCTATGTGTAAATGAAATCTTTCCTGACTCACTGATGGAAGAAAATGTCTAGGTTTAGTCTAAGAAGCATTACATTTGTGGATTTATTAAACTAAAAACTAGTCAAGTATACCTTTTTTACCCCTTCCTTTTGTTACAATTTGATAAGTATCTAATACAAGTATAAGAAACAAAAGTACTATCCAGGTTTGGGACTTAATTCTCATTAACAATACCATAGAATATGTTATAAATTATATTTCTATTTTACAGAGCTATTACCAAACTTACCTTATTTAGGATGTGTCTATATAGCAATAAACATGGAAAAAATCTGGATATTCACTCAGTGGCTGCCATTCTAGCTTTTAGAATAATTATTTAGAAACCCTAAAAACACGTCAAGTAATATTTCACTTTAAAATACCTAGACTGTTGTATATTGAAACTCTCTATTCTTATGAAAACATCAAGCGATTATGAGAGCACCCATTAAAGGATACTTAGGAATGTATACAGTATAATGACTAGTACAAGAATCATCATTTAGAGCAAAAAAATCGGTAGGTTATTTAAATCCCGGAGACACAAGCCAATGCATTTTTGTAATTGTTTAACCCTTTTCTATCGATAAGACATACATCTTTTCATAAAACTGTCACAGACGTACAATGGATGCGATGTGGTGATGGACAGAGAATTCAGTTCTGAGTCATGGAGACCCTGTGTGCAACAGAACAAAACACTGTCCAGTCCTGCACTATCCTTGCGATTGTCTGTGTGCTTGAGCCCATTGGTGCAGCCGCTGTGTCGATCCATCTTGCTAAGGTCTTCCACTCTTTCACTGTCCCACCTGCCTACTTTGCCAAGCATTGTTTTCTTCTCCAGGGACTGGGTTTACCTGACATTGTGTCCAAAGCACGTGAGACAAAGTATCAAATCCTCAAGTCTAAGGAACATTCTGGCCATACTTCCTCTAAAACAGATCTGTTGGTTCTTCTGGCGGTCCATGGTACTTTCATCATTCTTTACCAGAACCACAGTTCAAATGCATCAATCCTTCTTCAGTCTTCCTTATTCAATGTGCAACTTTCACATGCAGATGAAGCAATGGAACATTATCAGGATAAAAAGATGCTCTAAGATAAAGTAAGAATGAGAGTGTAGTAGTTTTGTGCCATTTGTAACTATCCAAATGGGGATAATAAAAATATTCTGGACTAGAAAATCAAAAGTTTATATCTCATTCCCTCAATGCTTCATTGTCTTTTAATTAAGAACCAGAAGGAGTAAGCTAACACCAAACTCCCTGCCAACAATTGGATTCTGTATCATAGTGACTGATAGGGCGGGGCTGAACTGCATCTGTGGGTTTTGAAGACTTGCAACTCTTTTATCATTTTCTGCGGCAGCTGGTAGCTTTGAACTGCTGACTTACAGGTTAGCAGCCAAATATGTAACCACTCTGCCATTGGGATATCCTTTCCATTGGGATTGTGCTTTCCCTCTCTTTACAGTGAACACAGTTATTTGTACTTTGGGGGAGAAGGAATGGCTGGAGGGTAATTTATGTACGGTGTCTTGACAGTGCCTGTCGGTGCCTCTTCCTTGTTAACTCTTAACATGCTAACCCACAAACACACATGCACGCACAAGTCACAATTCTGAGCTGCTGTGGTGAGGTCAGAGAGAGCGAATGAAGAGAGCATGCCTCTCATGGCAAATGATCTTTCAGGTGTTTGTTTATTAGTAACGAAGGTGGAGTTCTTTATACTTCTATGGATTCTGAAAGAATACACTGTTCTCCATATTTCATTGTTGACTCTCTATTCACTATTTATTATTCCAATCTCAACTTGTTTTGTGCAGTTTATCAACTATCCACTCTGGAAAGAGAATGAAGAGTAGTTTCTATATTCAATTTTGAACTCCACTGGTCTTCAGTTGCTGACAAACTAACATTACCATTGCGAGGGCTACTGGGATGTCTGAGCATCATGTCCAGTTGCCTGGGTCAACATTCTCTGCGCTTTGGCAGTTGACACCTGGTAACCCTTGACGGCCTGACCTAATACAATGCAATAAGCTCCATGGAGAGCTCTTCTCTGAGCAGCCAATCCATTGTAGGAAAACTGGAATGGTACGCAGCCCCCTGGCTTGGGCACAACCATGATGCAATTGAAGAGAAATTTCCTTGAGGTTGTGGTCTGCTTCCTATATAAGTAGAGGCTGTAGGAATGGGGTTTTTTTTCTTTTCTTTTTCTGCTTCATTGATCTTCTCATTCGTTAGCCTGTGGACTATCATACTGTATGCAGATTCTGGGAGTCATTGTGGTCTCACCTCTCACCTGCCAACCTTGGAATCATTCACCACTCGTCACACATTTGATCTTCTGACTTTGGATTCACCTGTCTCTGCAGACACCATTCTGTGGTCTGATCTTCATGCTGATCTTAGCTATACAAGTTCCCAAAGCTAAGTAAGTTAGGAGAAGCCTCCGGCTTAATGCCTGACCCCCAGGCTTAGAATTTACCTAGACTTGTAACTACTAGTTTCTACAAGAGTGTGTGTGTGTGTGTGTGTGTGTGTGTGTGTGTGTGTGTGTGTAGACATGGATATGGATATGCTTTTGCTTCCCCAAAGAACTCATCCCATGACAACCTACGAGGTTATTCTGCTTTCAAACACCTTTCTGGACCCTCCTTCTTACCGAAGGTCTTTCTCCAGCAGGACTCCTCCTCTGGAGCCTGCCTCTTCCCTCTAGGATTTTGAGATTGCCAATATTTTATTCCTGTCATATTTCTGTTTTGTTTTGTTTCATTTGGGTGGATCTTTAAAATACTCACAAATGGCGGGGAAGATGAACTGCCAGATTTGTCTTAGCATAAAATAATTCTGTATTAGACTTTCACCTTTGTAAACAGAAATTTGTGTGTTTGTGTGCTTTTTGTGGCTACAAAGATAGATATGGGTATTGTAAACCCCACTCAGAAACATCAAGTTTCAATTGTATTGGAGTAGCAGATTCCACTTATGTCTGGGGGTTCACCTTGTTATAGGTAGGGGGTTTCTTCATTCTTAACATTAAACAAGGATGATGCATTTTCTTATCAAACATCATCATTTCAAGTTCTTATTGCTAGAGAATTTCGTCCAAATACAAATCTTCTTGAAGAAGAATCTCTTATTACACAATTGAGAAGAACACCAACATCCCATTGACGTAGTGATTTTTGTTGCCAGCTCAATTTGCTTGTTTTTATTGATTGCACGTGCTTTGTACATAGTGCTAATGACAAAGGCTGCTCGGCCAGATAATTACAGGAAAATGTGGCAACACGATTAGCTTGAAAGAAAGCTAGCGTAATGTCCCAGTGCAAATTCATTACAAATCCGATGGCATTCCCCAGAGAAGCATGTGGGTCAGCCTCAGCATGCGTAAGAATAATCCTGACGCCGTAATTGCGTTTCTTTTCGTTGTCATCACTACAGAAAGGTGGTTAAGAATTAAGTACGCTCTTCATCAAAACGATGCGGCTATTAACTGTGCAATCTCTTTCTGGAGCTCTTTGTTATGATTATCAGATAATTCAATTCTTTTTCTATTTCTGGGGACATTTAAGAGCCAACCTCTACAAACTGAGCAGAGTAAAATGATTCCAACTTTTAATTTAATTAATTAAAAGGTAAGACTTTATTCTTGTTACTATTTTGTATTACCAGTGCATTTGGCAATGATGAATTACACCATAGAAAAGGTATCTCTCCAGGGAATCACTATAACTTAAGTTGATACACACACAGCAATGCAAATTAATTGTTCTTATAATAACAGTTGGTGGCCTTTTAAAAAATCACCAAAAAATGAAACTTACCGAGTGCAGTGTTCCCAGGATACACACATGATGACGACTCCAGCTGAAGTCAGAAAAGCATCTCTGGTGTGAAAAATATTCAATGATTAATTTTTATCAAAGTGTTGTTTCTTAATAACATATAACTTATTGCCTCACACCTAGTGCTTTATTCAAAGGCATAGCTGTAAAGTCAGTCCTGCCTTTTCTCCTTTGACACCATTTCTCAGAAGAAAGTTCTCTTTGAAAACACAGCATTACTTTATCTGTGTAGATAAGAAACAATTTTCCGTTGGTTGTATCTGTGCAAAAAATCGAAAGGGAATCATTTCTTTAGTGAATTTTGGTGCCGTCCTTGCATGAACAAGTTCAACTTCCATTGCTGTCAATGATTAGATTGCACGTCGGCTTTCAGCGTCTCCTCTATGGCGTGCGTTGGAACGAACCCTGTCTGATCCCATGCCTGCCTGGGGGATGGCTCTCCTGGAGGAAAAATGAATGCGAGGCATAGCTGCCCAACATACGACAACGGCAGAAACATTTCCCCTGCTTTCTCTGTAGGATTACTTCTGCTTTATATGATATTAAAGATAGGCCCTGATTTCTCTTTCATGTGAAGAGAAAGTTTCCACGATGTGGGATTCTCACTGAGTGCTGATTTAAAAGGTAAAATAAGCATACAATTCTACATTCTTCAGAAAGGCCTATTTTTAGATAAGAGGGAGTCACACATTCTCGAGAGTGCTATAATCTAAGGTGGTTAACCTTAGATTGAACCAAGGGTCTGAGATCCCAGGAGGTACGGTCATAGAAACCGTTTTATTTTTAGCACTGCCCAGCCTTCTTAATCGTGTCTCCTCTCTGTCCACATTTCTGTTTGTGTGTATGTGTGCATGTTTGCTGTCAATATTCAAAGAGCTGCTGTCGTACTAACTGGATAGGAGAATGAATCAGACAATTTGGCCCTAATACTATTTCTTATTTAAATGTAACCAATTTGTATTTAACCTATTTTTGGAAGAGAATTTATTTATTCGTGTCCCCGAATATCATCAAACTCTTAAACTGGGGATGTATAACATGGCCCTCTGGGATTTAAAGACTGCTGTGTTGTGGGCAGTTGTTCTCCCTCCCACTTCTACACTATACTCATAGGAGACTGGCAGGCCCTCGGATCTTGGGTGTGCAATTGGCTAACATGTTCTCCTGCTAAGTGAAAGGTTGGCAGCTCGAGTCTGCTCAGATGTCCCTGGTAAGACATTTGTGACAGTGTACATTAAAAAAAGCCATTAAAAACCAGAGTACAGTTCTGACATATATGGGATCACCGGAGTTGGAATCTACTTCATGACAACCAACTTACTGATATATAGGACACTATGTTTTGCAATCTTTTGTGAGAAAGTTTTAAAATGATAAAGTAACTGCAGAGCTTTGGCAATAAATGCAGGTCCTGAAAAGTAGTTAGCTAGACGTATAAAAATCAACTCTCAATTTGCTGATAATTATCATTTTTAAATTTGAAATTTAAATATTTGTCAAAAATATAACTAGAAGCTGTGAGATTTCAGGGTAAGTTTTGGTTCCCAAACAACTGATATCTGGATAATTACTCAGGGAAATTTTCAAAAATATAACTTTCCTTGTCTTACCACAATATACAGAATATAAATCTCAGGTTCCATAAAAATTGGAAATTAAGCAGCATATTATAAACAGAACAAAAATGAAGACACAATAGTCAGTTAACTGAAGGAGCAGATCATTCATCTTAGTACTATTAACATTTTATCATTAGGAAAAATGTAAAATTATTCATTGTAAGATCACTCCCCAACCTTTTTTTATCCTGTGTAATATAAATTCCTAGCTTGCCCAAGGAAAATACACTGGAGTATGAGATGTCACAGGATGTTTCGATATACTTCATATGTTGTCCATAATTTTTTCTTCTTTTTTTACATTTTATTAGGGACTCATACAACTCTTATCACAATCCATACATATACATACATCAATTGTAAAAAGCACATCCATACATTCCCTGCCCCAATCATTCTCAAAGCATTTGCTCTCCACTTAAGCCCTTTGCATCAGGTCCTCTTTTTTTCCCCCTCCCTCCTCCCTCATGTGCCCTTGGTAATTTATACATCGTTATTTTGTCATATCTTGCCCTATCCGGAGTCTCCCTTCCCCCTCTTCTCTGCTGTCCCTCTCCCAGGGAAGAGGTCACATGTGGATCCTTGTAATCAGTTCCCCCTTTCCAACCCACTCACCCTCTACTCTCCCAGCATCACCCCTCACACCCTTGGTCCTGAAGGTATCATCCACCCTGGATTCCCTGTGCCTCCAGCCCTCATATGTACCAGTGTACAGCCTCTGCCCTATCCAGCCCTGCAAGGTAGAATTCGGATCATGGTAGTTGGGGAGAGGAAGCATCCAGGATCTGGGGGAAAGCTGTGTTCTTCATCAGTACTACCTCGCTCCCTAATTAACCCAAATCCTCTCCTAAACCCTTCTATGAGGGGATCTCCATTGGCCGACACTTGGGCCTTGGGTCTCCACTCTGCACTTCCCCCTTCATTTAATATGGTATATATATACATATATACATATATATATACACACATATACATTGTTGTCCATAATTAGCCTGTACTTTCCTTTCAGATCAGGAAGCCCTAGTGGTGTAGAGGGTTACATGATGATCTGTTAACCCTAAGGTCCGCAGTTCAAAACCATGGGAGAAAGATGAGGTGTAAGATTTCCTGTCACAGAAAGCCAGAGGGCAATTGTACTCTGTCACAGAGAGTCACTAGGAATCAGAATTGACTCAATGGCGTTGAGAGCTCCTTCCTGAAAATCTATTGCCTTGGAGCCCTTCCCCACCCCATCTTGTCCCCCTCCCCCCAGGAAAAGTATACCATCACACACACACACACACACACACACACACACACACACACACACACACAAACGAATGTCAGTTATGACCAGATCTGGCCCATCAAACATGTACAGAAAAAATAGTTTGTTCAGGTCACCTTGGAACAAATGTACTTCGGTCAACGAACCAAATTTAACTGGGAAGAGCAACTGTGGGGTTACATAATTTGTTGTCAATTTGAGACTTAAGAGTGAAGGAATGGAGTTTAGCCTATCAATCAGGTCATAGCTTGATGATCTCATTTGGAGGTGCTAAGGAGATAAATGGCTCATTGGAGGTGAGGCACACGCAGATTCCCTGCCACACATGCTTGCTGACAAGACACATGGACCGACACTAGAGTCCTGGAGCTGAAGAAGTCATGTGGAAACATCTGCCAGTGCTGAAATGCCTCTACCACCACTGGATCCACAAGACTTTCCACCCACTGTCGTGTGATCTTCCTGCATTCAGCATCATCGCTTGTGTTTTGTGAGTCTGAAGAGAAATTTATAGATTGGTATCAGACATATGGGCTAATATCAGATTTGGATTTGATATGGACTGGACTAGGATGTTTTCTCAATATTCAGTTGCTCTTGTAGATAAAGCTCTTCTGTATATATATATATATCAGTGCTCATGAATTTATTTCTTTACTCTACCTGGACCAACACAGCAGCTCAGAAGCCATTCAAAAGAGGAGTACTTGAAGCCATCTCTTGTCAAGACGCTAACTAAACCCACGCTAATTACACACATGACTGTTTTTGTGAAATCTGTTACATAACTTTAATCCTATCAATTTGTGCCCTAGTGTACATGCATACAACTACAAACCCCCTCTTTTCTCCAGATTTAACTTAAGCTAGCAGAGAATTGGAACAAGGGTGTGTAAAAACCCATGCGTGCTAATTATCAGCTGCTGAGTTTTAGAGATAGATCTAAGAAGTTAAAGACTGAGTTGATTTTTGACAAGGATGTTAAAGGTCATTTAATCCATTTTACTTATTTTATAAATGAACATCTTGACACTCAAATGAACATGAATATTTTAAAATATGTGTAGTGATGGTAAGAAATGGATACTATGAGATTTTTATAATTTGAACAGGTAATAAACGTGACAGTATTTCTTAGACTGGGATACAAAATGTTATGCATTGCAATCAAAATATTGTCTTTGTACTAAAAAGTCATCATCTTTGAGTACTATAAAATGTTTATTGAAATGAAAACACACCGTAATATTTTATAAAATGTGTCCGAACAAAATTTGCAAGTCTCAATTCAGTTTGGCTCAATGAGAGTGGTGAACAAATTGCTAAGATAGACTGGGGAAAATCCGCTGCTGTGCCTTTCCCAGGACTTTTCTGGAAGTGAGGCTTTTCTCACTATTGATGTAAAGAAGGAAGCATATAGTCTCCGAAGCTCTCACTGATAAGAGAGGCCGTTTGGGGATGAAGCTAACACTTCTGAAGGCAAACAAAGATAGAGAACAGTTTATATCCTTGGTGACACTGTGTTGTCCCAAATCAAGTGCAAATCGAAGGCTTTCTCTCTTGACATCTAATTGTATAAACTCACCACTTGTCTTTATTCTTTAAACATTTTGTTCTGCTTGTTGTAGGCATTGTTGATAATAAATGACTGCCTCTTAACTAATAGATGATTTTAAAAACTAAAATTGCACCATATGCTGCTGACATTGACGTTGCATTTTCATTAATCTTTATCCAATCATGTAAATGTTGTATATTCTGAGGCCATGTAAATATATCCATTTACAAATCAAATAAATACCTCTAGAAATTATTTACAAAGCTATACTGGGTCATTGCAAAATTCCCCTAGGAGTATCATTAGAATATTAGTGTCTTTTCATTGCTTTACAATGTAAACTTTTTATAGGCTGTATTGTGGCAATTAAAAAAATAAAAATAGACAAATATTACTCAAGAAATAAATCCATATCGACCAACTAATAGTTGCTGTCAAGGTACTCCCAACGCATGGATATCATATTTGTATTATAGTAGAGCTGTACTCTACAGGAGTTTTTCAATGGCTTGTTTTTCAGAAGTAGATCACTAGACATCACTCAGGCCTTCCCATTGGCACCTTCTCCAAAGAAATGTGTGTGTGTGTGTCCTACTTGCTTTTTAATGGAATGCATCTTTTATTGGTGACCAGAGTAGTACCAAAGGTTGGTGAACCCTTTTCTTTGTAGAACGTGTGTCTTTACAAGATGATAGAATAAGTAAAAAGAGATGGATGGTCTAGAAGTTTGGACCCCAGTCATCGTTTTGAAGTCCCTTGTCATGTGCCCTAGAGTTGTCTGTATCTCATAGTGACCCCTTGTACAGCAGAATAACACACGAGGCAGGCCTGCCCCATCTTTGTAGTTGTTACTATGTCTGAGCACATTGCTAAGACCACAGTGTCAATCCGTCTCTTTAAGAATCTTGTCTTTCATGGATCTTTCAAACTCCAAGCCTGATGTCCTTCTCCCCAGATTGATTTCTATATGATCATTTTCCGAAGAATGTGAGACAAAGTTTCACCACCCCTGCTTCTAAGGAGCACCCTGACATGTATCAAGGCACATTTGTTCTTCCTTCTGGAGTTCATTGCATGTATAATAGTCTTTGTTAACATAGTTGTTCCTATCTAAATATATATATATATAACATGTATATACATATATCTACCTATCTATATGTGTGTGAGAGTGTGTATATGTGTGCTGTATGTAACTTCTCTTATTGCTGGTCTAGATCCTACATCTGTTTCATAGACCTCCAGTTCTTTGAACTTGAGCCAACAGAATACCATATTGCCTGCTGACTTGTGAGCTGTCATGATCTACCACACTGCCTGCCAACCTTGGATTCATTTGACTCTGCAGCCATGAGCCTGACCTGCTGATCTTGGATTCATCTGTCTCTCCCTCCACCTGCCTGCGGTCTTCCTGCTTCCTGGTCCTTTAGTCCCTGTAACTATGAGTCATGAAAAGCCTCTAGTTTAACTTCTTACCCACAGACTACCTGGACTGGACATATCAGCATCTACATCTGTCTGAGCAAATTTCTTTTATACATTCCTGTGTACACACACACAGTTTTACTTCTCTAGAGATTTTAGTGTACAGATTTAATAAATATGGTGAATTAAAACAAAATGAGTACACACATTTCCCGATTTTAAACTATGCATATCTCCTAGTGGTTTTCAAATTACAGTCTCTTGGTCAATGTATAGGTTCTATAAGAGCACAAGTAAGTCTTTTGAAAGTAAAATTCTTCCCAATGGTATACATACTTTATTATGATCCATATGGTTGAATGTCTTTACATAGTATGCCTTCAGCCAAGATTTATCCGAAATCAGCAGAGATTTCCCTCATTTCTAGTCCTCTTCTGAATCCATCTTGGATTTCTAGTAACTGCTCAGTGATGTACTACTACAACCATTTAAAAATTATCTCGAGTATAATTTTATTTGCATGTGATATTAATGAGATTGTTCAATATTTTCTGGGTTCTATTTGAGAGCCTTTCTCTGACATTGGCCCAATGCCGATTACTTCCATTCTCTGGATCAGGGATCTGGTCTCTCATTTTCTGGGCAAAACTAGTTAAGCACTGAAGTGGTGGTTTGTTGAGTCACTTCGATTCTATATGATACCCTGCCCTCTGAAATGGCTGAATGTATTCGATCACTTTGTGTAGACTTGCTTTTCATCAATGACTTCAATGCAAACTCCAAGACCTTCAGTTCTATATGATACCCTGCCCTCTGAAATGGCTGAATGTATTCGATCACTTTGTGTAGACTTGCTTTTCATCAATGACTTCAATGCAAACTCCAAGACCTTCAGTTCTATATGATACCCTGCCCTCTGAAATGGCTGAATGTATTCGATCACTTTGTGTAGACTTGCTTTTCATCAATGACTTCAATGCAAACTCCAAGATCTTCAGTTCTATATGATACCCTGTCCTCTGAAATGGCTGAATGGCTACCAGATCTTTTTGGTATGGCCACTGTATTATTTCCATCTTCTCCATTTTGGGAGGAAAGTCGTTATCCTATAGTTCAAATTTTCCTCCAGCTTTTTTTCATGTCGACATTTTATGAAATTTATTTTAAATTTTAACAGTTATTATTATATAATTCTGATATCATACAATCTAATGGTTTGAGCATATTAAAATGACTTGTGCAATCACCACCATCAATGTTGGAACATTTCATTCTTTCTTGTACTTGTTATTATTACCTCCATAATTCCTCTCAATTTCACCTGATACAATCCTAAAAAAAACATGAATCACATTACTGCCTCTATAGATTTATCTATCCTGGATTTTACATGAAAAAGAACATACAAACATGAAAACAAAATTTTAAATGTCAACAACAATAACAAAATAAAAGAGATAAAAACCTCTATTAAAAAAAAAGCAGAAAATAGTGAAAATGAGAATAAACTTTGAGGACCCCTGGTGGTATACTGGTTTAGAATTAGTCTGCTAACTGCAAGGTCAACAGTTTGAAACCACTGGCTCTCTATGAGTGAAAGTGGGACTTTCTACTCCAGTAGAGAACAATCCTGGAAACTCACAAGGGCAGCTCTCCCCTGTCCTATAGAGTCTCTATGAGTCGGCATTGACTTGAAAGCAGTGAGTTTGATTTTTTGGTTTGAAATACGAATTTAGAACTGGTCAAAAGTGTTCATGATAAGGTGTTAAATTTTGGCCTAATCTAAATTAATCCACTTTACAAGACAGTCTCTCTGATAGCAAGGCCAGTCACATTCCTAGTCAATGCACAGAGGGAATTCACCAGAGGCTTAATCTATGGTTTAATTCACCAGAGGCTTAATCTGCAAATACATTTTGGGCTCTCACTGTTATCTATAGCCTTGCAAAACCCAGGGCTCAGAATTTAAGCTCTAACATAATTCTCTTCTCTGTCTTTAAATTTTAGCATTTCCTGTCCTGGGTCTACACAGGGGTTTGCTTGTTCTACATGGATTCAGCTGACACTTCAGTTAAATTGCTACTTGTATTAAGACAAGCCTTGAAGATACCAGATGCTTTTATTTCTGATAGCAAGGCACCATCTCATTTCTTCATCATACATGCTAAAGCACCGGTATTCTCAGGTATCCCTTCAAGAGGGCAAATAAGGAGGAGGGCCATGTCATTATAATGCTCGTTCAAAGAGTGCTTAGATTAATGTTATGATTAAGTGTGAGCTCAAAATCCATTCATATATCTATGGTTTATATATATATATCCCTGGTTCACTTTAAGGACATGATTATCATTTTATTGGGGGTACATTATAACTCATCCCCATGGGGCATATGGTAATTCTATTAATAACATCATTAATTTAACCAATAGTATAGAATTTAAAATACTAATGAGAAAATTTTTTCTATCTTTTCTTATGCTTCCTGTAACATGCAATATAACAGTAGAATCCTTCCATGATACAACTTGACCCTGAATTGTTTTTCAGTTCTTTCAGCATGAAAAATGACAAGCATGTGTCCCTCCCTTTGTGTTTTCTAAATCCAGGTCTTTGCACATTTCATTATAACACTTCACTTGGTTTTTTGAGCAGACCTTTGAAATTCTAGGTTCAGATCTTTTCTTCATCCTTCTTCCTTTCAGTTTTGCTGTTACATGTTTACAAGAAGTCCCAGAGTCTTCATGTTAGTTAGTCTTTTCATAGCTTCCCATCTTTTAATGACCTTTTGTTTTCCTCATGTATGATATTCTAGATATTGTTACATAATTAGACTGGCCATTGACTGTTATTATTCAATTTATTAAATCTATTATTGAGATGGTTTTTAAATTAAGTTGGAGAATACTTTAAGTTGTATTTTTTGGCATTTGTTGGCTTGTTTTAATTTTCTTCAGGTTCAAGGTGAATATGCATAGTAACAATTGATAACATGTTCCAAAGTTGGGGTGTGGTCTTATTCTTTTTTCCAAATGGTAATTTTTTTTTAATTAAAAGATTATTTTATTAGGAGCGCTTTTTTTACCCTTGTCATTTTCTTTTATTTATTTTTTTGCTGTTTTTTTTCTTTTTTTTTTACATTTTATTAGGGGCTCATACAACTCTTATCACAATCCACACATATACATACATCAATTGTATAAAGCACATCCATACATTCTTTGCCCTAATCACTCTCAGGTATATATGTGTGTTTATGGTATATATATATACACACATATATGTATGGTATATCTATATATGGTGTGTGTGTGTGTGTGTGTGTGTGTGTGTATCTCATAGTGAATGAAGGGGGAAGTGCAGAGTGGAGACCCAAGGCCCAAATGTCGACCACTGGAGATCCCCTCACAGAGGGGTTTAGGAGAGGAGATGGGTCAGTCAGGGTGCGATGTAGTACCGATGAAGAACACAGCTTTCCCCCAGATCCTGGATGCTTCCTCCCCACAAATACCATGATCTGAATTCTACCTTGCAGGACTGGATAGGGCAGAGGCTGTACACTGGTGCATATGGGGACTGGAGGCACAGGGAATCCAGGGTGGATGATACCTTCAGGACCAAGGGTGTGAGGGACGATGCTGGGAGAGTGGAGGGTGAGTGGGTTGGAAAGGGGGAACTGATTACAAGGATCCACATGTGACCTCCTCCCTGGGAGAGGGACGGCAGAGAAGGGGGGAAGGGAGACTCCAGATAGGGCAAGATATGACAAAATAACGATGTATAAATTATCAAGGCCTCATGAGGGAGGGGGGAGCGGGGAGGGAGGGGAAAAAAGAGGAGCTGATGCGGAGGGCCTAAGTGGAGAGCGAGTGCCTTGACAGTGACGAGGGCAGGGACTGTGCGGATGTGGCCTTATTCTAACTGAGGGTAATGAGCTGTTCTCCCACGTCATTCCCCAGATGCGGCTGATTTGATTCGTATGTGTCCCGCTGGTAAGGCCTACATGTATGACATTCTCATTGTCATGGGGTCAATTCTTAACATAGACACTCCATGTATTTTAAAATAGAAATGTTCGATAGGGATTTCGACAATGATGACTTTCCAAAAGAAGTTCACCCATTGTCTCCTGTGAGATGCCTTTTGGTAGGCTTGAACAACCAATCTTTTGGCTTGTAGTCCAGACTTTAACTATGTAATTGTTATATAGAAACTCCTTTGCATCATGTTGATGTAGAAACTTAAATTGTAATTCAATGCAATAGGCTGTTCCACCTAGAGGATTTGACGATCTTTATTTTGAATTTGTGAAAAAGCCTCTAAAAAGTCTTTAGCGAGTAACACAAGATAAAAATCTTATAAATAACATAGGTTGAATATATACTAAGCATAGAGATCTTCGTAACAGCTAATTTCTAATAATCCTATGGAGTACTGCGTATCCTTTCGTCATTTCTACAGCTGAAGATGCCGCGAGCATACAGTAGCTTCCACTGTGTAGTGCAGACAACACTGTGAGTGTGGGAGGCACGGCAGTTAGACTCCATCTTATTTAGAATTGTACTTGGTAAAGTCACTAGAATTCCTACCCTTTATTTTAATGCCATACTTAGAATCTTCCCCAAGGCAAAAATGGACTTTTTAAGTTTATTTAATGAATACACAAAGAAGTTTAGGGAATAAAGGGATGCATAAACTTTAAGCCTGTGGGTAAGGTATTGACTTTAATATGATTTAATCTGATAACACTATTGTAGCCCCATAATGAAGATCAAAACATAGCTTTACTTCCTCTCTGTAAGTTAAAAACTACATCTATTCATTTATCAATTCAAACCATTGTTTTAAATATATGTGAACCACATGGGATACAGTGGTGAACAAAAAAGAGATACAGCATCTTCTGAAAAGTTACTTTCTAGTATGTAGGAAGCAGCTGAAGAGCTGAGAACTATGATTGATTGATTAGAAATTTCAAAGAGCTGTTTTGAGGCATTAAATATTCTATGAGTCACTGCTAAAGAAATTAGGAGAGACTAATTAAAAATGCTACAGGATCCGACGCACCTGTACCTTCTTCCAATGTACATCTGTATTGTGGTTCTGTTAGCTTATATTCTTATGACTATCACTCATATTATTTTTCTCTCTTTAATGTCTCATGTGTCTTCAGAAAATATTATAAAAGATAATATGGCTAAACTGTGTATCCTTTTCCCATTGACCCTAAAGTCACAGGTAGATCATGTCAACTCCAGGAGACTGAAGAATAACATCTTCTGAGAGAAGAGGATTAATCTTCATGGCAAGAGGTACTACTGAATGGCTGGAACTTCAGAAGGAGTCCCAGCACAATAGCTGTCAGATAAAATGGGGCAGGGGTAGAACCAGTGGAATTCCAAACAACAGAAACAGCTATGAGAGAACGATGTAGCTTTAAACCTATTTAAATTCCAGAGAGAGCTGAAGTCAAGTTTCTATATGACACAATGGGAAAGTTCTTAACTTATTATACTTTGCTCCTCTTTTTCTTTGCTTTTTTCCTAAAGATGAAAAGAGACCAATTTTAAGCCCCTCTCATGACTGAAAGATATTGAGAATGTTTTAACTTTAAACAAAAATTGAAGTTTTGACTGTTACATAAGACAGAACATTTAGTAACTAAATTGAGACTGACTCCTGTGATTTAAAGCTACCTATTGTTTCATATTTTTGAAGTGGATATTTTGGACTGAAATGCATGGGGTTTGACCTGAGTATTGTTAAGAAGGGGATGAGCTAGCCCAAAAGACCAGCTGAAAGGGGCAAAAAGGAAGGCACTTGTGTTTTCTGTTTAATTTGCTTTATGAATTTGACCTCGACTACATTTGCAAATTATTGAGTATTTTTCTAGATGATATTAGACTTCATGGCTTATTTTCTATGAAATACTTGAACAAGTTGTTGCTCATTTTTGTGGTGTTTTCCTTTCCTCTTCCTTCTTTTACTTTTTGGTCACGCTGATTTTTTAGCTTTTCTACATAAATTCAGCACTTTATCCCTTTATTTGTAGTGGATGTAAAAGTGTAACAAATACACTGTTCCCAGGTGGAGGCACGCCTTTCTCTTCCATGTGTGTATTTGATGGAGACTAGAATGCATACATTCCATATATTCAAATATACCTTTATCTTACATAATTTGTGATTTTTGTATCAATTTGAGAAAATTCTGTCATAAAATAGTGCTCTTATAGTTTATATTTTCCATGGTTACATATTTTTCATTCATAAATGAACAATGTCCTGGTCTCATTCATGTATGCTTTACATAAAACTTAAATAAAAAAGAAATCCCTAAAAATCAAAAGAAAATATAACCAAGGAACATGACTAAATATTGATTTGCTAGCACTAGTTTATTTTAAACCACTGTACTTATTTTAAAATACAGTAATTTACCTATACATTTTAATAATAAATATCCTAAGGGCAGAATGAAAGTATTGCAAACCACTTTTAGTGATATTCTTGGTAAGAACCTTGGCATTGTTATTCTGAAATAATCATATATGTACATGAATGTGAGAAATATGATAAAATATGTAATCAGGATAAGGATACATATATTAATGAAATGTAGGAAATCTGATTATAAATAAGCAACAAGACAAAGAAAAATATATGAAAAGATTTAAGAGCATGTCAAGTAATGATGATCTACGATGGGTTTTGGGATATTAAATCTAATAAATTTGAAAACAATTTAAGGATTGGATAGGAGATATAAGCACAGAGTTGATATTTTCTGAGTTCTTTATTTCTTAATGTAATGATAAAAATTATGTTTTTAAAAATAATACTTATCTTTAGAGTTGCAAACTAAAATAATATATAGATTAAAGAATACAATGCATAGGGTTTCATTTTAAATAATTCAGAGGATAAAGGTGCATTTTGAAGACTAAGGTGCACTTGACTCTAGACTCATATTCATGGGAAAGCAAGACAGTTAGTAAGGATAACTAAAATGAAGAGTAGCGAAAGTTCTATGGACTGCCTGAAGAACCAACCAACCTGCGTGAGAAGTAGCCATAATGCTCTTAGGAAGCAAGAACGATGAGACTTGGTCTCATGTACTGTGGACATGCTATTTGGTAGAGTAGAAATTCAGTGCTAAGGAGGCACACCATGAAGGAGACGGACTGATGCCTTGGTTGTAACAGTGGGCTCAAACCTAACAACAATTGTGATGATCGTACAGGGTTGAGCAGTGTTTCATTCTGTTGGGCATGAGTCCCTGGTGTTTGGAATTGACTCAATGGTACCTAATAACAACAACTTGAGTCAAAATGAACTTGATAGCAACATCACCTAAAGTTAGATAGAAAACTTACAAAGTATGTAGAAAATGTGAACAACACTACACTGAGTTGGCATCAGCTTGATGGCAGTGAGCTGGGAGCTTTCACTGTGATGAGATTTTGTGTCAACATGACTTGGCAGGATTCTCAGTGGCCTAGTAAATCTTCATGATGAGACCAAAAATAATGTGTTCAGCTCCACCATAGGATTTTCTATAAACAGCCACTAAGAGTGGAGTGTAACCCCTTTAGTCATGTCACAGCCCAGGTTCATGTGAAAGTAAGTTTCATTTGGGGTGTAGTCTCTTACCTATATAAGTAGACTTTTTGGAAAACCTTCCTTGATTTTTGCTGGGTCTGGATGCTGCATCTGGATCATCTACCTCTGGTTCGTTGGACTTGACACAATGTGCTGTCATATTGCCTGCCTACCCTGGGAGTCATCAGATCTTTGCCATCTGACCTGCTGACCTTGAATTCATTTCCCTGTCCAATCACATTACTGACCCGTTAACCTTCAATTCATTTAGCTCTGCATCCTCATATTAGCCAGTGATATTCCTGCTGATTTTCATGCAGGAGACCACAAAGCTACTCGGGTCAGGAGAAGCCTACAGTTTAACATCTGATCTATAGAATACAGATTGGATATTCCTATTTCTGCAACTGTGTGAGACATTTTTATATAAGTCTTTCTCTCTCTGACTTTGTGATAGCATATTGTCCATAAAGTTCTTCATAGGTGCATTTATCACTATCAAGAATCTTCTGATAACTGCCTATGCTCTATCCCATAGGGTTTTGTATGATGTGTTCTCTTCCTCTTTAATTTCTAGAAACTTTCTAATTTCATCTTTTAGTCCCTTTTCAGATGTATATTGTTTAACTTCCATATATTTGTCCTTATTTTTCTTTTTTTATTTCCAGCTTTATGGCATGGTGATCAGAAAAGGAAGTCTGTGTGACTGCTATATGTTTGAATTTCCTCAAGCTTGACTTTTGTCCCAGCATTTGGTCTATTTTCCAATGTGAAAATATACTAGAAAAGAATGTGCATTTAAAAAAAAATTTAGGCCAAGACCTCTGAATATAGCTATTAGGCCAAGTTGCCTTATTATAGGATTTTGTTCTGTAGCCTTTTTGCTTAGCTTCTTTCCCACTGGTCTTTTTTGGAGAGTGGTGTAGTAAGTCTCTTACTATGATTGTCGATCCTGTGATTTCTTTTTTCACCTTTTGCAGGGTTTGGTTGATGAACCTCTCATTGGGCACATATATGTTTATTATGCTCACAGGTTCTTGGTCTACTGCTTTCTTAAGCATTATATAATGCCCATGGTTATTCCTTATCATGCCCTGTATCTTGAGATCTATATTGTCAAAGATTAGAATTGCAACTCTTTCATTCATTAGGTTACCATTTGCTTGATTTTCTTTTTGACACTCTTTAATCCTCAACCTATCTGTGAGCGTGAGATGCATCCCTTGTAGACAGGTGGTTGATGGATTTTGTTTCCATTTCAGTCTGCTGGTCTTTGTCTTGCAAGGCTGAGTTCAGATCATTGACATTCAGAATTACTACATCCATCTGTGGATTCTTTGCTGTCATCTCATAACTTTTGTGTTAAGTATTTTTCTACCTACCTCCTTAGCTGTGTGTTGTGTATGAGCTGAGGACTTGTCTTTGCCCTCTCTCCTCTATTGGGTCAAAGAAGACTTGGGCATTGCTTACAGTGACATGACTACTGGATAGTGTTGCACTGTTGCATGTTTGTGTTCTTTGGATGTTGGCCTTCTGTCCAAAGTACTTTGGAAAGTTATCTTTGTGATGCTGGTTATCTTTTCTCATACTCTTTAAAGTTCTCCTTACCCGAGAAGATTCTAACCTTCCTTTATATTTTGATGGAGAGATTGGCTGGATAGATGATCCTCAGGCTACAATTATACTCCTTCAACTCTCTCAGCATATTATTCCTTTCTCTCTCCTTCTTCATGGTTTCTGCTGACACATCAGAGTGTATTCCTATCTGGTTACCATTCTAGGTGACTTCATTTTTTTCTCTGGCTACCTTTATGATTTTCTCTTTTTCTCAAAGTTGAATAATTTGACTACGATATGCCTTGGTGTGCTCTTCCAGGGATTCAGTCTAATTGGTGTCCTCTGCTTCATGAATGATTGTTAGATCTTCTTTTATTATATTGGGGAAGTTTTCTTCTAGGATTTTTCTAGCTATTTTGACTGTCGAATTATTGGTTATACCTTTATCTAATATTCCAATCATTTGGATATTATTTCTCTTCATAGCATTGCTCATTGTTCTCTGGTTTTCTTCAGCTTCTTTAATTATCTTGCTTGATTGTCTTTTACATTTGTTGAGTTCTGCTTGGTTATCTTCAAGGTCTCTGATACAGTTCTCTGATTCTTCCAGCCTGTTGGTGAGGTCTTTTATAGTTTTCTTTGCTTCTGGTGCATCATCCCTTAAGTCTTTTTTTTTTTTTTTCACAAAAGAAAGGCTTGTAGTTCGTTCAAGGATCGTTTGCTGGCCCTTAGGAGCGTTTTCCAGCATCCCTTAAGTCTTGCATTTCTCTTCAGTATGTTGACTCTTTCCTCTCTATTATTTCATCATTTTTCTGTATTGATTCTGTCATATCCTGAATGACTCTAAGCAGCATACTGAAGATATCTTTCTGTCGTGACTAAGTCTGCTTCTTCTATGTACATCCCTAGGTTCAGGCCCTCATCTGACACTGCATTTTGTTTCCCTTGCTTTCTTGTAGTTCCTACTGCTGTGGTTTGTTGTCTATGTGCCATTTTGTTGGAGCTTGGCACCATTTTCCCCAGAAGTGTATGCTGGCAGGCACAGGATATGACCAATGGATGTGGGGAACCTGGGAGGTGGTTGTCAGACACTGGAGGCAGCTGGGGGATGTGGGATGGCTGGGATTATGCAGCGTGGTTGGGAAGCAGCTAGTCAGCGCAGGGAGTTACCATCGGGTGTAAGGACATGGGAAAGGGGTCTTGGACTCTGGCAGTTCTGAGAGGGGGATAGGGGGGAGGAGATGCAGAAAGCCCAGGTGGGTACCTGCTGGTGGCACTTGGGCTTAGACAAATGTGGCCCCAGGTGGTGCTAGGCTCTGGTGACAGCAGGGAAGGAGACAGGAGCAGCTCAGAATGCCTGAAAAGTAGCACCAATGGTGCCCAGCTTCGGTGACTTCAGGGAGGGAAAGGGGAGTGGCTGGAAAGCCCCCAAGAAGCAGTTGCTAGGTATGCTTGAGTTCAGGAAACCATGGGGGGAAGGAGGGGGCTGCTCGCGGGATCCAGCCACACAGGTTGGTGGTGTGGAAATCGCAGGGTACCTGGGCATGCACGAGGATGGGGGCGGGGGGGCGCTGCTGAGAAGCACAGGGAGGTTTTTAGGGCTGAGGAGTACTAGGAAGCCCTGGCTGTGTCTTGCTGGTGCTGGGAGGTGGGGGTACGGGGGAGGGGGGGATACATGTCATGGCAAGAACAGCTCAGCTGTCTATGGTGAAACTGCCAAAGGGTCCCCAGTCCAGTATTAGACCAAAGATAGGTCTAATATCCCTCTGATTGGTTCCCTCTACCACATATCTGGCAACTATTCAGAGGGAACTGCAGACAGCTGACCCTTCATCAGGGCCATCTTTGGCAGAAGTATGTGTGATTCTGTTCTTGGAAATATTTTCAAACTCATCTGTTTGGATGGTTGACATAACTTCCTTTTTTTTTTCTTTCTTCACTTCTTCTATGTCATCAAATAGATGTACTTTCGTGTACTTCTTCATTCACAGAAACAAAGAAGTCACACAGAGCAAGGTCAGGTGAATAAGATGAGTGGAGTAAGAGATGCATGCTTTTTTTTGCCAAAAATTGGTACATTGTGATCACTGTGTAAATAGGTGCATTGTCTTGGTTGCAAAACCAGTCCCCAGTCTGCCACAAATCATGTAATTTCTGCCCACTGTTACACAATGTTTGCAGAACATCTAAATAGAAAGCATGATTAAAAGTCTGACCTGGTGGAATGAAATCCAAATGCACTATCCCACTCACATCTCATCATTTATTTATTTGTTTCTGGTCAGACAGAACCCAAGGTACAAATTTTGCAGTGACCTTTCTCATTCCCAAATCTTCAGTTAAACTTTGTGGAACTGAGCTCCAGGATAGTCTAGATAATGTCCCCATAGCTCCAATGGTCCATTGAGTTTTTGAGCACAAGTGCATGGATTTTGTCGATATTTCATCTGCATGCCGTTCTCTTAAATTGGCCATCACAAAACGAAGGTTCAAAAGAAACGGCTTTTATGAAAAAATTCTCTGTGACCAGTGAGAACTTTCCCAGGCAACGCCACTGGGTACACTAACTCAGAGGGAGTAACTCAATGCTTGCCTAGTGGGAAAAATGCACATTATAAAAGCTCCATCTTACCCAGAAAAATTCCAGTTTTGGGGGTACTCACTCATATCAAGCCTAACACAACTACTAATTATCTGATAACATTTTCTCTTATTTAAAAAGTAATATTAATGATATTATTTGTTGTCTAGTTGACTTCAACTCAAGGTGTGCTTTCTTTACCTCAGAAGGAGATGCCCATTCCTGCCTACGATCATTGAAATTTTTGAGCCCATGGTTAAGGTTACTATGTCAATACATTTCCTTGGAGGTTTTTCTCATTTTCCTTTACCCTAATTTGTTAATTACTCTAAATTGTAATTTTTGCATAGAAAATTAATTATTTGGTCCATGGGTCCCCTGAAAACACTCACTTGAATTTTGACAATTATCGTCAACCAATCAGCTATTATTATTGTTTACTTGTTAGCAAGAGGCATGCACTGTCTACCTAGGTTACTTTCTCTCAAAGTAGGCCTGGGGTTCCTACTTGGGTAGTAAGTGACCATCTGTTCATCCATCAATGTGGTATTGGTCAGATGATTTTCAAAATGACCTCAGAAGGTAGGACCAGACAGACCTTGTGGTAGGGAAGCTAGAAACACTGGATGTACTGCAAATTTATCAATCTGCCCTTATTGCACAGTACA
Source organism: Tenrec ecaudatus (assembly GCF_050624435.1). Taxonomy (NCBI): domain Eukaryota; kingdom Metazoa; phylum Chordata; class Mammalia; order Afrosoricida; family Tenrecidae; genus Tenrec; species Tenrec ecaudatus. The sequence goes on from NC_134539.1 coordinate 28,217,704, forward strand.
GTACAGCAGTGAACCAAAGTGTTTAAAGGTCGACAGTAAAACTGTGCCTGCTGCTTTTCCTGCATCATCACTTGTGCGGGGGCAGGTTGGCTTTTTCTTTGACCTCTGATTAATGAGAAGAGATGTATCATATTTTGCCTAATGATCTGGTGTTTCATTCATTTGATTTAGACATTTCCTTTACTTCTCTGAATACATATGGGGAGAACAGCTGGGGTAGAGAAAAGCAGACAAATGTTCAGTCGTCCATTACAAACCAGATGCTGCCTGACTTGAAGTAAGAAACATATAAATTGTTTGGCTATTCCCTGCCAACAATCTAATGTCCACTAGTGAAAAGCAAATTGCTGTATTATGTCTCTACCGACACTTAGGTTTTTCAATCTAATCTTTTGTTTACTCATCTCAGGGAATATTTAAATATTTTTCAATAAGAAAAAAATTGCCACTAGTAAAGCTGAATAGTTTCACAAAAACACTGATTAAAAATATATTGTAATTTATAGAAAGTCAGGTCCGTGTGCATGAGGACCTCTGAGCCATTTCTAGTGGAATCTCATTATTTCTTAGAACTTGAAGTAGAAGTTATTTAAACTATACTGTGCAATTCTCTGTGGCCTTAATCAAAACATATTGAATATAATGGGGAGAGACAGAAATGAATTAATAGTCATTGAGAAATTAATACATTTTAACTTCAAGCTGTGTCAGTCATGGTACTCCCAGCTGTCCTGATAGTCCCTCATTCAATTTTCAGAACAATCTTGTAAGATAAGCAGTATGAGCCTCAATTTAAGGGAAAGCTAATATCTGCACTAGCACTATTGCCAATAAATACAAAATCAAAGGTGCAAATGTAATTCTTTGCAGTTCCAAAGATTTACCTTCCACTGTAAGAAGTATCTCATTATATTTCCTGTTTACCTCCCTAGAGTCCAGGAACATAATTATTACATTAGGCATGGTATCACACTATTAGATGATATTATATTTCATTTTATTTTAATTCAAATCTGCAAAAATAAACTTGAGTGGACATTTTGAAAGTTAAATACTTTTCTTTAACTTGAAGAAATATTCTTAAGAAGTATCTGTAATGGCAATATGTCATAAATAATAGGATAATAATAATAATATATCTTTACTACCTAATTTAATTTTAGCCAATAACAAATGATAGGTTACCTATTTTCTGTGACAGACAGACCTTAGTCCTCTCAAACCCTTCTCATTGCCTCCTTCTTATTTTAAAAATTTTATTAGTTATATACTTAAATTAACTCAATTTGTAATATTCTTATATCATAATTCCCACAGATAGTTAGAAATAAGGTTAGTTTGTTTTACATTCAATGGATTCAGTACTTACCATTGGTACTTTTTACCATTTCTTAATATTAATTTCAATTGCCTGAATTTAATTTTTAAATTACATCTATCACTTTGAGATAACTATTTACTCACAAGCAGTGGTATAAAATAATACAGAGAACCCACAGAGCCTACATTCAGTTTTCCCCAACAGTAACATCTTACAGTACCATAGTACATCACAACCATGATGTTGACACTGACAAAGTAAAAATATAAAACATTTCCAAAACAATAAGGTTGTCTGTTCTAAGCTGTTTCCTGACATCTCTTCAATCCCATATGCTTGTTAATTCATGACAAGTATAAATCTACTCTCCATTTTGTAATTAATGCAATTCAATAATTAAAAAAACCAATACTATTCCTCTTGACCTTTTTCCCCCCGTGTTCTATAAGTTACTGGTAAGGAAAGTGAAGGAAGGAGTCAGGTTGGCATGGGCTTCACAATACATTTTTCGATTGAAGTTTTTGATGAAATGAGCACACATTTTCATTCAATTGTAGGGGAAAAAAAATAGAAATGCCCAGGACCTGGTGGTTTCTGCTAAGATCCACCAAAGAAACTATTTCTTATAAAACTATAGTACGCTATGACAGCCAGGCTATTGGCCACAGGAAACCCAGCTAGCCTTGTCCCAATGTCCCCTGTTTTACTTGTTGTCACTTGGATGTGTCTGTCTGAATGGCCTTTGTTCACCCTTTCATTATTTATTTATTCATTACTCCGCATTTGTTCTTTTAAAATATTATTTAGGGGAGAGCACAAACACAACCCCCCACTACCACAAATACACAATCCCTATATCAGGAGGTATCATCTGATCAAGAACTGATGGTACTGAAGGAAGAAGTCCAAGTTGTAGTGGAAGTATTGGAGAACATCATGGCTCACTAACTTTATGGATTACAAATTGAGGTGCTTCACAAATGGGTGCCACACTAGAGGTGCTAACTTTTCCAGGTCCAGACAGCTTAACGACAGTTACCTAAGCAACCAGCTGGAGGGGATTCATATTCATCCACATGTCAAAGAAAGGTGATCCAATGGAATATGCACATTTAGCAGTATCATCAATTTCCCATGCAAACGGAATTACACTGGTAACTGAAAAGCAACAGCAGACGTACACTGACAGAATTTTGAAAGGATGATCCAGATTCAAAGAAGATGTTGCGTGAGGGACATCACAACCAAAGTCTCATAGCTTTTGGCTAAAAGCAGAACATTTTAATTTCCTTACCTTGTATGTCTTTATAAGGAGCTCTTGTGCTTTAGTGGTTAAACTGATCAGCTGCTACCTGGAAGGTGAGAGATTGAGAGGATTCAGTTGTAGGGGGTTGGTAACAACTGTGATTATCATTGTGTTGGGTATAAAATGAATTATCAGTTAAGCAAAGAGTAAGGGGATTTTATTACCAGCAAGAGAGAAGAGCCAGGAGTGGAGCTAATCATTCAGACACTGAGATCCCTGTACATTGCACCTCTTGATTCAGTACAGTTTTGACACCACTGAGTGATCGCACAGGAACCAAGAACCAGAGCACAAGGCAGAGCAGTGAGGGGACTTCCCATGCCACAGAGCATGGCAGGTGTCTTCAAGCAGAGGCAGGCTCATAGAGAAGGATGCTTCCAAGCATTTCTTTGGGCGAGCTAGATTTACAAACGGCCAGAGGTAGAGCTGAGTACCTTTGCGCTATGGCTTGGTGGAGGGCGTGACCTTTAGACATTTATTGGTAGCTCTGAAAGAGCTTTTTAACATTGCATTAGCAAGTCAGAGGTCAATGGGGCTATGTACTGAGAGGCCAAAGACAAGAGCGGCCTGTCTGTGGTTCAGGCTGAGAAGGTGTCATCCTCTATGGATCATTGCACCCTAAGCAATTTGTAACCTCTTAATGCCTATACTAAACCCCTCACCATTTCTTTTTGGATCAAGTGGTTAAACACTTGACTGCTAGTATACAAGGTTGGTGGTTCAAGCTACTCCTAGGGAGAATGATATAGTATACATATTTACAACCTCAGAAAACCCATAGCACAATTGTACTTTTGTTCTATAGGGTTGCTATAAGTCAGTATCAATTTTGAAGGTAATGTGCTTGAAGTACCTATGCATGGAGCCTTCTTAGAAAATATACATTTGAACATGAGATCTTTGAAAGTGCTATCATGTATACAAATCCATACTGGAATCAGGTGCTGTCCTTATAGTCATTTGAGAGGAATTACAAAGACTATGGGGAAAAGAACATATCAAGATAGTCCACATCTCTCCCTTTGGCCCTTCTAGCTATGATCCTCTCATAAATGAAGTGTTAACATCCCCTCTTTCAGTGAAGGCTTCTGCAATTACAATTTTTATAATGGCAATAAACCCTGCTAATAACTCTTCCCACCGGATAACAGGATCCTATCAGTGTTTTCCCACACCCAGATACATCAGGAACAGAAAAAAAAACTATTCGGTGGCAATCTTCCCTTTTTCCTCATTTTGACACTATGTGCACTCATGAAAGGTATCCATGTAATGGCTTTATAGCTTTTAATTTTAGAGATTTAAGTTAAATGGGCCCTGTATGCCAACCCAGTATTCTTAAGAGAGAAGCAGTTTCTTTGATGAAGGTCTACATTCTGCTTAGAACTTTGAGCGGTTGTTTCCAAAGCATCATCCAGTCTAGAACTAGCCATCGGAATTTTAACCGTATCCAACAGTTCAGTGTAAAATGATCTTGTTTTTTTCATTTACTTGTGTTCTGGTCAACTCAGCAACAGCCATCAAAACGAGGTCAAATAGGTAGAAACAGCAAGGTACAAAATTAGCACATATCCTCCTGTACTTCTGAGCAGCTGGGCATTTCACATTCTTTTCAGTCACAAGTCTCTTGGGTAGGTCATGCCCATAGACTCAGGATCCAAACAACTCTTATATTTCCTATCAAACAGTCCTTCCTTTCTTTAGCATCTGTGGAACAGGTCAACAGGTGCCAACACTACATGTCCGAGCTCAGGTTATCTCTTCATTGCTGCATTTCCCCACTTTGACTCAGCAAATGGGCTTGAAATGGTCACTGCAGCAAGCATAATAGGTGGTTTGACAGCTCCCTCTAATTTTTAATTCTCAGAGATGTTCTCAATGGTCACAGGCTATACCCACCTCTTGCTTAAAATTCAAAGAGGCAACCAGTTATTTTTAAAATTTTTGTGTCTGTAGGTCTTTCTTCCAAAGGGAAAGCTCATATTCTCTCAGTGGTTCTGGGTGGATTTGCCTGCCTTTTCAAAAGCAAATGCCTTGATTGTGACCTTTCTGTCAGTGTTGGGCTCAGGTTTCCTGCCTAGGACCTCAGACTCTGCTGCATGGTCACTAGGATGCCTGGGACTCATGGTGGCTCTCTCTGCAACACAACTAAGCATGGCCTGCTTCTCCTCTCTCCTCACAATTGTCATGTTTGAGTCTCGTGCTGCCGCCACGTGTCAATCTGTCTCACTGAGGGTTTTCCTCTTTTGTGCTGAACTTTTACCCTCTACTGTAACTTTAAACAAAATACCCCTTTCTTCAGGCAATTCCTAAGTCCCATTTTAGCAGACTGAGTCACATATGAGCTCTAATCATAATCTCCCATTTAAATGCCCATATCGTGTGTAGTCCTATTTTACAACACTAAGCAGTAGAATGAAACCCTGTGTTGCTGTAGGGGAAGTGTTGGATGGCTAACTGCGAGGTCAGTAGTTCAAAACCATCAGCTGCCCCATGGAAGAAAAATGAGACTAAATGTCCCCATAAATATTGACAGTCTTACTAACTCTGTATAAGATTATTATATGCCAGAATCAACTTGATAGCAGGAGATTTGGCTTTAAAAAACAAAACAAACCAGAAGTCAATGTCCAAGAATACACTCAGCTAAACACATAACCCTAAACACATAAACCTTTTTAAATGCTCACGGTCAATGTTCTCTTCTCCAACCTGGACAATCCCATTCACATGCACATGGCCTTGGACCTCTGGCAGGACTATCTCTAACAGGCCATGGCCTAGCATCAACCATCTTACTTAAGCAGACTCACTGTTGCCCCAGGGAACTCCAGAAGCAGCTTTTCCCGTGTCAACTGCAATTGAGCTAGTCGTACAGTCCTTTCAGCCATAACAGTAAAAACTACTAAAGTAACCTTCTAAGAAACAACATTTTCAATTCCCATGCCCCAGCTCAACGCTTTCATGGGTCTGAAACCATTGCAATGAACAGAACCAGGGAAGCCAACTTAGGAAATGCTGTGGGGTCCCCTTCTGACCTCTTCTGGCAACACACAGGAGGAGATTTCAACTCCACATGTGCCCGTGGCTGATTCTTCTGAGGCAGAGGTCAAACATGCCTCCACCATCTATACTTCTTCGTCCTATATCAAGTGTTTTTCCCACAGCATTCTACTTTGCGGGATTCCATAATCCATGGCAATAGCCGCCCAGGATTCAGGGACACTACTCCGCATGATGGCGTTTATTAGGGAAGCTAACAGGCTCCAACTGTTAAGGATCGTTATTTTGACAACAGCAGTGCCTCTTCTGTACCCTGCCCCTCCTCTGGTCCTCTGCACTCCAGTCACCTGATGCACTGGCCATTGCAATGCCTGGTCAGGAGTTACAAAGCATCTCTATCACTAAGCAGAGCCAGAGAGCACCATCCTGCAGCCAGCTGCCTGCCTGAATGTATTAGGTTTCTCAGGTAGGAAATACCTTGGTCCTCGACTTCGCAGGAGAAAGAATTCATGCTGAAGCCTGGTTCGTGTTCGAGTGAGTTGTTTTATACAGGACACAGATGGTTCAGGTTTTACACAGGCACCCTCGGGGCACTTCCCACCCACATGTGGAAGCCTGGGGCCAGAGAAACCTCACCACCCCGCTGAGGAGCAGCTGGAAAAAGGGCGGGGATTCAGATTCTGCCTTTAAAGGACCCTTAGCTGGGAGGCGTGGTCAATGGCACTGGTGACTCCATTGGCTGAATTAAGCTCACCTGGCCTAGATTGGGGCCCACCTAGGTGTACCTCCTTTCTGGCTCTACCGCCTGAATTTGCATATGCCCTTTAGCCTTTATGGCTGGTTGGGTTCACCTGATTCTCTGCAGCAACCTCCTGTAAGGGCACCTTGTCATATAGCAAGATAACCCATGGTTCCTGCCTCGATCTGCCCGCCAAATCCACCCGGCAGTACTCTTTTTGTGGGCAGGGAAGTCTTTCACACTGTTTCATGGTCTGGCACCATCCATGACACACCTTTTCATGGTTTTGCTGCGGCCATTTGTCCACCCAAGGCGTATGGCTGCCCCTCCCGCTAGCTGTGGCGGTTCTCTACTCCTGCGTCTGAGCTGTCTGAGTATCCCTCAATGACTGGCAAAGTAACCTATTTGCATGCTTCCATCCAGTCATTTAGTGGGAATTACAAAGAATACTTATAGAAGAGATATACCAAGTAAGTATACTTCACCATGCCATTAATTTAAATTTCTACCATTAAAAAGAAGCAACTTTTAGTTAGCTAATGTATTTATTTTTAGTCTTCTGTAAAATTTTCTCCTTTTGGCCTATTTTGAAATACGAAGCTAAAATAATCATCTACTAGATAATTAGATGTTAATAACAAGCTTTCATTTTATATAGGAATAATACTTCCCCTATTCTTTTTCATTATAATACCTTTACAAGATTCTGCTGAAATTTTTCTATAATTTGTAATTAGTTATCCCAAGTTTTTAGGAGTGGGTGTGGGCTGGGCTGTCAACCTGGATATTTCTTTTTTTTCACCCTTCTGAACTCTTCTCTTTTGTCTCTGTCACAAACTAATCAAAATTATTACCTCAAATGTCTGAGCCACTTTACTGATGCCAACATTCCCCACTGTTTATTTGCATCAAAGTTTCCCTTTGTCCTATTGACCTTAACCCACTCAATTTGGATCCCACTCCCACCAACTTGTCCTTATGCAGAACATTAATTGAGAACAGGGCTTCAGCTTGTTGTTGTTTGTATCTCACAGGGCCCAGACGCTTGACAACTGTTGGTTATTGTTTGCACCTTCAATGAAAACTGGCAGCTGCAAACTAACTCTCTGACTTTCCCTGAGGTTCTCTGAGGAAGCCAGCAAGCGCTTGTCCCATTGAGCACAGGAAAACTATTCTGAGTATTTTGATTCAGAGTTACACGGTTCTTTACTTTCTCAAGATTGTTCTGACATTGAGGCGCTTGTTTGGCGATAACTAGTTTGTCTTCATCTAGTTGTATTTTGGCCTTGTTCAACTTTCCTTAGCTGTGTTTTAAAATACTTTCCCCAAATTCAGATGCCACAACTGTCTTCCCTAGATCCTACTTGTTCCCATTTCACATCAGCGTTTCTCTTTCTCTTTAAATGGTGTTCCACTCACCACTTCCATGGCGTCAGTATCACTTGACACCGGACATTTGATTGCTCCTCACCTGTACACGTTATCGTCCTCCTCGCCTGTACACATACCACAGCTTGTGATCTTGGAGAACAGAGAATTCCAGGATCTAGCCCAATGTTATTATGAAAAGAGTAATTTAAAGGAGTAATTATTTCCTCCTTCAAATATGCACGCATCTGTGAGGATAATGAAGAAGATGTGTGATAAACACCTTGAACAATTTGAGAAACTATGCAAAGTAAATACAGGGGCAACAACATATTTATGTATTTGTTTATTTATACTTTATAGCTTCCTCCAAAAAGAGTGTGAGTAGGCAGTATAATCATTCTAATTAGTTGCACCTTTCACTGTTTTTCAATTTGCTAAACCTTGTGGCATTTGGATCAGATGAAAATGGGATGAAGCAAGTGATATAAAATATGTTTTATCTTCTAGTAGCTTCTCCCTTTCTTCTCCTGTCTTCATTTCATACTTCATGGCCTTCATTCTTTTCTCTCTCTCGCTATTTTGGGTCTTCTTTTGCTCTTTTTCTTTCTGTTTGGCCCTCAGTGACATATGAGGGTAAATAAAAAGCATTGCTACAGAATCTTAGAAACCTTAAGAAAAAATGTCAAACAGTAAAGTTATTGTTTCCCACATTGGCTCCATCAAAAGCTGTACACATTTTAAATTTAATTTTTTATTATGAATTGGGTGAAGGTTTATCGAGTAGATCATGGGTATTACATTATACAATTCAAGCACGTTTTTCTTTATCTCATTCATTATCATCTCCTTAATATAACATCACCTAGCACACTTCCTCCACTAGGTTTTCTGTTTCCATTCTTCTTTCTTCCCCACTCTTTCTGAACTTTTTCCTTGGGCAAATGCTTTGCTTTTCATCTCAAATGGTTGATTATTTTAAGGTGTGCTTATTTCACTAGACCAGTGGTTCTCAACCTTCCTAATGCCATGAACCTTTCATATAGTGCCTCATGTTGTGGTGACCCCTGGCCATAAAATTACTTTCATTGCTACATCATAACTGTAATTTTGCTACTGTTATGAATCACAATGTAAATATCTGATATGCAGGTTGTATTTACATTGGTACAAATTGAACATAATTAAAGCATAGTGATGAATCACAAGACCAATATGTAATTCTATATTGTGAAACATTTTTTTCTAATTATAAATAAATGAAATTTTGTTTTGAAGCATGGTGTAGCATAGGTAAGAGTCTTAATATAACAACAGTAAACTACATTGCTACTTTTTGTGACAGTATGCGTAAAAAAGCCAACATCACCGGACACATTCTGATAGCTTCTTTCTCACCTGATCAAAATTATTGGGGCAGTCTTAGAACACAACGAAGATCATCTTGCACAAGAAGTCTACTTCTGTATTTAGACTTGATAACCAATAAGCTGTGAAACTCTGTTTCACAAAGATATGTTGTTGGAAATGGAAGAAGGTGCAACACAGTCTCAGATAGAACATGATGTGACTACAAACCCTTGATCCAGAACTTTGTAACTGGCATCGCTGTTAGTAAGTTCAATAATCTCCTCTTGTGCTGTCTTAGGAACATCTTCAACTTTGTCTGTGAATGGGCTTCTGACAAGTTCTGGGGTGTCAGGTAGATTTGGAAAGTACAATGAAATTTCATCTGCAAGCATGTGCAAGTGTTCTTTCACTGAACTTACCATTGTAATCCTTTTGTCTGGTTCAGTGTCACATCCTCAAAAAAAGCAGATAAGGTAGCCAGGATGCAAATTTTATTTTCATCCATTTTTTGTGTGCCAAAGCTGAAGTGTCATTCGGAATGATCAGATCTTTTCAGACAAATCGGGGCATGTTGCATTTGGTCCTTGCAGTGACTAATTTTACTTATTCAAGATGGCAACCAAGTAAGCTATTTTATGAAGTTTACTTTTATGGCTGAAAAGTGTGGTCTTGCTTTCTGATTAAAAAAATGTTTTGAGTTCATCAAGAAGCTCAAAAACACATTTTAAAACTTTTCTTCTCTACAACTATCTCACTTCAATGTGAAATAGCAGAGCATTATTCAGCGCTTCCAGTTCATTGCACAGTGCAAAAACAGTCGATTGTTTAAAGTGCTCGCCTTTACAAAATTGACAGAATTTATGATGCTTTTCATTACTTCTTGTAACTCTGGTGGAAATGTCTTCACTGCTAATATTTGCTGATGAATCATAAAGTGAGTTCCAATGACTTTTGCTGACTCATTCAGTACCAAACGCTGAAATCCAGAATGACATCCTAGCATAGCTGGAGCACCATCTGTGCAAACACCACAAACCTTTTCCCAAGGGATCTTATACTCTTTCACAAATGAACCAACTGTGTCAAATAGATCATGTGCAGTAGTTGTTGTTTCAAGAGATTTTCAAAAAAGAAACTCATCTTAAAGTCGCCATCATTAATATACCTCATGTAAACCAGTAACTGTGAACAGTTTGCAAGGTCTGTAGATTCATCAAGCTGGATGCTTAATATTGGAAGTGGAGCAGATTTAATTTCCTGGATTACCTGATCAAGAATATCAGCAGACATGTCATCTATTCTTCTGTGGACAGTGTCATTAGATAAGTGAATTGCACTCAATTTCCTCACAAATTTGTCTGTGATCATAACACGAACAATGTCTTTGGTTGCTGGCAACAGTAAATCCTCAGCAACGGTGTGAGGTTTCATAGCTCTGGTGATTCTGAGTGCCACCAAATATGAAGATTCAATGGATGCTACATTTTGTTTGTGGTACTTGCCACCAGTGTCAAGCTTGGATTTCTTGAGTCCATCAGCTTTGCTTCTAAAATAGTTGCTATCCTTGCTGGCAAAGCTCAGAAGCTTGCTATCAGAAAGGCGTTTTAGTCTGTTCCGCTTCATAGATTCGTCTGATAGAACTTCACAACAAATAACACATTGTGGTTTCTCAATTCCTGCTGTAATTATAGAGGTAAAACCATACTGTAAAAAATCCTCACTATATTTTCTTTTCTTAATATTCTTCTCTACACGATCCATTGTCATGGGATGGTTTGCTAATGACAATGATATATAACAATAATTTTGATAATATAGAGATGATCTACATGACATAGTTTAGTCAATACAGTTCATTAAAGTTTCCTATGATTTACCATTTTGGTTTTTTTACATACCTCTTACTATCACAAGGGGGCAGTATTCACATCAACCACAGCTGAATATAAAACGACCATCAGCATCCAGATTGTTACCATAGTATGTATGTATGTATGTATGTATGTATGTGTATATATATAATTTTCAGTAGTTAATTTTACAATAAATTATTTCATATTTACCCAATAATTATATTTTATGACATGTCATTTTTTCAGTTGTAGTTTCTTTTTTTTTTTTAACATTTTATTAGGGACTCATATAACTCTTATTACAATCCATACATATACAACATCTCCATTACCGCTGCTTTCAACACAGCAGCTGGTTTCTACACAGTAGCTGCTCTCTACACATGTGTGACTGGTTCACATAAGTACATTATGGCACCAACTTTGTCACATACACCATGCTTGTATGGAGTGTATGTGATGGGGTTTGTGCAATGATGTTATCACACTTGGTAATCGTCTGTAGGCATATCTGCATGTGGGTTGACCCCCCTGGAGATGGATAGAGGAGTGGTTTCTTGGTTCCTAAGACCATCAGAAATATGTGTTTTCTGATGGTCTTAGACAACCCCTGTGAAAGGGTCATTTGATCCCCAAAGGGGTCATGACCCACAGGTTGAGACCACTGAACTAATGTTATTGTTCTCCTTATAGACCTGCCAATTGCTTGCCTTCTAATTGAGCCCCAGGGGGTGAGTTTCATTCCAGACCTGAAATTTTGGCAAAGGGTCAATAAACTCAGAGATTCCCTTATTCTATGTCTGACCAGTATTTGGTCTCTTTTATCATTTTGAATTTTGTTCTACAATCCTTTCTCTTTCTCTCCCAAAGACCTTCTAATATAATCGCTTTCAGTGGAGTTGGTAGTCGTATCTGGCTTCTATCTAGTTCTTCCGGTCTCAGAGTCACAGAGACTGATGTTCTCAGAATGTCCTTATATCTTTGATTTTCTTCAATAATCTTACCTCTGAACAGGGACATACCAAATAGTTGCATTTTATATGGATAGTTACAAACGTTTAAGAACGCAGTTGCTACTGACGGAAATAGGTTGTAGGACCTTGTTCTGTGGTCTGTGTTTTACTAATTGGCTTTGGAAACTCATGAGGTTTTTCTTCTGTACTACTTTGTCCTGTGACTCACTACTTCAAGGGGCTTTATTATGTCTAAAAGTGTTTTCATAACATTTCCCTATATGCTCACATGCAGAAATATCCTCTGCAAAACATATCTCTATCTATCTATCTATCTATCTATCTATCTATCTATCTATCTATCATCTATCTATCTATCTATCTATCTATCTATCTATCCACACACATTGTCCCACTGTCCACATCCATTCAGATGGCATATATTTTTGTGCATCCATAGAATTGACTGTATGGCAGTATTTACCCCAGTTTAGGCTTGTACCCATCTGCAGACAGTGTTTCCATTTCTCTAGCTCTTCCTCGAAACATTCTGCACTCTTTGATCTGTGCCCCTTGAGGATTTTGACATCCTTGAGGAACTCATATCTATTTCTTTTCAACGTTCTTTGAGTTTGGGGATCAAACAGAAGACTGAAAGGGAAATACCAGGTAAAATGTCCTAACAAAATCCCCGTATGGCAGCTTTTGCTAACCCTTAAAGAATGAGCAAATGCGTTGGTGTGATGGAAAAACTTCCCCCCTGACAATGTCCCTGGACTTTTTCTATCCAAGGCAGTTTTCGTTGTTAAAACTACCCCATAATATGCCCCCTTGATATGTTTGTGTCCCTTGAGAAATGTGTCAAGATTACCCCTTCGAAGTTCTCCCCGACACAGCTGCCATACAGGTCTGAGTTGACTCTCTGCTGTGACATGAACTGGCCCAGCAGATCCCTCCAAAGCTGTTCCCCTGAATGGGCTTGTCATGGAAGGCATTTTAATGAAACTTAGACAAGTCTACTACTGCGTGAACTTGTCTGCAGTTATCCCGTCACCACAGTGACATCTGAAAATTCATTTCATTGAGAATAAATCTATGAATGTAGGAACCATAGCTCAAAAGCCATACCTTTTGACTTACCTTCATATGATTGTGGATACTTCAAATCTAGTAAAATATAATGTTGTAAGGAATAATTGGTGCATTGGGTGACAAAAATGAGCCTCAAAATCTACCCTAGTGGATTAAATAGTTTAAAAGTGATATTTATCCAAATCAGATGCGAGACAGCAAACTATAACAGTAAACCAACTGCACAGGATTTAGGTTAATAGTTAATAGTAAAAAGCTCCTATGGCAGGTTTTAGTCTATAGTGACTATGCTTTCAGTATAAAATGTCAAGTGACCACTAATGTGCACTTGATATTTTAATGAGCCTGCCATGAGAAAGTGGGGAAAATAAGGTGAAATATAAAACCAACATCCTAAACAAACACGTGTATTAAGGGTGAGACTCTTGAAGTGTGGGCACAATGATTGTGTTCATATTCGGGATTGTATTTGTTGATGCTAGGTGCCCTTCAGTCCATTCTAACTTATGAATGAGACACTGCCAGTCCTGCACCGCCTCACAGTCATCTCTGTATTTAAGCCTATTCATGTGCCTATAATGTCAATCTGTTTCTTGGCAGGACTTCCCCTTTTTAATTTACTGGTCTTAGGTTTACCAAACATGAAGTCCTCCTCTAGGGACTGGTCCCTCCAGATCACATGTCCAAGGAATATGAGATGAGGCCTTGCTACTTTCCCTTCTTAGGAACACCTGGGCTGTACTTCTTCCAAGACGGATTTGCTTGTTCTCTTGGCAGTCAAGGCTCAATTCAACACTCTTCCCTTAGACCAGAATTCGGAGAGGCATAGCAGCAGATGCGGATTGAGATGGCAAGAAAGGGTGGCAGATAAGTGGTACAGTGGGCTTCTCACCCCACAGAGCAGAGGGATTACGCTGAGCATGCTAAACCTTGAGCAAGAGAGCTTTTTATTTGCTTGAAGATGGCAGAGGCCAGCCTGAGGGGCCAAAGTCTCTTAGCACAGTTCTCTTGGTCAATAAACTTTATTTGAAATGATTTCTAATCCTGAATTAAAACTTTGGCTTCCCTAATAAACCCTGTTATCTTGAGTATTGCTTGTGAGTTGAGTGTGGCCACTGTAGCACATTGTCAGACCAACAGAGAACTCAACTGTGATAGCCTGCTGTCAGAAATGGTAAATATATATATACACATATATATTAGGATGGAGGTATCTTTAAGCTCTACTTTATAGACATCCATTTGGGCTCATCGTGAGAGTGATTCTCTCCCCCCTGTGAAGTGAGAAGAGGTCTGACAACCCAGGGCATTTTTCAGCATGATTTTATTTCTGCCTGAGTTTCAGCTCCTGTCCAGCTGTTTCAGAGGCAGCAGAAGTGAAAAAGTCCTCACGCCCTTTGATAGAAATTAATGCCTAGGATTGCAACTTGAAAAAGAAAATATGTGACCGTTTTCCTTGAATATTGATAGTGGAAGAATTATAACCTACCTAGGAGAATCATTTTTAATACCTGGGTCAAAATGAGAAAGAGTTCAAATGAGGGTAAGATAAACTTTTCAAATTCAGGGAATTTGAAATTAGGTTGACCACTTGCCCCCAATTCTCTACAGAATATTCAAAATCTCAACAATAATTAGATTGTATGCCTTTTAGAAACCCTTCAAGTTCCATATGTCTGTAATTTTATGGGGGGAAATCTATCTCACCTCTGAAGAAATAAAAAGTACCAGTCTGAATTTAAATTCAACTAAAAATCTTCAAAAAGGAAATGACTTTTACTGTGGCAATTTAGATCTCACTGTGAAAACTACTGAGAGTATTATTTTGTCCATTATAATCTAGTGCTATAATTAAAACCAAAATAATATGAAAATAGATTTTCAAAGACACTGTTTAAATAAGTTGAAGTATATGTAAAACTGAAGTGTATGTGCAGACCTCTCAATCATTCGTGACTTTTATTGCTCAGTAAGGGAAGATTTTTCATCGACACCTCAGGTCACTGATACCTTTTAATGGTAACATAAAAGTCATGAAAGCTCTTTGCAATTGGAAATAATTTGATTGAAAAAGCTTCATATAATATTAATTGTCTTAAAGAGAAAAGCTGAGAAAATCTCATTCATTGTTTCCTTCTCTGAAGAGGGAAATAGTAAAATGACTCCTGGCAGAATAAAAAGAAACAAAACACCATGGAACAGATTCTCGGATAGCAGTGAAACTGCAGGGATGCAATGCAGTGTGACAGGGGTACCCCCCACCTCTAAGAATGGGATCCTCCTACCACTGTAATGAATATTGATAATGGCACTAAGCAGCCAAAACCAATAAATGTAGGCCTCTTCCAGAAATTGGAAAAGACAAGGAAACTTATTCTCCTCCAGAGCCTCTAGGTCTGTTGGCATGTTTCTCAATTCTGAGCTACATAAATGCAAGAGAAGAAACCTGTGCTATTTTAAGTTTTTTGTAGGAAACTAACACAAGTGAATGACAACAATTATGCATTTAATGAAAGGAAATGAGAACTAAGTAAACATTGTTGTATTTTTAATCACAAATACACAGCACTAAAAGTTGATTTACTCTCAGTGAATAGGTGTGGAAATGACTTTACAAACCAACCAAACAAACAGATTTTGAAGTGGAGGAGGCAAGAAGCCAACAAAGAATAAGTTGATTGAGTACCTCAAGTGAACACTCAACAAGTAAGTACACAATTCTGAAAATATGGAAAAAATTCACTCAATAGGGTAGGGCATAGTTCAACATTCTCAAACCTGGACCATAAACCCCTTTGAAAGAGAACTAAGTGATAAAAATATGATTACACTTTTCAGAACATTGAAAACATGGATTTCCCCTATTCCTGGGTATGTAAAACAATTACAAGAAGACTTTGAAACGTGAAGAGATGAAAAGAAGTTGTTTGAGGACCTTAGGATCTCTGATAGTTAAGGTTGCGTGTGAACTTGGCTCAGCCAGAATCTACAGTGGTTTGGAAGTTAAGACCTAGTAATTTCCCAAGTAATCACTTCCATAAGGAAATCTGCTGGGCATAGTTAATCCATTGACAGGAACTTTCCTTAGGGGTGTGGCCTCCTTCCAATGCAATTGGAAACTGCTAAGAAGTTTGTGTGTTTTTTTTTCGACATTGGCTCCTGCATCTGGCTTGTCATCAGACCCCTGGTTCTTTCGACTTGTGTCAGAAGCCTGCCATCTCGTTTGGGAGGCATTAGCAGGCTGCCATCGGACCTGTGACACTTGATCTCTAGCAACCAGCCTGCTTCTGAGCACTGGATTTGGGGTTCATCAGCTCCTCGAGCTGGACAAGGCAAGAGACGCTTGTCCTCCAACATCAAACCCGAGGACTGAGAACTTGACTGACGCGACAATTGTGTGAGCCATTGCCTTGATATAAACCTCTTTGCATCTACATGTATACATCTGCCACACAGACTTCTTTAAAGTATTGAAAAGCAATGATGTAACTTTGAGGACTCAGGTGCTCCTGACGGAAATGATGATATTTTAAATTGCCTCCAGTTGTGCGTTGAATAAGGAAGATCAAAGAAAAATCCTTGCATTGTAGCTATGGTATTAGCAAGGGAAATTTGAAGTACTGCAGACCAACAGAAGAACAAACAGATGTGTCTTCAAAGAAGTCCAACTAGAATACTCGTTAGCGGCAAGGATGGCGAGACTTTGTCTCCCAAGGTATCAGGAGTGAGCAGCCCCTAGAGAAGGACATCGTGCTTGGGAGAGTGGGGCCGGGAGAAAAAGAAGAAGCCCTTGATAAGATGGACGGACACGGTAGCTGTCACAAAGGCCGCCACCAGAAGAACACTGTGAGGGCGGCACAGGACCAGTCGCTGTTTTGTCCTGTTGTACATAAGGTCACTATGAGTTGGAACCAACTAGACAGCACCTAACAACAACATCTATACCTATGTAATTTCACCGGCTTTGCTTCCTACAGAACCCAGCCTAACACAGGAGCCAGAGAATGCCAAGAGACTGTGTTCCTTTTCCTCAGTTTACTTTGCCTTCACATGCTTCACATGTTCCAGAACTAGAGCTGAAGGAGCCAACAATGTCGAAATACGAACACAGCCAACTATTAAAACACCAACGGAAGCCTGCTCCTTGTAATCGAAGGACTAGGAAAGGGGCAGTCTAGCAAGATCCAACCGATTGCACAATAACTTCTCTACTCCTGCCCCAAACGGGCAGGTGGTGCCGCAAACTAAAGAGCTGCCTAGTTTGTGGCATATCTAAGGTTGGTGTCACCCATCACAGAGAGCAGGAACTCATCCCGCCCCCCTCCTCCCCTTCCCCCCAATAGCCACCTTCTGGTCGGAGTTCAGGCTGCATGCAGGCAGGCCTCTGACTTCGCCATCGGTTTGAGAGGAGGGCCTCAGCTTTGGCTGTGGCAAGAGGAGCAGCTGCGTAGGGCGTTGGCCACGTGGCCAGGTGCTTGCCCCTGAGCAGGGGGCAGGGGTAGAAGAGGAGGTGTCCGGAAGCCAGGCCGCTCTGATCTCTGGGGGCTGATCAGCCTCACCCATGATAGGTAACACATGAATTCTTGCCCTGGGTGACACCCATCTGTTACGCTCCTGCAAACATTGGAAAAATAAAGTGCTCCCAAGCCTTCCGCAGAGGCCGAGTATGCAGCTTAGATTTCCCTTACGCTCATACTCTCAGGAGGCAGCCCAAACACAGCTCCCTGCCCTCAGCCAACGCTGACTCCTAGTGACAACGGTGGGTTTGGGGTCTGTAACTGTTTACAGGAGGGGAAAGCCAGTCTTTCTACTGTGAGACTGATGGTGCCACGCATGCGTACAGCGGCGCATTGCGTAACCACTGCGTCCGTAGTGCTCCCCAAGTGCTCCAAATTTCACCAGAGGGTGTCAGAGAGGCCCAAGTCAGGAGGCGGGATTTGATTTACGGGCGCAGTAATGAGCTGCCTTTCTCCCAGGATAACCGTGGGAACCACCTGGGAAGCCTGGAATGCCAGAAAACTGTGAATAGTATTTAAGCCATTCAGTTATATAAAATGTTCTGTACAGATCATAAACAGGTTTTCCCCCACATTTAGTTTTTTTAAAATGTCTTCCAACATATTTCTTTAATTTGATTTATTGATAGGTACTTTTATTTTTGGTTATAATTACAAAGTTTCTTTCCTTTTAGTTATGTGATCTACATATTGAATAATGCTACACAGAAATGAAATTAATTTACCATATTGTTTGACAAACCAAACATTGATGAATGAGCTTATAAAGTCCACTCTAATACTTCGCTATAGATTCTTTTTCATTTCAAATAGAGGAAATTATTTTTACACAAGTATTTATACATATATTTATATTTTTATACAAATATATATTTATACAAATATATATATATACGATTCCCCCTCTATTCCCAGTATTCATCCCTCCATCTGTGTAAATTGTGTTTATACATACTTTTAAGGGTAAGACACCAAACACAAACATACAAGTTCACTGCCATGGAGTCAATTTTGACTCATGGTGACCCTATACTACAGGGTAGAACTACCCCCTGGGAGTTTCCAAGACTCTAACTTTTCATGGGAGTAGAAAGCCCTTACTTTCTCCAGAGTGGCTGTTGGTTTCAAAAGGCCGACCTGACAGCAGCCCAACATGAAACCAGTATACCGGAGTACTATAAAGCTTTCGTTTCTTTCTCAGTTATTTTAAGTTTTAGAAATGTATTCAAATGATTTATTTCTTAATGTGCTACATGAGACATGTTTCTTAGTGTACACTGTATTATGAGTCACAATTGAGTGAATTTAGACTTTTTCAATATGTTCTGTGAAATAGGACGTTTGAGAAACTTGGACTTTGCATAACTTTTAGCTTGCTCACTTGCAAGCAAGGGCAATCAGTAATGTACCACAGTCGCAATTCTTAATAAACCTTGCTTTCCCTTCCAAGTGGATCTTGCTTTGTCTTTTGCTACTGTTGACACTAGCACTGGTTATTGTTGTTGCTGTTGTTGTGTTTGGTAGGCTTGATGGACTTCAAGGCAATATTTTCTAAAGAAAATTCAACATAGGGTCGAGGGTATGATACTCAAGAGTCACGTGGTATACACAGTTGGATGGTGCAGCCTATAAATAAAAGTATACAACATTATATGGTGGAATTTAAATTTTAAATAGAGAAATATCACCCCAAAATAATGATAGGAAGTACAATGCAGTGCATAATAAAATAGCATAGGCATATTTATGACTATTACATTTATTATAAATTATGGCCTAGTAGCTGTAACAATAGACTCAAACACAGCAACACTTGGGAGTGTTTCCTTGTGTTGGACAGTGATATGAGTGGAAATTGACTTAATGGCTCCAAACAACATCCAGCACAATTATAAACTCATGGGACCATGGATTTATAAGCAGTAGGCACTTCCTGAAGTGATGGTACATGCCACAAGTCTGTATGTATTTTAAATGTGAGTTAGAGGACAGATATGATAGCTGGCTCATATTTAGAGTACTGGTGCTCAATCTTTTGTTCTTACTAATGAGGTTTGTAAATTTAATATTCCTTCAGATTTAACTTGCTAATGAAGTGCTTTAATCATAATGTATTTTCTTTATGTATATTTCTTTTTCTCTCACGAGCATTAATATAATCAAAATTCATATATGAAATAATTCATAGCAGAGAAGAATTTCAACAAATTTGCTTCCTATAAAACCTATGTAAAAGCAAACAACAGATATTTATTTTGATGCAATTGAGGTTCATAGGTATGTAATTGAACAGTCTGTACCTCTCTTTCTATACGATGCCTTTGGTGTCATCTAACAACCCCTCAGGTCATCAGCCATTAGTGTTCAATGCATGAAATCTGTTCTGGTGAGTCTCTCCAAATTCAAGTGGGATATAATTAATCATACTTTGGCTCTCATGGCCTTATTTGAATTTTTTTTCAGTTTCAGTTTGGGTTTGCACTACTATTAGTCTCCAGTCCCGAGCCTTGTTCTGACTGACTATATTGAATTTCTTCATGATCCCTTTCTACAGATACAGTCAATGTTATTCCTGTGTATTTCATTCAGCAAGGTCCATATATATATTTGTCTTGTTTGGGGGGGCGGTTTCCTATGAATTAGTTGCTATTCTCAACAATTATATTGTGTAATCTATGGCTTAATTTCAATCATCAAGGCCATATTTTCAACTAATGATACTTTTCCTCTTTCAACTTTTGCATACCAATTACCAGTAATTATCAATGTATTTTCATGCATATTTTACAATTTCAAGCCACTAAAGTTGGTAAAAAAAACTTCAATTAATTCATCTTTGGCATTAGTAGTTGGTTTATGAATGTACATAATAGTCATATTAACTGGTGTCCCTTGTTAGTGTATGGAAAATATCCTAACACTAATTTGCTGCACTAGATAAACCCACCACCCGCAGGCCCATGGTGACCCTCTAAAATGTTTCAGAAGCTGCAAACTTTATGGGAAAGATAGCTTCAACGTTCTTTGTGGGAGCAACTAGTACATTTAGCCACCAACCTGGTGACTCCTAATCCAGTGCTTACCTGCCAATACTACCAGGCCTCCTCTCCTGTAGGACAATCTTGATGAATGTGATGGTATCCTTCTTCAATTTGTAATTGTTAGCACAGTGGGCCATAGGATTGAATCAAATTGGCCAATAGCAATCTTAATGATAAAGATCAAAGACTACAACCTTCACTACGGATTGAAATTCAACATAAAGGAAACAAAAAATCCTCACAACTGGACTTGAAAGCAAGCTCAAGATACGATACACACAGCGATGCTCAAAGTTGCCAAAGAATTCCTTTCACTTTGATCCACAATTAATGCCCAAGGAAGAAGTAGTCCAGAAACCAAGGACTTATGTTATCAGGCAAATCTGCTGCCAGAGGCCTCTTTGAAGCATTGCAAAGCAAAGATGTCATTGGGGAACTAAGGTGTGCCTAAGTCATATCATGCTTGGTAAAATAGAGGGTCTTCAAAATTCATGAAGAACTCTCCAAAGGATGGATCTATGCAGTGATTGCAACAATAGGGCCAAATTGATCGACAACTGTGACAGTGGAGTGTAGGGTCAGGAAAGGTTTCATTTCATTTTGTTCTTCACAGGGTCAGTGTGAATGTGAACTGCCCAGAGGGCACTTAACGATAAGAAAAATATGAAATCGTGCTAAGATCCAAGGTGAAGATTAGAAGAGTTAGAATCTGAGACATTTTAATAGGAAATTCTTTAAGTTGATGCTACGCATGGGGAAGTTGACATAGTGAATGTATGCCAGGAAGTAATGAGGAAACAAGGCTGTGTGCTTTTACATGACTTCCTGTTGCAAGCACCTGTCTTCCCCCACCCACCCTGTACCCCTAAAGCCTTTTCCTGACCTCTGGAAACACTTTTACCTATTTGGCAGACTAGTGTCTTGATTGATGGTCCCTCTCCTTCTTGGGATCCTCAGTTGATAGTAGTTAGCTCACTCGTATTGCAGCTTTTACCCCTCTGATGGGATAACTCTGAGAAGAATGTTGTACAGTGTGGTAGTCACATAATCACTTGTCAGTTTGAGACTTAAGAGTGAAGGGATAGTGGTTAGCCTGTCAATCAGGTCGCAACTTGATGCCCTCATTTGGATGTGCTAAGGAGAAAAATAGCTTACTGGAGATGGGGCACAGGCTCACTGCCTGTGAGACATTGCTATGGACAAGAAACATGGAGCTATGGTAGAGTCCTGGAGTTGAAGGAGCCACGTGGAGACCCCTGCCAGCACTGAGATGCTTACAGTGCCACAGGATCCACAAGCCTTTTCACCCACTGGGCTGGGATCTTCCTGCATTCAGCGTCGTTGTATAGCTATGTGAGTCTAAAGAGGGATTTATGAACTAGTATAGACATATGGTGTAATATTGGACTCAAGGACTTGAATTGGACTGGGCTGGGATTCTTTCACAATATACAATTTCTCTTCTATATAAAACTCTTTCTTATATACATATCAGTGTCTATGAATTTATTTCTCTAGTCTACCCAGACTAACACATACAGTGAATCCTAGGACTCCCTAGTCAGACGAAGTATTGTTTCCTTACGTAGTAACTTCATTAATGCACATGTTTAACTGGCCCTCTTCTCTGTCTCATTTTGCCTTAATTCTACCTGGTTTTTCTTAAACCATCTTTTAAATAAACCAAGTGTACTTTAATCTTGATCTCAGGGTCAGCTTATTTTGAAACACTGCACTAAGACCAAAGTTGTCCTAGCAGTGAATCCGCAGAATGAGTTCTGTCATTGTCGCACTTGTTGGTCCAATGTGCTGCTGTGTGATGAAAAATTCTGAATGTTTTCATCACAAATTCTAAGATTCATCTCAGCTGAAGTGACATGCAATTAGAGGAGATGTTGGGTTCTAAAATGACTTTACTAGAAATGATTTGATCTTTGTCTTTGGTCACTGAGAGATAGGCATGAACTTCAACATGTCCACAGTTATTGAGATATCTTTGATGAAGTTACCAAATCATCCCTAAAGGTTTATGCTAATGAGGGGCTACTTGAATGGTGGCTGGACAGGCCAAACAAACAAACAAACACCTTGTGCTATCAACTGACCTCAGGGAAGAGGGGGCATGATTCACCAATCCTGCCTACCTAGTAGACCTAGTAACCTTCCAAAAAAGATACAGCCCTTCCATGGAGTTCACTTTCTGCTGTGAAATTCTCACCCTCACTCTTGGATGAAAGCACATCTCTCTGACTTGAGGGACACATCACTTCTCAATAATTTCTTATCCAATTTTATTGGCACATAATCCACATATCATAAATTCAATAGTTCAATCCTATGGAGAAAAGTTGAACAATCTATACCACAATCAACTTTAGAACATTTCCTTAGTTATTGTATTCATTGTTACTAAGCTCCTCATTTCTCCCCAAACCTGCTTCTACCATATGCTCAAGAAACCATTTATCCAGTTACTGTCTCTATAGATTTACCCTCCCTGAATTTCATATGCAGAAAGAAGCATAGCAACAACAACAAAAAACACCAATAACAATAAATTAAAACAGAGAAAAACCTCAATCAAGAAGAAAGACAATATTAAAAGGTAGACCAACTTTAAGATAGGTCAAAAGGAAGATCAAATGATAAGGTATTAAATTGTAATCTAACTACATCTGCAAGAGTCCACTTCCCAATGCACTCGGCATGATAGCGAAGCCATTCACATCCATGGTCTGTGGTCACAGGGGATTCACCAGAGCTAAGTCCATGTGTATTTCCCTTTCCCTCTGCTTTTTTGAAAATCTGAAACAGCTTGTAAATGGGTCAAAAGGGATGCCAAATAAGATATTACATTTTAGGTTAACTATATGTACCATTATCAACTTAAATTCTATGGAAGATAAGAGCCAGGTATGTGGGAGCTTCAAAAGTTTGTGGAAAAATGAAATGAAGACAATGGAATTTTTATTAACTTTTGCAGATCCTTCATTTTTGTGGAGGAGCCAGAGGTTCGAAACCACCAGCCACTCTATGGGAGCAAGTCAAGACCTGTAAAGAGTTATAGTCTGTGAAACTCAGAAGCACAGGTCTACCTGATCTTAGGTACCTTGATGACAGTGAGGTTTTTTTTGTTTTGTTTTGATATTTGAGAGAAGATATATTTATAAATAACCATCGAAATGTCACTTTTTACAGCACAGTTTATATAGAAGTATGAGGAAAATATTTTCATTAAAGTATTTATAACTGCTGATCAAAGATGACTTCCCTGTTTTACCCTTGCTCATCAAAACTTTTTTTTTAAACATTGCTTATTTTATTTTTGCTAAATCCTCTTTGCCTGTCCAAAGTTTGGCTATTTTGCTAAAAACCAATTTTTCTAATTTCCTATTGCCTACAAAACACATTTTTGAGACAGTTGTGTGAGATAATATAAGCATGTGTTACACTGATTTTTGCTTAATAGATACTTTTCAAATCGATAACTTCAGTCTTTTTGCTTATGAAAACCAAAGCAAACACAGTACCATCAGGGTAATTCTGACCCAGTGACCCTATAGGAGTAAGACTTCCCTATAAAATGGCCAAGAGTACATCTTTATAGATAGAACTGTCACATTTTTCTCCCTTGTCCCAAAGGCATTCAGCTCAAGCTCCACGGGCTAGCAAACTGTCTCCCTGAATGAAGTGCCCAGAGGCACCCTACTCCAATGAGCCTCAACCCAAAGTGGAACCCAGCTCCACTTCCATGAGTCAGCAGGTCTAACTTCCCCAATTAATTGCCAAAGGCCCTCCACTCCACAAGCCAGCCTCCTATACAGAAGCACTCATCAGAGCTGGTTCTGTGGGTTGGGAAATCAATCACTCTGCTCCAGGAACTGGCTCCCGGTTCTGCTGCCGCATGGGGACTGTGGGTCCTAGCATGTGCTCCATAACTGGCTATTGCTGGTAATGAGATCTCTCCTCTCAGGGCTTCTTTCGTACACAGCGGGCTGGCACTCCAGGGAACACTGTTCATGATCCTATCAGAATCTTCCACCACCCCCTTCCCAGAAGTCAATGTTGTTTGGTGATAGTTCGAATCTGGCTTGAAGAACCATGTTAAATAATTCACTGCCCTTGGAATATCTCAGGCTGTTAATAAGCCTCCAGTCATGCTGCCCATATTCTGGTTCATATTGTCTAGCTTCTTGAATTACCTGCTCAGCATACTTGTGTGTCATTCTGTCATATTGTAGTGGCTTCTGGGTTGCAGTGATGTTGAAATCTATGTCACTGGTATTTCAAATACCATCAGGTTCACCCAAAGGGGAAGGGATTTTTACAGAACTCCCAGACTAAAAGCAGACTATGAAGAAGGAATAGACATTCCACTTCTGTCAGTTTAGCCACTGAAAACCTGTTGAAGAGCAGCAGAATCCTATTAGCAATACTTTTTAAATTGCATGCATAAAAATAACTGAACCTTGATACTGTAGGTCTTCAAAGTATCTCAATTCTGAATCTGCTGGTAGACTAAAGGTGGACACTGGTTTGCAGAGAAATAATTATAATGCAGCATGCTAGAACAACGAGAGAAAGCTATGACATTGTTTACTGTGAGGCCCTCTCCCTATCAGACCAACTAAATAAATTCCAGATATTGGAAATGAGTTTCAGGGTTCAGACTCGGAATATTGATCCTGCTCACTGATCAGTGTTTTATTCATTGTACGCACGTATCTCCTCTGACAGTAAGTTCCCTTCCCGAATCCTAGAACAGCGACTTACTGATATGCTAATTGTAGTGTGTGTTCACAAACAAGACTGAAATGAAAGGCTTTGTTTATTCAAGAAATATTTAATGTTTCGTCTATGTAATTGCTTCCCAGAACAAGTATTGCTGTGTTTGCTTACTTTGTGTTCATTTCCTTTTTCACCAGCCCTGTGTCTGTCTACACGCTGGTTTCCATTTGGTGGGTGCTCAGCACTGAAGTGTGGTGGTAAGTGGGAAGAACATGGCTTTTGGACTATTAACTAGTTTTAAAAACTTGGATTAATTATGTAATCCATTTGAACATCTCATTATTCCCTTGCAAAATGTACTGAGTGTCTACTGTTGATCATTTATATAAAATTAAGCAACTATGCATAAAATACACCCATTGCCACCTCGTCAATTCTGATTCATAACATCTCTATAAAAGAAGATAGTGTCTTTTCTGACGAAAGTAGCCTTTTTGACATCTTTAAGTCTTCATTCGCATGCAGGCGAAAAGGCTGCTCCTTAGGGGATGGAGTCCATGGTGTATCATTGTAGCCATGGTCCACATGAATTATTTACACACTGAAGAGGGTAAGTCAGAAAGTATTACATGTGTGTTCTAGTTCATACACATGAACTTATCACAAATAAAAGGTGTTTATGCATGTCTCTGCGATCAGAAGATAGCTGGAAACAAGTTCTGTCCCTAATATACTAGCCTAAGTTTCCTTAGAGTGTCTCCAAAAAATAGAAAGTCGATGTTTAGTCCATGGGAAAAATGATTTAGATGTGAGAGCTTATTCAAAAGTTTTCACAAAACTCAAGTGGAAATCTTCCCAAATCACAAACATTTACAACCAGTTTATGGGAATGCTGCCTTGCACAAATTCACATGGTTTTAGATGGTTCAAGCATTTTAAGTAAGCTCAAGAAAGTCCCTGAAGATCAGCCAAGAGAAGAAAGACCATTGATCCTGACAAGTGAAGAAATTACTTCTGAAGCCCAGAAGCAGATGAAAGTCACTGGAATCAGCACGAACGTGAATGCTGGATATTCCGAAGTTGCAGCTTCGCGTTGGTTGATATTTGAAATACTCAGTGAGCATCTTGACTTCACAAGCTCTCAGCTCCAAAGGTGCCCAAAGCAGTGTTCAACGATGAGCTAGCTTAAAAGCAGCTGCTTTCAATAGTCTATTGAGCAAGATCAAAAGTAAAGAAGATTATTTTCTGGAACAAATGGTAGCTGGCAAGTCTTGGATTTACCTAAGCACCAAGAGGGTCATGTCCAACCACATGAATGGCTTTTGCGGGTTTCATTGTGCCAATTAACTTCCAGGCATAGAGTCAGCTCCCCAAGTGATGACAGTTGGCTTTGAGGACTCCAAAGGGGTAATCTTGATCTATCGATCTATTGATTGATCGATCTATCTATCTTCTATCTATCAAGATTTAATGACAAGGAACAATCACAGGAATGTATTATGAAGGAGTTTTAAGAATTTTGA
The DNA here is from genome assembly GCF_050624435.1 of Tenrec ecaudatus. NCBI lineage: Eukaryota > Metazoa > Chordata > Mammalia > Afrosoricida > Tenrecidae > Tenrec > Tenrec ecaudatus. The sequence goes on from NC_134539.1 coordinate 28,244,498, forward strand.
AAATGGCATATACTTTGTGATATAAAGACCAGGAAAGTAGCTCTGAGGAATTTGTTTTCCATTATGAAAGTTTATTCTGCCAAAAATGTATTTTACTTTCATTGTTGCTTAAATGAAAGTGTACAGAACATATTAGTTTTTCATTAAAAACATTATGCACACTGTGCTTCATGACACTGTTTCACGACAAGGCACCTGGCCATTCTTTAAGGTAGCAAGGGGGGTCCTAAAATAATTTTGATGCAAAACCCTACCCCTTAGCCCTATTCTGACCTTTAAGTCTTCTCTTTATTCCCAAAGCTCAAAGACTGTTGAAAAGTAGCCCTGAGTATTTGCTTTGTCATGGGCATCCAAAGAAATAATGTGATGTAATTAAAAAGTAAAGAATTTTTTTCAGGGTCTTGTTAGGGAACTGGAACACCGCCTTCAGAAGTATGCATACCTCAATGAAAAATAATGCCTTCAATAAACAAGAAACAGTACAATTTTGTTATTTGGGGGTGACAATATTTTATTTGTTATCCTCACATACCTGCCCCAGTAGGTATTTTGTTTCTGGCTTAGCCCTTGATAGTAAGTGTCTACAAATGCAAATGGGGGCGGGGGAGCACCAGGAAGAGCCTTAGTACAGAGGAAAGCATCAGTGGGAGGTTTACTTGGGACAGTTCTTTTTTTTTAATTAATTAATTTTTATTTAATCATTTTATTGGGGGCTCATACAATTCTTATCACAATCCATACATATATCCATTGTGTCAAGCACATATGTACATTTGTTGCCATCATCATTCTCAAAACATTTGCCTTCTACTTGAGTCCTTAATATCTGCTGCTCATTTCCCCCCTCCCTCACAATGGCCCCCTACCTCATGAACTCTTCATCATTCATAAATTATTATTATTTTGTCATATATTACACTGTCCGACGTCTCCCCATGCCTTCTTCTCTGCTGCCCTGCCCCCAGAGAGGAGGCTATATGTAGATTCTTGTAATCAGGTCTCCCTTTCTATCCCAAGTTCTCTCCACCCTCCAGGCATTGCCACTCTCACCACTGGGCCTGGAGGAGTCATCTGTCCTGGGTTCCCTGTGTTTCCAGTGGGACAGCTCTTTTACTGAGCAAGATTCAGTCCTTTATGGGATAGATGAGTGATGATATCCCTGACTTAGATAGAAAAAGCAAAGTATATTTGAAGGAGAGAAGTAAATGTTTAGTTCAATTGCAGACAAGCTGAGCTTGAGGTTGAACGATTCTGAGAATATTCGGGGAGTGAAGTGAGTAGTGTGTTGTCAATCAAAGTTCAAGTTTCTGAGGAAAGGTCGGTGCTAGAGTCATAGGTCCAGGAGTTGTTATTGGTAGATGGTAATTTAAAGCATGGAAACGGATAACATCTTAAAAGAAACGGTGCACAGAGCAAGACAGAACCCTGCGGGATATATTTGATAGGAAGCCAGGGTGGATGAGGCTAAGCTAAAAATTAAGAAAGAGGAGTCAGAGAGTATAAGGAAAATCAAGAAAAACATTCCTTTCTAATTTCAATCTATTTGGCTCCTGAGTTTTGCCAGTAGAAATGAGAATGCAAGAGGTAGCTTTAGTCTCTGAGGCTCCAAGGGAATTGGGGATTTTAGGCAGCGACTGAACAGTGGTCATGTAAGGGATCCAATGGAAAAGGAGCTGAAATTCAATCACGTAGATCAGGGGTGTCCAACTGGTGGCCCAAGGGCCATATGTGGCCCCTGAGGTAAGTTTTTGTGGCCCACGATGCTCGGAAATAAACTGATAATAGAAAAAATTGTTATGAAGAAAATAGCGCTTAGGGGAGATTGAGGCAATACTGTACACACAATATCCCCCTGCTCACCCTTAGCTACTGAAGACGAGTACACCCGTGGCCGTGCCTTTCCCAGGGGTCTGTGGACGTGTGTAAACTCACTGACACCGTTCCGGCGACGTTTGGAAGCAATATGTCTGCCACGCTCAGTGCCATGTAACGTAAACAGATCCAATAGCAAAAAGGTTCAAAAGAGCACTCTGGGTTGTGCTGTTATGAATCACACCTAGCGGCAGCGCTAGTTAGCATTTTTACAGGGAAGCCATTATGATTGTGCATCGTGATTGTCAGCTGTCCAACATTTTGTGTTTTTTTATTAGTTACTATGTTATATTTCTCGGTCGCAATATAAGTAAGTGAAAACTGGTAGGAGAAAAGCGCTGGCAAGTTTCAGGTAAACAAGAATTTTAGTTTTATAAATACATTAAATAAAATAAATGTTTAAATAAAAGCAATTATATAGTGTTTTAATTTTCCTCTCCATATTCCTGAATCCTCACTTCAAAATATAAATCTAACAAAATTTGTAAATGTGATGTGGCCCGCGTGAATCTTGCCTGTCACACCACAAATGGCCCCGGTTTTGAGTTTGACGCCCCGATATAGATGAATGGTGATTTTTGTTTAAGTCGTTTCAAAATAGTGATGGATCATTCAGAACCCAGAGATGCAAGGAGAAAAGGTGATTACATATAGTCAGTTACATCAAACCTATGTTTTTGAAAACTGACCTACAATAGAAGAAATGCTATCGAGTCATAACACGCTCTGGTAGAGGGGTTCATAAACACAGGAAGATTTTCATGCTAGGCATGCATCTCTGATCATGATTATGCCTTTGCAGCACTGTTTTGCGTGAATTTCAAAAGTTATGAAGTCGGAGCTGTTGTAGAGTAATGAGTACCCCATCATTATTGTGGTTATTATTTTTATCCTCTTGAAAAATCTAAGACATTACATGGATAACGCAAAGCCCCTCTTCTTACCCAATGTAGCCCTTTGATCGCCATCATTTTACTGGCGATACTTGTAATGACAGACAGGTCCTTCTCGCAGTGCATACACCCGTAGACAGCTAATTCTAACATGTCTTCTTCTCATGGTAATTCGAAGTCTCCTCCTCTTGTGTGCTTCTAACTCTGCCTCTGCAACTATAGAAACTAAGTCTTATCTAGCTTTCCGAAGACAGTCCCTCAGACCTTGGGGAAACAGATTGCCGGCCTTCCTTTATTACTCAACTCCCTCCCAGCTATACGCATCCCCTCCGTCGGACGTTTCCAGGTCTCTTACTAGCTTCATCTCTAGCTTGTCTTCTTTGTATTTACTTTTTCAATTTGTAGTTTGATAAGTTTACAAGGTGCATGAAGGTTTTATTCAACAATTTGTAAACATTTTGTTTGGCGACGATGCTTTCTCTCCGTCAGTGTAACAGCACTCGCCCCTGCTTCCATTGCTCCCTGTGTCCATTGATCCTTTCCTGCCCCTTGCTTCCTTTTGAGTGTTGCTTTTAGGAAATATTGACATTTTGCATCTCTACTTCTTCCACACAATTCATTTTAAAATATCAATATTTTTCTTTAAATTACATTTAATTATATTTATTTTCCAAGTTTGAATTCAGTAGCACAGAGTGCTCTTGTACTTGGCTTTGTCTCATCACAGCAAGATTATTCCTTCACTGAAGTGTCTTAGCCTCTCACCTCTGACTCATTAGACTTATGGACACAGACAGTTGTTACACTGGCGTGCCTATTTTATTGGCTCATTAAGTTTATACCAGAATTCTAATGGTGCAGCAGTAAAGTACTGAGCTGCTAACAGAAAGGTTGGCAATTCTAACATCTTCAAGGATTGATGTGAGCTATGTCTGGCAATGTGTTACTGCAGTGATCGTAGTCTAGAAACATTCTGGGGGATATTCCACTCTGAAACATAAGGATTTTAAGATTCACAAGTCCACTCAACTATACACACTTGTTAGTATTTTTTTAATTTAAGATTATTAAAGAAGTGCCAATAAAATTATTAACAAAGAATATTAATGTACATTTCATTGTCCTCATATTAGTCTAAAATTATAGTTTCTTGGTGTCCTGTTGAATATTTACATTGTTCTTATACTTTACTATCTACTCACTTGGCTGTCTCCTGAAAACATGGTAAGTATACTTTCATATTCTCTTCTAATTCAGGCAATAAAAATATTTTGGCAGGTGAGCATAAGGCCACATCTGTATGATATTCAATATAATTTACACCAACATTTTAATCACCATTTTATTTAATGTTAGATGTGATTGCTGAGGCACTTGTGAATCCACCTAACCATATTATTCAATTTACATTTCATAAATACCTTCTTCACATGTATGAACTGTCTCACTCAAGTGTTCAAGTACTTTGCCAAGATAGTGAAAGTTGATTATAGAGGTAAGTAGAATTATATAGAATAACTCATTTTGGAAGATAAATATTTGTGGCTTTCATAATATCTCATCGTTATTTTCAAGTCATAGTAAATTATCTTAAGTACTGCTGGAATTTTGTAAGTGATTTGCCTTGCAAATAGATTCTTACTCTGGCTTTAGTCTGTATTAGTTGTGCGTTCATTGTTAAATATGTAATATTTTGGTATATTAAAGCGGCAATAGCAGTTGCTTAATAGTCATTAGAATTAGTCTAGACCATAGTGTGAATGTAAAAAAATATTTAATGTCTTACTTCCAGCATCAACATTCAGAGTAATTTCACCATCCACTGATGGATGCTATGTCCATGGTGAAAATGAAGAAATTAATCTAAAGTGGGGTAGCTGTGTCAGACACTGGGTATAAACTTTGGGGCTTGAAACACATGTGCATGCACCTAGGAAGATAAAGAATGTGCACTAAACTGAGCTTAGAAAGCCAGGGAATTAATTTTGAAGGTCAATTGGTTAAGAAGTGATAGAAAAGTGCTTTCATAACTTAGTGGTTGCCTTTTGATATTTTGTAAATATACACAGAAAAAGCTTCTAAAACTTTTTTTAGTTGGGATAGAGTTTATAGTCAAACAGCTTCTTAGCTTCAGCTCCACAGAGCCTGATGTTAGAGCAACCAGGTGTGTCCCATAACAGTGCCTAAAGACCAGCTTTACTGAATCATAAAGATTATTTATAATCAGCATATGAGTTATATGTAATGAGTTATTTCTAAGATATCCACGAAGCTCAAATAATCTGTTCTTTCATGGAGTTAAACATTTCCCTTTCAATTAAAAAAAGATGTAGTTACGGTGATTATTTTTATAGATGATGGTCTTACTTTGGTCATAAATAATGAATTTGGTGGAGTTAGAATTAATGATGCTTTAATGTAATTTGAAGCTGTCAAATTATGGCCTTTTTTCAGGAAGAATAACTATAATTCATTCCAAAGGCTATTGTCTGAGAAAATAAATAATATTGTACAGATATGGAAAACTGTCAGCAGATATAATAATTTAGCAGCTATATTTAATACCATTGACTAGAAATATCAACTAGATATGAGGCTTAAACATAACAAATATGTTTAGGTTTTCCTAAATTGATCAAAATATGCCATATCTTTCCTGTGGGAGAAATTTTACTCATTTTAAGTGACTTTTTAAAAAAATGGTAATGCCCAACTTGTCATTTTGAGCTGACAAACCATTGAATATTCTATGTTACTGTATGGATCTGTCAGGGAATTTTAAAATCATAAACCCTAAAGTATGACATCCAAAAATACAGAGTGAAGTAGACAGAGTTTGAAGACTTATCAACATGAAATCATCAGAATTGAAATTTAATTTCTTTTGATGATAATAACTCATAGTATATTTATTTCTATACCACTCTCCTTTGACCTTTAAACTCATATAGACTACTTGACAATTCCAAAAATGATACTTTCCAAAATGAACTCTTGATTTCATCCAAAAAATCTGATCCTCTCCCCAGATCTCCTTTAAATAATTTGTAAAACCACCCATTAGGATGCCCAAATTATAAACTTTATTGTTTTCCCCAATCCGTAAGAGAAACCAGTAAGAAACTCTTCTTTCCTCAATATATGTAATGCTCATTTATTTTTCCCTATCTATTTTGCTATCATTTCATTTCCACCTACCTATATTATCTGCCCTCCTAAGCAGTCTCCCCACTTTAAATGATTATTTTCTTTTATGTTCTTCAATATGAATAGACATATATTTATATATAGCTTATTTATATTTATTACTTTACATGTTACATGCATTATATTATATATTTATTATACACACACATATATATGGCAATCAAAGTAATATTTCTAGGCTCTAAAGTGGACTTTGCTATACTTCTTTAAAACAGTCTTTAGTATCTCTCATTGTGTGCTTTACCTAGAATTGCAAATAGAAGCTTGTTACACTATTCTATCACATGATGCACAATCTGGGCCCTGAATAACTTGAGAATTCATCGTATTGTACTCTCCTTTCCATCCATGTAGGCCTGCCCACCTGGGGGTCCTCTTTTAGCCCCTTTTAGTTTCCCATATTTATCAAAAAATTTCTAACCTCAATAATCTTCATTCATCATTGGTTTATCTCTTTATCCTAGGACTCATTTTAAGAACATTAAAAGAAATTATAAATTTCCTGTCAATTGCCATTTAGTTGCTTCCAGTTTGTGCTACCCCGTGTGTTACGAAGTCACATTGTTAGTGTTAGTCTGGGTAGACTAGAGAAACAATTTTATAATTTTTGAATTTATAAAAATTTCATATTTTATGAGAGGGTTTTATATACAATTAAGTGTATATTAAGAAAGCATCACAACCCAGTCCAGCCCAAGCCCCTGAGTCCAACATTAGCCTATATTTCCAACACCAATCTACAAAGTCCTCGTGAATCTCACAAAACACATGCAATGACGCTGACTGCAGGAGGAAAGCTGAATCAGTGAGTGTGTAAGTTTCATAGCGCTGGCAGGGGTCTCCCCAGGGGTACTCTAGCGCCCAGGGCTGCACCGGGGTAGGTCCATGTGGCTTCTCCTTAGGGACGTTTCACAGGAAGTGAGCCTTGCCAGCTGATGCAGGGAACTGGCGAAGGCAGCTGTACCCTGGTCCAACCATCAGAGAGCAAAAGACCAGAGAGGCGAGGCCCACTGAGCCATTTATCTCTCAGCCCTTCAATTAATCATACATGTGCTTATTGGCCAGGTTGGCACAATAAACCTTAACTATCACATTGTTTCACAGGGTTTTCATTGGTGTTATCCTAACAGAAGTAAATTAATTGTCCCGTTCTCCGTTACTGTTGGGTTAGGTGCAAACTGTCCATTTTATCTTACAAGTTCAGCATTAACCTTTTGTGCCACTTGTGGTTGTGCGGTGCTGTCCAGCCAGTAATACAGGGCAGTAATCCGTGCACACCAGAATGAAGCACCTTCTAGTCCTTGCATCCTTACTGTAGTTACCCTGGAGCCCTTTGTTGCAGCCACTGTGTCCGTTCATCTCCTTGAAAGCCTTCCTCTTTTTCACGGACCCTCTGCCTTACCGACCACGGTGTCGGCTTCCTGGGACTGGTCTCTCCAAGGGACATGATGGCTAAAATCCTTCCCAGACAGTTTTGCTTGTTCCACTGGCAGACCACATAATAATATTCTTTGCTGATATGATAATTCACAAATAATTTTCAACTAATATTCATAATTAGCAAACAATATGCTTTGCTAATATCATAATTCAATTGTAACCTTAAAAGTTGTCTACCCCCTCCTCATTATTTTTCATTATGTCTAAAGATAACAAGTTTTAACTATATACTTAAATATATATATACACACACATACATCTATATACACTTATTTACTGAGTTCATAAATTACAATATAGTAGTAGCCTTGGAGACAAGTGATTAAAAAATAATCCTAATATCTTGTTCTTCAGAAATTTTAGGAAGTCAAAGACTCACACAGGTAAACTCATAAAACAAAAATGTACATTAATGTTGTTACTGAGTGCTGTTCAGTCAGTTCCAACTCCCAGAAAAGCTGTGTACAGCAGAATGAAGCACTGCCTGGTCTTACACCATCTGTGTTAGTCCAGGTAGACTAGAGAAACAAATTCAGAATCATGCATATGTGTATAAGAAAGAGATTAACATACAAGAGCAATTGAATATTGAGAAAACATTCCAGTCTAGATCACGTCCATAAGTCCAATATTAGCCCATATGTCTCTTACCAATGTATAAGGACTTCTTCAGACTCACAAAACACATGCAATGATGCTGAATGCTGGGAGATTACAGACCAGTGGGTTGGACGTCTTTTGGATCCTATGGCTTTGTAAGCATCTCAGTGCTGGCAGGGGTCTCCACATGGTTCCTTCAGCTCTGAAACTCTGACTGCCTCAGGGTAGCTTCATGTGGCTTCTCCTCAGAAATGTCCCACAGGGAGTGAGTAGTGAGATTGCCTTCTGCCTCCAAGGAGGAAAATATTGGCGATCCCAGAATCCTCAGGAGAAGTCCACACATTGGCCATGACCTGATTGACAGGTAAACTCCACACCTTCATTTGTAATCCTCTCAAATTAACAATAGATCGTATTACTACCACATTCTCCTTACAATTATTATGTTTGAACCCATCATTGTAGTAACTTTGTAAATTCATCTCCTGGCGATCTTCTTTTTGTATTGACCCCTTGCTTTGCCAGGCATGATGCCCGTTTTCAGGGGTGGTTGTGTCCTGAAAACATGTTTAAATTACATCCTGCCATCCTTGCTTCTGAGACAAGTGTGCTTGTTCTTTAGACAGTCCCTGGTACTTTCTGTAGTCTTTGCTAACACCATAATTTAAATGTATAGATTCCTCTTCAGTCTTCCTTATTCAATATCTAATTTACACATGCATAGGAGGCAATTGAAAATCCCATAGCTCGTGTCAGGTGCACTTTAGTGATTAAAATGACATCTTTATTCTTCAAGACTTTGACGAGGTCTCGCGCAGCTGAGTTGTGCCGAGTGCAATACATTGTTAGATTTCTTGACCGCTGCTTACAGAAGCACTGATTGTAGCTACAAGCAAGATGACAACTTCAGTCTTTTCTCTATTATGAGGTTCTTTATTGATCCAGTTGTGAGGAAGTTTGTTTCCTTTGTATTCCAGCTCTATTCTTTGACTTTCATCAGTGCTTTAAGTCCTCTTGACTTTCAGCAAGCACGTTTTTGGTCATTCACATGTCAGAGGTTGTTATTGACCTTCATCAGTCCTCTTCAGAGTGCAGCTGCTCGGATGACTTGCTCAGCACACAGATGGAATGCGTGTAGCAGGAGCACAGCACCCTCCCACACATCTTTCCTGATTTCAAACCATTTGCCATCCCCTTGTTCTCTTGGACAATCGCCTCCTAGTCTGTATACAGGTTCTACACGAGCACAATTAAGTATGTGGAATTCCTATTGCTTCCAATTTTATTCATAGTTTGTATGTCCTATATAGGAAATCCCTTTGCCTAGTCAATAAAATACAAGTAATCAGCTTTCTTGTATTCTTTGTTTTTTACCCAAAATACCACCTGACATCACTAATTATATCATTCATTTCATATCCCCTTCTGAGTTGAACTTGAATTTCTCGCAGCTCCCTGTAGTGTACTGCTACAACTATTTTTCAAATGATCTTCTTACGTGTGATATTAATGTCATTATTTAAGAAGTCTCCTTCTGTGTGGTCATCTTTCTTTGGAGTGTGTACACATAAGGATCTCTTCTCATCAGTTGTCCAGGTAGAATTCTGCCAAAGCTCTTGGTACAGAATAGTGTTTCCAGTCCCGCATCTATTTGTTGAAACATTTTAATTGGAGGTTGATCTATTCACGAGACCCTTAATTTTTTTCACTAATGTCTTCAGGGAAACTTGAACTTTAAGGTGAATTGAAATGACTTGCTATGGCCCTTCTATGTACAGTCTTTCCAACTCTCACCCAATGAGAGAGTGGGAGGGACCATGTAAATATAGAATAGAAAACTCTAAGGAAGGGGCTGGTCAGTTTTGTCATTCCACTGTAGATCTGTGTGCCACTTTGCAAGAAGGAATAGAGGAATCCCAGGGTCACTGAGAAAGACTCTTGTCGGTAGAACCTGTCTGAGATTCCTTCCGAACTGATCAAGGCAGCACAAGTGCTAGAGACCTACTTCGCAGCACCACAGGTACATACATCACTTGAGCTTGAGGCTAGTGTATCTTGTCAGACAGGTTATACTGACAAGTCTTCTAGCTATCTTATCTTATCTTATCTTAACTTAACTTTCAGTCTATTCTAACTGGCTGTTCAGTCTTTTCTCTTGTACTTTAAATGACCATTTTTTCACTTATGATGTTTCTCATGTCATGTCATAATGTGACTTGCCTGGTCTTTGGTCATTAGTATTTACTGTATCAAATATATTCTTGAGATGGTCTCTATACTCCTATGGAATATACTCAATATTATATCTTCAATTTCAAAGCATTGTTTTAATTGTCTTCATCTCTAACCTAAGCTTGCATAGGAGCAATTGATAGCCTGTTCCACATTTGGCTCTAGCACTTGTTGTGGCTGGCTATATTGAGCTTCTCCATCATCATTTTTCATGGATGTAATTCATTTGATTCCTTTGTTTTTTTTTAATTTTTAATCTGCAGAGGTCCACATGTATGGTCACCATTTATGTTGTTGAAAAAGTTATTTATAATAAATATGCTGTTGGTCTTACAAAATTCTATCATGTAATATTCAGTGTCCTCTCTATCAGCAAGGCATTTTTTTTCCAATTAGTAAGCCTTCTTCCAGGATCCCCGATGGCAGAGTGGATTGTGAGTTAAACTACTAATCACAATATCAGCAGTTTGAAACCACCTGGGGGTGTGAGGGAGAAAGGTGAGGCACTCCCCTCTTATTAAGAGTTGCCTTCTCAGAAACCCACAGGGGCAGTTCTACCCTGTCCTTTAGGGTCCCATGAGTTGGCATCAACTCAATGGCAGTGAGTTTGGCTCCTTCTTCTTAGTTTTTAACTTCAACATTCCAGTGAACAGTAACTATCAATACATTTTGGACCTGCTGTTTGATCAATTTCAGATGGAAGAAATTGGTAGAATTTATTACTGGCTTTAGTGGCTGTAGCATATGTTTAAATAATAGTGGGAGTAACATGTCTTCCTTGTAGGCACATAAATATTTTCCTGTTAGAAACAGTATTATACTTCTTGATAAATCTTAAAATGTTCTTTTTGACAATTAATGCAATATTGTCCCTCTTGGATTTGTCATTTCTTGCCCAGTGGACAAAGCTCTTTTTCATGTAAAATGACCAATGACAGTCTATTTCAGCTCACTAATATCCTGATATTGATCTTTGTGTATTCAGTTTCATTTTCCACAACTTCCAAATTTCCTAGATGTACATTTTATATCTATCATATTCACATTCTTGATGGCCATTTTCAGCTGCTTATTCTCATTTGAATCACCCCACCAGCAAATGAATGTCCTGATGGCTTTGCTGCATCCAGGTCTTTAAAGTGAACTTGACTTTGTGGAGGCAACTCCTTTCTGATTGTATTTTGAGTGCTTCCATGTGAGGAGTTCATATTGCTGCATTATGTCAGTTAGTGTTCTGCTGCTATTCTTAAGTTTTTCAGTGGTTTTTCCTTTGAAGCAGACCACCTCTGTCTTCTTCCTCACCAATTTCAGTCTGGATGCTCCGGTGAAACCTGCCTACTATGGTTTGTCCACTTGGCATTTGAAGAACCAGTGGTACAGCTTCCAGTATCATAATAACATGCATGCTACCACAGTATGAAAAACTGACAAATTTCTGTGTGTATATTTTAATGACATGCAAAAATTAAATATTTGATCGAATAGTGCCTAAGTCCTGCATTGTAGCTACTAGCTGTAAGCCAATGCACTGAGAAAGGTGGTGGTGTACCCTGTAAATTCTACCTTTGTGGCCCATGCCTCCCCTAGTAAGCCAGTATTTCAGAATGGCCAACTCAATACATTGATTAGTTAGCTTCTCTGAACACATGGGTCTATTAAAACCTAAACTCCCACCAAGATACTCCAGGAGAAAACAGAGATGATGTTTCTAGACATTCTCAATTCAAGGAGAAAGGATATTCTTAAAGAACTAAGGATAAATTTAAAAATAGGAAAAATAATGTTAATTTTCTTTAGAGATTTAGTCATTTTGTTTGTTCCAGACTATCTATTTATCTATATATGTATAATATTCATTAGTTAAAAATGGATGGCATATAAATTAAAAGGAAAGATGTGCTTAGACTCTAATTTCAAATTGATTAAAAATATTTTCTTTAAAATGCATTTGTTACAAATGGCTGTACAAGCTGCTGTGCTTAAGAAATTGAACATCTTTTAGTTTTTACCTATTTAAGTGAAACAGATAAACAACTAGGAAGAGAAAAAAGCATCAATATTATAATTAAGTAAATGTAGTCATCACGTTTTATAGGCTTGTGTGTTAGACCGGGTAGACTAGAGAAACAAATACAGAGACATTCATATTCATATATGTGTAAGAGAGAACTTTATATCAAGAAGCAATTATGCATCAATAAAGCCTCCCAATCCAGTTCAGATCAAGTCCATAAGTTTTATATTATCCCATAAGTTCTTCTTCAGTCTCACATAGCACATACAATGATGCAAACTATAAGGAGATCACAGGCCAGCAGGTGAAATGTCTTGTGGATCTTGTGGCAGTGGGAGCACCTTGAGGCAATGGCTGCCATCAACGTGGCTCCATGTGGCTTGTCAACAGGAATTGGGAGGAAGAGAGTCTGTGACCTGATTGACAAGCTAGATTTCACTCCTCCATTCTATTTATCAAGTCGACGTGAGATTATGTCACTACTCCAGCACGGCATCCACCATGTTGTTGAACAGTTACAGAAATGCTCAGGTTCAGAGAAGGAATGCTACTCAAAGCATCTGTGCGGCAGAATCAGGATGAAACTTGGAGTAGCACTCTGAGCGCAGAGTAAGTGGTAGGTATGCAAGGATGGTGAGCATATCTCTGAACTGGAATGGAATCGTCAGTCAGATACCTTTCGGTGTGAGGTAAAAAATAATATGAAAGAAAATACAAATTGAATGAACACATCCTACAAGCCCACACATGATTTCAATGTTTAAATATAACTTGAATTCATGTTGAAATGACCCTTTGAGACAAATGTTATTGCCCTACTGCTTTTAGAAGAACCTTGAAGCTCATCTGAATTGCCACAGATAGATAATTCGGTTCCAAAAGGCAGGCACTGACTCATACTTAATCCAACATCAGAGCTATTTTCTGAAGATAGAGCCAGAGATAAAAAATGTGACAAACTAAGAAGACAGGATTTATTAGGAAAGCCACTGTGGAAACAGGGTCCAGGAGCCCCGCTGGCATAGTGGTTACTCCTCCAGCTGCAATACTCAAGGGAGAAAGATGTGGCTTTCTACTTCCTAAAGTCTGGGGCCTCCCAGCAGCAGGTCTCTATGGAGTCGCTGTGAGTCGGCACCGACTTCATGGAAGTGAGCTTTGAGCGAGCTGGAGTGGCATGTGACCCCGTAGGACCTCCTCAGGCTATCAAGGCTGTTTGCCACATTCTTAGGGTCTCAGCCTCTTGGGGCGGCCTCTGCTTACAAAGCATTTTTAGGGCTGCCAGTAAATGCTCGAAGGGCGCATCACTCCATTATGTGCCTTGACCCGGAAGCACTCAGCTCCAGTTGTCTGGATTAGCAAGCCCACTTTCTCATAAAGGCCTTGAGTAGAGGCACGCCACGCCACCACTCAGCCTCCTGCTCTCTAACACTGAGCTTTACCTCTCTGTGGGGTGGGAATTTCTACCGCTTAATCTCCTACTCTGGCTCCTGGTTTTCCTTTGCCACTTCTCAGGTGTCAAAGCTATCTTCTGGATCAAGGGGGATCAATGCATAGGGATCTGTGGATCCCAAAGACACACTTTACTCCCGGCTCTTCTTTATCGCTGGCGGTGAGAACAGCTTTCTACCGTGTCTTAGATGGTGCAGAAGGCTTTGATGGTCACCCAGCAGGATGGCACTCACAATGTAACCTTGTTAACCATCACTCACAGCTGACCCATCTCAGTATGTTCCCATCCTCCTCACCCAGACCGAGCAGGGCCATCTATATTAAGTAAGTCTCTCCACTGCACTGCAGCTGCACTTGGACCTATTGAGTTTATGGTGGTAAATGTGAGCTAAAGCCTTACCTGTATGGAGCGTAGAGTCTAACAGGGATGAAAAATAACGAAAACAAACAACATATGTGGCATAAATGGTAGGTCGTGACACACGCTTCCAAACACCTATCATTAATTATAATTACTAATGTGGATGGAATATGACAGGAGAGGGGACGCAAATATTGTCGTTAAGATAGTTAGTACAGCTGTTGTGCACCACAGATATTTGACAAGAGAAAGACCCACATGAGAACAGAGAGGAAAGATCTGGAAAACTATGTTCTTGGCAGGCCAGCAGGTAGTGCAGTGAGTCTTGTATTTCGAAGTGAAAGAATGGCAGAGGATAAGCTGGGAGAGGAAGGTAACAGAGAGTGTGTAAGCCTCCATGGGCTGGGTTAGTGCCGCTGTTACTTTGCGTGGTATAGAGCTCTGGCAGACATCCCTGGGTGGGAAGGACAGGTAAGCACACCCTGCTAACTGAAAGGTTAGTTGCTCCAATGTGCTCAGAGGTGTTTCAGAAGACCTAGCAACCTGCCTGGAGAACTCGGTGGAGTAGTAGTTCTACTCTGCACTTGGAGTTGCCATGAGTCAGAAGCAACTCAAGGCATTTAATAAGAACAAGAAAGCTGCTGCTTTGGGGGCAGGGGTGTGTCGGAAGCTGACACACAATTTAACAGTACCACTGTTGATGCTTTCTGAAGAAAGGTAAAGCAAGAAAATTAGTTTTATCATTTAGGCCCATAAAAGATGGGGTTATTGGCTTGAGATGGGGTATTCGCTAAGTCAATAGTAAATGATTGCCAATCATACCATCATCATAGAATAGCCAACTGTCCATCTATGATTTCAAAGAGATCAGAGAGAGACAGTACTATGCCAACTTAAAATCACATCGACCATTCTGCTCTGCCTGTTCTAGTTGACATGATTTCAACTCTCTCACCCTCAGAAATTCAAAATACCTTCAGGATACTATACAGGAGCCACCTTCTAATATATTCATTTTCCGGTCTTCAGAATTCTCATTGAAAATATCCTTTGTTGGCCTGTTCATGACCCTCGTGATCTGAATGGCTGCTCTCTGTATACTTTCTGTTTTGAGTTGTCTCATTTTGAACTCAATATGTTTGAGTCTGTTTTATGGTGTCAAAATTATGATGTCAAAAATTCCACATTAAGTACGGTTTGTGATTGTTCCTAATTTTGCTTTGTTTTCACTTTCTGCTGCAGAGCAGAGGAACCTGAAACTCTATCCTGTTGCACTTGTTTTAATCTTGTGGATGATAACTGACATGATTGGGGATTTTGCATATGCTCCAGTTAAGACAAAGGACTTTGCTCCATTGTTCTTTTAATTTTCAGAGTAACCTAGGTGATTTTGTATTATTTTCATCCAAAGTTGGAAAAAATAATGCTAAAAGTTTACATTTGTATTGATCTCAGAGGGATGAGTAAGGAGTGGGCTTAGAATTTGAGCCATTTCCTGTAACTGCAGAGTAAAAATTCCTTCTGTTACGTATGCTTGGCAGATTCCGGAGTAAATTCCTGGAGCAAGCCCTAGAGGAACGCCTTTCCTCTCTCCAAACTTTAACATTTCTTTCTGACATCCAGGCCAACTGTGCTGCTTATTTTGTAATCCAGTCAAATGCAACCAGCAGTCTTGTATTTCTGCCTTTGAATCTCAGGTTCAAGAAGCTGGCAACAGCATGAATTCCTCAGTGTAAAAAATTGTAAAGATCTGACTTTGATGATGGGCTCACACCAAATTCTTTTATTCACACAGGATTTTTTTCTTCTTTTACTTGAAATAAAAATACTCGCAGAGGAGTCAAGTTGAGCGCAATAAAAGATACAATTACTTAAATGCCTTGTTTTTCCTAAAATAGTTAAAATAAACAATGTGTAATTTTCCAGGCCTATCCATGAGTTCTAAAAGGTTCACATCCTCCATTTTTATTATGCTACCATATCACTTCTTGCCTCTCGGGACTGCTCTAAATAAACCATCTACTACTCCACATCATCTTGTGTATCTCCTCTTGTGGCAAAGAATGAGGACAGATCTTCTGATTTGGTGATAATTAGATCATTAGATAATTAGATCAAAATGAACTAACCAAGGTTTATAAAAACTAACAATTAATTTTATCCCCAATCTAAGGATAATTAGTTCTTATGACATGGCCCTGCTTGCTGCTCACCCTCATGAAGAGATCGCTGGTGATGGAGGTGCCATAGAACAGAGTGGTAAAGAAAGCAGATGTATTAGATAAAAATAGTGGCGAGGTCTTAAGACTTGCCTTCAAACAACCAGCCACCTAAGTGAGACATCAAGTAAGTCCACATGGAAGAACCACACCGGCTTGTGGGATACAAAGATTGTAAACAATGAAATCCAAAACTGGAGGAGGGCATGGTATCACAGCTTAAATTGTGAATGCCCCATGTACAGAAGGCTGAGTGACAGTGAGAGCCCCACATCTATGTGCATGGTTCCCATATGGGTTAAGCCTCTGGGAGTCCCCTCAGACTTCAGTGGAGGGATGTGGATAGCCTTCCTCTTAGCCCATCTCACCTCCTTTTGGCCTATTTTAATGTTGTTTAAGTTTTAAATATCTTCTGCTTTTTGATTACGGTTTTGTTCTTGTTTTCTGCATATGAATTGCAGGAGAGGTAGATCTTGGAGACAGTAAGGAGATTGAAAATTGCCTGGTGGCCCGGCAAGGGAGGATGGGGGAAATGGGCAGGTAACAAATTGAGTATGAGAAGAAAATGTTCTGAAGTTCATTGTGGTTGATTGCACAAAACCTTAATCTAATTGAACAATTAAATTGTATCTTATGTAAAGTATATGCCAATAAAACTATTTTTCAAAATTGCCTATTTTTACTTTATGATGTAATTTTTCAAACTCACAGAAACCTATTTCACTACAGCTGGAAAAAGAAATAGGAACATTTACATAACTTTTACAAGAAATCTACTCAGTTGAGTTAAAACAAAATTAAAAAAAACATGCTGTTTAGACTGATTCATGTCAAACCCATGTGTGTCAGAGTAGAACTGGGCTCCACAGCTCACAGTAACTGATTTTCCAATGAGCTTCTGAGTGAACTTGATCACTAATACTTTAACAACCAAGTGCACTTTAGATTGGCTGTTGCTAAAGAAGTTACTCTATGGAAGACCAAACACGTAAAGTGGGGTGGGGAGGGATAAAAACGACAAAAACAAACGGAATCATACTAAACTAAAACCAAGTCAAACCCATTGCTCATGGAGCCAAGACTGACTCACAACATTCTGAAGGGACATTGTGACAGTGCTGCCGGGTGTCCAGGGACATCTATCCCTGTGGCCGCAGCCTGTCACATCTTTCTCCCATGGAGCATCTATTAGGGTAAATGCAGCAATTGTTTTGGTTAGTAGCAGAAAACATGACAATCTTGCCAATAAGGCTCCGAGTTAAGCTAAAATTGCTTGGGAAGTCCCAAGACATTGCTTTGTTTAATTTGAAAATTAAAAAGTAATCAACACTTAATGATAGAATAACAAAAATGAATGTGAAGAGATTTCGACCAGAGGAAGCAACAGCTAGAAAGGCCATCCAGGGGTGAGTTACATTGGTGGTATGCATGCAAATTGTTACAGTATTTCTTGAAAGCAGTTTGGGAATTTCTTCAAAACAGGCAACATGTCTTACAGCCATCGCATGCTTAGACTTTTAGATAAATACTTACAGTCATACAAAATTCTGAGGACAATGTTTACAACAGCTTTATTTTTAACAGACTAAAATGAAAACCTTTCTTCTTCTCTCTCTCTTTTTTTTCTTAACAAAGTACCATTTAACCAAACCAGTAAAGCCATATCATAGACTAGCACTCAGCCAGGAAAAGGAATGACACCTGCAATTCATCTCCAGACCATTGTGTTGAATGAAAAGCAAAGCAAACCAGTGCACAGGTGGTTTCATTTGCATAACATTCTTCCCATTACTGATCATTGCTTAGCTGACAGCACCTCCAGGCTCTTTACCTAACAACCTTGACACCGGAAGTGATGGAAATGGAGAACAGCACAGTGGTCATCAGGGGTTAGAATGCTTGCTTGGAGAGCTTCCAGGTGGGAGGGAATGGGAAAATCACCATCCATATGCGAGCTGCAAAGACTCCACTGCTGTTCTGCAAACAATTTGAGGAAATGGGAAAATGTACAAGAGCTCTCTCTGTATCTTTACAAATAGGGGTGACTCTACAATTCAAAAGATAAAGATTGATTAAAAGAAAAGCAACATACCAACTACAAATAATTTCCTGTGACAGTCGATTAAGGGCATTGGGAGGTGACAATGAACGAAAGAGTAGGGCAAGCACCTGGAAGACTGTGAAGTTTAAAGTTTGGGATTTAGTTTGCAAATGATGGTATAACATTGCATCTGTTTTTTATAACTTTGTTAATGAAGTACTATCATCTTAAAGGCTTATAAGAGTGTCCATCCATCATCTTTTAGTTCTGGGGGCCTAAAGTTGGAAAAAAACCCAAAACATTTCCCACCCCCTCTAGGAGGGCAAGCTAGAGATGAAATTCCAGGAATGGGATCATAAAACAAGGTGCCTGAAACTTTACTATCAATGCCACTTAGTGATATATGTATTTTAACTTGCTTTTCTTTGACTCTCCGTATTCTATCCTCCCTGAAGAGTAGAAAAGAGTCCTGGCCAGAGAAGACAAGCACTGTAGCATGGTGGAAAGTGCCATTTGAACACATCCCACTGAAGTCCAAGTGAGCCTGACAATAAAACTTCACATATAATTCTAATTGGACATTGTAGTGGTCTTCTTTTCTCTGAACCCACAACATAGGCACTCTCACGAATGACTTCTGAGATAGCTAGTATTAATTTCACCACAAAGATAAGACGAGGCCAGGCCAGAGATAAGGAAAAGGAGAAGCGTATTCTGCACTTCTTGAGCGAGATTCGTGGATTCCAGCAAGGAGCCAGCAAAGCTGTGCTGCTGCCTGGGAGGGAGAGCAGAGAAGGAAAAGGGAAAGATACAGAAGCCCTGAACTCCTGGATGAAGTCCACGGGCCCCCATGGAGGATCCCATAAGTTGTGCTCATCTGTGTTGGAGAGCAAGTTTTAAGCTGATCTGGAAGGTAAACAATAAAGGGAGGAGGTAGAAGCCACTGGTGGGGTAAGGGGATAGGCGTAGCAGCTGCAGGGGTTCTAAGCAGCCTCCGTCTATAAAAATTCCGAGGTAGAGTGGTGCGTTGATCATACTGTTTGACACAAAGGCAGATGGCTCACTGATGTGGGTCTCTTTGAGTTAGCGGTCTTAGTCCAATAGGGGCAGGCAAGCTTTTCCTAATATCCTCCAAGCGGTACCTGACCCAACAGCTAGAAGAATTTGTAATCCACATTTCTCCCCCATTCTACAGCAAATCTGCTGAAATTGAGAACCTTTAACTTAAAACATTTAAGAGAACAATTCTAACAATTTTACATATTGATATAATTTTGTTATTGCCCCAACCCTGCATTAAAGGTTGAAATTTAAAGTAGAAAATTATAAATATATACCTTTTATCCCCACTGTCAATTCATATGACAGAACTTGGACAGATATCCTTTTATGACTCTTTTGGACTTTATCTCATCTTCCTCTGTGTCTTAATTTTTATTGTTGGTTCAAAATAGAAATTGTTTCAGGATACTCAAAAGGAAATATATGCATATCAATTACTTTGAAAATGTTTAATTCCCCTGTGAGATAGTTAAGGATAATTGTGCCAACCCCACCAATAAACACATGTAGAATTAATTGAAGGGAAGAGAGATAAATGGTTCAGTGAGCCTCACCTTTCAAGTTCTCAGATCCTTTGCTTTCTGATGGTCAGACCAGCTGCCTCAGCCAGTTCCCTCCTTCAGCTTGCAAGGCTCACTTTCTGCAAAACATCCCTAAGGACAAGCCATATGGCCCTACCCAGATGCAGCCTTGAGTGCTGGGGAAGCCCTGTGGAAACCCCTGCCAGTCCTGAGATGCTCACATCCTCTCTGATTCAGCTTTCCTCCTGCAGTTGGTGTCATTGCATGTGTTTTGTGAGATTGAGGAGGACTTTGTAGATTTGTGTTGGAAATATGGGCTAATGTTGGACTTACGGGCTTGGACATCATTGTGTTGACCTTTTGTACACTTACCCTTTATATAAAACTCTCTTATACATGTGAGTTTCTATGGAATTGTTTCCCTAGTTTACCCAGACTAACACACCCTGTCACTGTTCAAACAGCAAGATCTATGCTTTAGTAATGGTCTGTCTGTTAAGGACTGACTACCCTTCATTCTCATTTGCGTTCTGACTTCTAGTCAGTAAGATTCATTCAAAAAGTTAAGTTCCAAATGCAATACGTTAAATCATTCAATTTGCTTGGGGTAAATTATATAAACAAAGTTTAAAACATTCTTGTACAACAGCCAAAAAAACAACCAAACAAAAAAGAACACTAATATACTTCCAGTTGGGGGAGGGGCATCAGTATGACATTTTTTTCCATTTATTCTCTCTGTGACCAAATAAAAATAATTTTCCAGAAATTATGTACATATGTAAGTTGTCATCAGTTGCCTTTTCAAGCTAAAAAATTGAAATATCCATACACATCACTTGAAAACCTATTCTACAAATGTTTTTTACAGGGAATTTTTAAAACTGTAGTTGTCATTTAGAAGAATCATTTTTATCTGCAGTGTGAAGTGATCTGAGAATGTTGTGTCTTGATTCTTTGTTGGCTTCTTCTTGCAATTTCCTGTTTTAAAGAAATTATAGCTCAAGTGAGATTGTCTGGATATTGTTGAACAGCACTGCTAGGATATAAAACAACATAAATATGCATAATATTTATTAGTTTGTTGTATTGTTAAGTCTGTTTAGCACACAGAATTTGCACAGAGGTATTTCATTTGATCAGAAAATATGAAACTCCACACATCTAAGTTGTCTTTAAGTTTAACCAACAATATTGTCACGTCATGAAAGTTTAATAAAGTTAACAATAAATTGTGAAGGAGCTCACTGTTATTACTTGCAGGAGAGGGAGCATAACAAAAAGAAGCAGGTAGAGATGTAAAAATGCAAAGCTAGGGAAATTAACATTTAAAGCAGCAATCAGTGAAGGATGTCATTCAGAATCTCCATAGATGCCAGGCTCCTGGATGTAATTTATAAAGCTGAGCTTCAAAACTTTGGTTATCTTCTACAGTACTTGTAAAAGACACTAATATCAATTTAATGACACCATTTGAAATGATTTTTTCCCAGAAGTTGAAGATAAATTATAAGCCCACCAGGATTACTTTGCAACAGTTGGACATACATCATTTAGTCCTACGAGAGAGCATTTCTATAACACTATTCCATAATTGTAGTAATTCTCAAGAATATTTGGGATGGGCTGGCATTTCCCTAAAGGCATGAATGAAAGAGACAAAACAGGATTTCACTTCCCTCTTTCTTGACTGTCACTATTCACTACCAGGTACACTATATTTTAGAAAACAGAAGAATTAAACGTTAGATGGTAAAAAGGAGTCCTAGTAATTTATTGAGTTACAGTCTGGGCTGCTGGTTAGCAGTCATGATCAGCAGTTTAAAACTATTTGTTACTTCTCATAAGATAAATGATGGTTTCTGCTTCCATAAAGATAACATGAGGCATCTGTCTTAAAGGTAGCTATGAGTTGGAATCAAGAGCAGTGAGTTTACTACATTTACTAAAAAGTGTTGTTAGATACCTAGACTTAGGGACAGCAGGGCTGCCCCTCCCAAGCCTGCAAAGGCCCCCATAGAAGAGGTTGGAAAGAAATCAGGCAACCATTGATCACCTGTGAGAAACCCAGAACTGAGCATGTGCAGGCAAGGACCCCTAGCGCCAGATAAAAGCAATACCTCGGGCACACCTACCTCAGATATGCCACAGATGGGCCTAACTCAGCCATGATGGGAAAAACTCATGTGTAACAGTGGTTTCCTCATTTCAAAAAAGGTGAAATGTCAAATGATGACAAACCTTGTTCTGAACTTCCATCAGCTTCCCAAACAGACAAAAATGTCCACTCGTGGTGCACTTGGAGTTCTTTCCACCAGGTTAGACCGTTACTCAAGCTTTCCAGTTAGGGCTTCTGAAAAGAGAGCATAACAGTGTTGGACAGGAAAGGCCTGATTTGTGGCAAATGGGGGGCTGGTTTTGCCACCCTGACAATGCACCTGCCCATGCAGCCATCTCAGTGTGCCTTTCTGAGCATGCTTTGTACGCATTAAACAACACACGTCCATTTGAGAAGAACCTGAAATAGTCTTGTGTATTTCAAGTATGTTTCCGTAACTTGTGGATAGTTCAAAATTATGATGGATTTAAGTTAATCATAGTTTTAGGTGTGGGAATCTTATGCCATTAAGTCGGTTCTGATTCATAGTGATCCTCCTGGAGAGGTAATCTCAGAGTTTCCAAGGCTGTAAATCTTCACGGAAGCACACCGACTGTCACACTGCACCTTTTCCCTGCTGAATAGCTGTGTCTTTCCAATGCTACCCTTTTGGCGTGCCGATTATTATTTAACTACTGGCCAACTAAAGCTCCTCCTTTAATTTTGATGAAATACATATGTCGGTGGTACTCTTTCTAAAACCTGGAAATGACCAGAGAAGGAGAATTAATGACTTAATTCCTGTAAGCCAGGGATGTCAAACTGGTGGCCCGCGGGCTGCATGCGGCCCCGGAGGTACTTTTTTGTGGCCCACAATGCTCTGAAATAAATTGAAAATAGTAAAAAATTGTTATGAAGAAAATTGCACTTAGGGGAGATTGAAGCAATACTGTACACACAATTCTCTCGTTACATTTTATTTCAAAGCATTGTGGGCCACACAAAAAATACCTCGGGGGCCATATGTGGCCCGCGGGCCACCAGTTTGACACCTCTGCTGTAAGCAATCAAGAACTCAAATAAAAGACTAGTAGTTATTTGCTGAAATGATCTATGTGCTCAAGTCAGCAAAATTTTAACAGGAACATCACCTAGTATCTGTTCAGATGGAGAAATCCTGAACTGAGTCTTACTCTCAAAAATTAAAAATATTAACAGATTGTGTTGAAGCAGTACGATCATTTCAATGGTAAGTAAAATGGGTAGTTTCTTTTAAAAAGTTCATTGAAACATAGAATTAAAAAATGATGAAACTTTTCCATGTAACTTTTGAGACTTGCACATAGTTACACACTCATGTGTACTCATGTCATCCACAATATAAAATTACATGCTGAGATTATATTTCATTTATTACATTGTAGATAATTACATTCCTTGGTCAAACAGAAGCAATAGTTGGGGGTCACATTTGTATCCTCTTATAATTTCTAAAAATTATCTAATTCCTTAGACTCTGATAATCCTATTTTCCAATGTCAAATACTAATTGATTACTTTCAATTATACCTCTTCTGTAATTTACGCATTCTACATAAAGACATTTGAAATATACACAATTCTCATTGCTTGGCTGGAACTTACTGGAAGGTTAAGTCATAGAGATACCCATACTAACCTAGTATTTTTAGGAATTTTTCAGTTCATCAACACCCTTTTCTAAATGCTTGCAATTTGTTTTTCCAGAAAGAGAAGGAATGAAACCTTTAATTTATTTATTTATCTGTATCTTTTCTGTATCAGTTCATATAAAAAATCCCAGTAAATTTCTACTACTGGTGACCCAATATAGTTTCTGAAACTGATTTTTTACCATAGCCTCGTCTTTCCCCCCCAGAGTGGCTGATGTTTCAACTGCCAACTTTGTGCTTAGCATCCCCTAGTTCACAGTGATACCTGCGCTCCCTTTTAGCAGTATAGACCCTTATATTTGTATTTTAGGTATTGAATACTGTTGGGACTGACAGTGAAGTAGGTGATTAAACCCCTATTTACCTGCTATTGATGAGTGTTGATATTTAATCATTAAGACTGAATTGTGTTCATTGTCATGCTGTCAAGTAGATCCTGGATTATGAATGGCTGGGAATGTAATAGAGGCAGTGTCTAACCTTCATATGGACCTGGAGCCATATTGGCATTAGCATCCCTATGATTATCAACACAATATCTATGGTTTTTCTGCTGCATCATACTTGATCAATATTGAAATTTGAGGCACATCATGATCAACAGTGATTCTTATCAGAAAAAGAGCATCAAAGCTCAAACACAAATGTAAAGTTTTGCTCTTCAGCCAGACTTTCAAACACACTCATTTTCCCTTTCTGAATCCTATTCTGAGGCTACTATTCAAGCGATATATCACTTCAAAGCTGTTTATTGACATCAAGTCTTTAAATAGTCCTCTTTCAAACCCACAAAACAGCAACCTAAGAAATGATTGTAGCAATTGTCTAAGAAAAATGAGGTCTATGAATGGTCTTTGGGTCTCCACTCCACACTCCCCCACCCTCATTCACTATGGTATGATTTTTTGTTCTGACGTTGCCCGATACCTGATCCCTTTGACACCTTGTGATCGCACAGGCTGGTGTGCTTCTATGTGGGCTTTGTTGCTTCTGAGCCAGATGACCGCTTGTTTACCTTCAAGCCTTTAAGACCCCAGAGCTTTCTTCGCTACATTTCCTTATTCTCCCACTTTCTCTTCAGCAGTTGTGTTGGGAAGGTGAGCATCATAGAATACCAATTTAATAGAAGAAAGTATTCTTGCATTGAGGGAATACTTGAGTGGAGGCCCAATGTCCTTCTGCCACCTAATCCTAAGTCTATAAATATAGGCACATAGATCTATTCCCCCATCCTCATATATAAATATATTTGCATATGAACATGTCTTTTTCTAGACCTCTATAAATGCCCTTTACCTCCCAGCTCTTTCCTCTATTTCCCTTGACTTTCCTCCTGTCCCACTATCATGCTTAGTCCCCAATTGAGTTTCAGCAATTCCTCTTGGTTACATTAACCTTGATCATGCCCTACCAGGCCTCCCACACCCACCTCACCACAAACTTGGATCACTTGTTGTTCCCTTGTCCCTGGCTTTGTTAACACCACTACCATGCACCCAACTTCCCCCTCCCCCATGTCCCCGTAGAATTGTTGGTCCCATTGTTTTCTCTTCCAGATTGTTCATCTAGCCTATCTTATTTAGACAGACCTACGGAGATAATAACATGCACAAAAACAAGACAGAGCAAAACCAAGCAACAATATACAACAAAACAACAACAAATCAATGACAAAAAAAACCCCACAACAAAACACAACAAGAAAGAAAAGCCTGTAGTTAGTTCAAGGACTGTTTGTTGGGCTTTAAGAGTGTTTTCCAGTCCAGTCTGTTGGGGCACCACGCCCTGGCCCCAAAGTCCACCTTCAGCATTCCCTGGGAACCTTGCCACTCCATTCCCTTGCTGTTCTGTTGCACCCCCTTAGTGTTTTGCCTCAGTGTGGCGGGATCAGATCGGGTACAGTTCCCATACTATGTCTCCGGTGCTGTCCCCCGCAGGGCCATGAGTCAGTGAGGGGTGTCATGTCTCATAGTGGGGCTGGCCAAGTGGTCTTCTCTGTGGGCTGGCTCCTCTAATTGGGATCATCATCCTCAAGGCCTGGTGGCCCAGGATGTGCTCCACTTTCTCCTCCTCCCCCTTCATCTGCTCCCGTGTGCTCTGATCAGATATGTCCCTCTCCCAGAGCTGCAGATTCAATGCCATCTTTTGAAATAAATTCTTCTTGGTGGAGGGGCAGGTGTCCACTTACTATTTGGGTTTGGGGCCAGCCCCCCAGACTTCTCCACTGGTTCCCTACTCCACATCAGCAGGTTGCATTCACATCTAGGAGCACTGGGTTGAAGTCTGGTCCCTCTTTCTGAGCCAGTCAGGGTGCGATGTAGTAACAATGCAAAAATACAACTTTCCTCTAGTTCCTAAATGCTTCCTCCCCCCCCCCCACACTATCCTGTTTCAAACCCTATCTGGCACTTCTGGCACTAGACCAGAGGTTGCACACTGGTGCAGATAGGAACTGGAAACACCTGGAATCCAGAGCAGATGATCCCTTCAGGACCAGTGGTGTGAGAGGTGATACTGGGACGTAGAGGGAGGGTGGATTGGAAAGGGGGAACTGATTACAAGGATCTACATGTGACATCCTCCCTGGGGGATGGACAACAGAAAGGGAGACGTCGGACAGGGCAATATATGACAAAATAATAATTTATATATTATCAAGGGTTTATGAGGAAGTGGGGAGGGAGAGGAAAAATGAGGAGCTGATTACAGGGGCTTAAGTGGAGAGCAAATGTTTTGAGAATGATGAGGGCAATGAATGTACAAATGTGCTTTACACAATTGATGTATGTATGGATTGTGGTAAGAGTTGTATGAGCCCCTAAGAAAACGATTAAAAAAAAGAAGAAAGAAAAATGAGGCCATAAGAAAAGAGATCCAGTATGCATTTTCCCAGTAGTTTTAAAGGGTTTGGATACTAAGAATGAGATACCAAAATTATTTTTACAGATATATGCTGAAAAACTAAACCAAACAAATGAAAACTTCACACACACAATTAGGCATATCACAGCAAGTTGCCATCTGCTGATGAAATTCAAATGGGGATTTTTCTGTAGTTGGCAGGTAGTTCCACAGCGATAGGCATTGTCCCTCCCAGGCCTGCTCCAGGCCCCTATAGGAAGTGGGCAAGGCATCAGGGGAGCATTAAACACCTATGAGGCCCTTTACCTGCGCATGCTCTGATTCAGCCCCCTCCCCGCGCCCCACCCAGTCAGGTGGGCTTGGCTGACCAGCCAATGGGGTCAACCAATACCTTCGACTAAGCCTTCCAGGCCAGAGGTTTAAATAGCTTCAGTGGCAGGACAGCCTGCCCTTCTGCCCTTCTCCCTTGACCCCGCTCCTGCACCCGCTGGCGTCTGGTCACCACGCGTGGTCGCGCAGTCCCACGAGGTGGCCCGTGTCCAGCTGTGGGCCCCAGCGTGGCTTCCGCGCGGTTTGGCACGCTCCCTGACAGCGTGTACTCTTTTGAGACTACAACCTGAAACTCCTCCCGTCCTTTATAAAGACCCACGTGGACCACAAACCAGGCTTCGGCGTGAATTCTTTCTCGTGGAAGGCAAGAATGGAGGTATTACCCACCCGAGAAAGCTAACAGTGAATAAAAAGTAAAACACCTCTGGGCCACGTAGGGAAAGAAAATCCTGCACCAGAACACTGGGGACTCACACTCCAACTCCCCGTGAAAGCATGGGCCTTCGAGTGTAACCCGACATGGGGCAGAACTAACGTTTTTGTTCGCTTTAATTGCACATATTCATCATTTCTGTGTTCCTCCTCTGACCCTACATTTTTGTACAGGCGGGCCAGAATTTAAATGGCAAAGCTCTTTAATGACCGTGTTGGCATCACATGATGCATGAGACCCTTGCGCAAGGCTGCTTCTTTCCTGCTCCAGGTGTGGCATGAAAGTATTGTGCTCTTGACCAGAGGAAAGCAAATGTGCCTTCTTCATATGGTCGGCAGAAGCATCATGGTATTGGTAATATAAAGCATAAAACAGAGCACTAAACAAAAAGGAAGCTCGTGACACAAATGGTTTATAATTAATTACTAAGCTAAAGGTAGGCTGTTCCAAAGCACTCTCTGATACAGCCGAAAAACTCGATAGAGCTTTCCTGCTCTGTAACACAGGAGGGCACCAGGAAGGAGAGGCCACTCTGGTAATGGGCTTATTTGATTTCCAATTGAGCTATGATCTAGGATCTCCTCAATGTATGACATGTTTACCCATCATATTCTAGAACTACACACTTCAGTTTTATCTTTTCATTGATGTTGCTTTTCTAAGTGTCTTGCCAAAATGGGAGGGTATTAGCATGACCTAATTCAGATGAAGCATTAGAACAAAAAGGGTAAAGTCACATAAATAGGGGACTTTATAGTGCATACCTTATGGACCTAAGGACCTTGTTTGAAAGACTGAAAAACTATTTTTTCAGCATAATACTTGACTATGATTGGGTTCTGCGTGGAAACACCAAGTGCCATTCGACCAGAAGGTCAACTTATTACTGCACCTGATTCCAGTTAAAATTTTTATGACAAGACAAGTGGTAAAATTCGAAGCTGAAACCACAATAGTAGAAGCCAAAACACCTCTAGAGATGATTTTATGCAACCCCATATCATCCTGTTCAATTGAAAGTGTTAAAATGGGCTATGAAAGTATTTTAAGATTAAGAAAAGAAGAAAAGAAAAGCCATTTACCACCATTTTCTCTTTGTTTTGTGAACACTCATACGGATAAACCAGAAGACAAAGGAAAGACTGCTCAGGGATATATCTATACTGCACATGAATAACAGTTCCTCTCAGGATATATTCCAGCAAGGATTTTGGATATTTCATGTTTTTAGAGGCAAGGTTTTTATTTTTTGTTTGCTGAAGTTATAAAAGAAAGAAATGGAAGCATTCTCACAAGTGAACAAAACAGGACTGTCGATTAATAATATCAAACATCTAAAATGATAGGCTCCAAAGATATCAAATCACCATTCTTTCTCTTATTTATTTCTCCTTGGCTTCCTTCCCCAGAGATCTGATCATTTGTTCAGTTAATCTTGTCATAATCAGAGAAAAACCTGTGTAATATGTGAAGCATGGACAGCCTGCTGATGTATAATTAATTAGTCTATTTTTCCAAATCCTCACATATAGAATTTTTCCTTCCTTATTCCCATGAGTAGCATGTAATAAAATAAAGTGAACCTACAATATAGCTGACAAAACATACATTAATGGGAGGCTTATTTACATGTATAATGAATATGCTCATAGTTTAGACCCAGCATTAGCAATTTTGACTGTTCCCCCAAGCTAAAAAAGAGTATGATTTCATTGCGCAAAGGAGTGCAACTCTTATATCAGAAGACGAATGTAATATTTCATTTTTATTGAGGATTATCTTTCTATAAAACCCATTCCTGTGTAACTTTAGTCATTGCTAAGCTCTGAATATCATGGGGTGATTAAGAATCACACATGACACATCCCTCTTAAACCAACCCAAATCATCCCATTGGTGCTAAATTGAAGAATTCTCAGCAAGTGCTGGCTTTGGTGCCATTGGTGATTTGTAAAATCCAAACCCTGTCTGTAGCTACTAAGAAAAGGTGTTAGACTTCTCTCCAGGCTAAGTTATCCATCCAGCACAGTCAGCTCTCAAGAACTTTAGTGACCTGTAAAAATGTTTTACTTAATTTTTAATCAGAACAAAAGTAGGTCAAATATTTTACTATGTAATATTAATATACTCATCTTTATTTCAATGTTCTTTTAAAATAAACTTTCAATATTTTCATGGAGTAACAGCTTGAAGAAGAATTGACATATTTGAATTATGATGTTGGCAAAGAGTACTGACTATACCATGTACTGCCAGAAGAACAAACAAATCTGTTAGAAGAAATGCAGAAATGAAGCTGTTGAGACATTGTTTGGTGTGCCTTGAACATGTTATCAGCAGGGTGCAGTCTTTGGAAAAGGGCATCATGCTTAGTGGATGATCAGCAACAAGGGAACAATTTTCAATGAGATGGATAAACACAGTGGCTACCATAATGGCTTACACACAGAAACAATAACAACAAAAGGCAGATAAATACTTCTCACTGCCATTGAGTGGATTCTGACTCACAGAACCCTCTAGAACAGAAGAACTGCCACTGTGGATTTCTGAGACTGTAACTCTTTAGGGAAGTAGAAAGCCTCATCTTTCTCCAGAGGAGTGGATGGTGGCTTCAAACTTCTGATCTTGAGGTTAGCAGCCCAACGCATAACTGACTACAATTCATAAAATCACAACATGGCCATCCTTACCCTCCACCTGTGGACAAAATTAGACACAGAAGTGATGGAAATAAATACATTTGGTTCAGTGATGTATTAGATTATTCAGACTCTGAACTTTCTAAACTCATAGTTAAAACAGTCGGTCGCCACCTTTTGAATGAACCCTAATTTCCTTCATTCTGAAGAAATATCTATAATGTTAAAATGTTCTAGCATAATTAATCTGGTGTTCCCAAAATCGTTCATTGCTACTTTCAAGTGAAATTTGTGATTCCACATAATCCTGTGTCATCAGTCAGTGACACATTCAAAGTCAGCCCCAGATCTTCACATTAGTGTTTTCTAAGTGGGCTGGATGGTTTGAGATAACATGATGCTATTGAAATGTATCACTTACCATTATTCTAAACACAACACTTGGTTCCTCTTTAATATTTCATGAGACAAAGGCATGTGAACGAATATACCACAACCACCAGTAAGAGGTGCCAAGCATGCCCTTAGATGTGTTTTGTGTAACTGCATATGAATGTCTGCCTGGTGGTCCTGGTTATTGAAACTATGCTGTCCAGGGTAAAGCGTTGGCTTGGGCATGAAAAAACCTAATTTTTGCCTGTTTTCTGTATCTGTGGCTGAGAACAAATGAATGTTTCTCTCTCGTATTGCTCATGATTAATTGTGAAAAGAAAGAGGTGGACTGAATACATACATGCATGCGTACAGACATAAATACATATGAGCACACACCTTAAGGGATTCTGAAAGTTCTTGATCAAATGAAATTAAAAGCATCCTTGTATATCTGTGTTTTATCTTATCTGCTCCCTTGAAATTAACCAGATTAACCTTAACCATGTAACATTTTATATAACATTTTTCCCTACAATATTCCCCTATAACATTTTCCCTATAATTTTCCCCTAGAAAAATTTTCTAATGCCATCAAAACTTTATTAACATGCTGACATTTTAATACAAACCTCAATCTAAGACATAATTTATAATAGTACCATGTGCTGATAAAAGGACAGACATAAATGTCTTGGAATAATTACAGCCAGAATGTTCCTTAGAGGCACGCATGGTGAGACTTAGTCTCATGTACTTTGGACATGTCAAGAGAGACCAGTCCATGGCGAAGGACATCATGCTTAGTAAAGCAGAGGCCAAGGGAAGCGAGGAAGGCCACAAGGGATGGATTGACACAGTGACTGTAACAGTGAGTTCAAGCATAGGCACAAATTTGAGGATGGCTCAGGATCGGGGACTGTTCCATTCTGTTGTGTATTGGGTCGCTATGGATCAGAACCAAATTGGTAGCATCTAAAAACATGTACCATGTACAATGATTTTATTTTAGTTATTTGATTATCTGCTTTAAATTATGACTTCATCCCCTCAAAATAAAATTAAAGTGTATTATTTTTATCAGGGATACCTAGATTAGTATCTGATATTTAGTAGATTCAATAAATATGGGTTAAATAGCTGAATAAATATGAACACCAAAGTAGGATGTTCATCATAGCTTTCAGTTAGTTCTTAATCTTACTTTTTAAAACAAGATTATTGAAAAATAGTTTCCTTAAAAATAGTTTCCTTTATGAAACATATTTCTCACCAGTGTGAATTATATACACACACTCTGTTTCTGAAATCTTTCCAAAGTTCTGCAAACAGAGGGGAAAAGGCAATATCCAATGAGAAAATCATCACCCACATCCTAGAACCACATAGAACCATGCAAACATTCCACGGCTTCCACCCTCTTCTCCATCAATTATTAATACTGTTGAGTTGTATTGAAGTTTATGAAGTGTTTTCTGGTTTATTATTTTATCTTAATCTCCAAAATAATCCTATGAATTAGGAAAGTTAGATTTGCAATCCTCCTTTTCTTTTTCTTAAGATAAACAGCTTTGGGGAAGATTAAGGGAGTTGTTTAACAATACATAAATAGTGACAGAATTAGAATTTCAAATCCTGCTTTCAGATAAAACAACATTGTCTTTTAAAAATATTCTAGCATGTCGTGAACACAATTGGATTATTTATGAATTTCAACTCATTGATGCTGTAAAATTACTTTTTATAATGACTAACCATGTTATCGTAAGCTCCTACTTCTCCCTGAATAAACAGGATACGAAATGATATTGCTTAGTGATATCTCAGCGAGATCTCAATTGTTCATTCATTGTTGGCAATTCAAATAGCATTATTCTGGTTCTTACTGTGATTCTGCTCTATTCGTTTTGATGGGTAGTTTCTTTTGCCTTAGTGATCTTTTCTCTTTCCCAGTGATGGTTACTTTAATTTTAGTCTCTGGAAGAACATCTCCCTGATGTTGTAACAGACTACATGGAGAGGGAGGAAAAGAGGAGATGTCTGTGCTACCATTGGACAATGCCATCTTTGACCATCTTCTTTGGTCTTATTTGTTCCTTCTGGGGTAAACAAACAAAACAAGCACAATGACAGCCCTCAGATGGATTCGGATTCTGATTCAAGGTGATCCTACAGGAGAGGCAAGAACTGCTCTGTGCGTTTCCTTTGCCTCATCTTCCTCTGGCCGAGTGACTGAGGAGTTTCAAGTGTTAAACTTGTTATTTAGCAACCCAATGCAGAACCCAGCATAGCGCCAGGGCCCCTTCTTCTGTTCTATAGGAGACCAAGATGCTGCCTTTCTCATGGAGTGCAGCTACGTGCTCCCTGAGGAACCTGTGGGCTATCTCTTATTCTTGACATATTTGCCAGGAATGGGAGTTACAGTTTGGATATGTTATCTTCTCTATTTACCTTAGCTCCTATTAGAGAGGTTCTATTCTGTCATCCTAGCACTGTTGGGATCCTGTAGTCTTTTGTTTGTCACTTGCCCAGTGATTTACTTTTAAATAAAGCCAAATGATGACACTGTTCACTATACCCCATTAAAGCCAGTGAGTTGCTTATTAAGAAATTCAACATATTTACAAGAGAGGTATCTCTTAGTTTTAAAACTAGGAGAAGTGGATATGGTTCAATATTCTATTTCTTTTTTCTCGAGTGGTTTCCTTAAAAACACTCTTGTCTAGAGGGAGGATCATCATCACGACTGTGCGCAGTGACATGTGATCATACACAGGAGAATCAGCTTCTCAAAGAAAGTTTCCCCAATATCCATTGGTCAATGTCTGACTCCAACAACCGACAGGGCTTTGAATGGAGCTTTCTTACTGCGCATGATTTAAAGTCCTTGGTTCAAGCCACAATGACAGAACATTAGGAAACATATCCTAAGCAATATTTTTACTGTTATATAAATTTAAATCAGTTTTAAATATCTACTGACTTGGAGCACAAATGTTAATATTTTCAAGAGTATGGCATTCAATGTGCTGAGATGATCTGCTAAGATTGAGGTCATATAGATGAATATAAATTAAATTTTATTTGATGGTAAAAATCATATATTAATTTTGCCTTTATGGTGACTGATTCAATGAAAACTATCAAAGATTAAAAATCTTATTGAAATTTCCTGCTGAATCCCAAAGTATACACTGGGTCAGCTATCTTTGGGAAGAAAGATACTTTCAGAGAGCATTGATATGTCATTAAAAGTATGAAAATGTGAAATTTTATAAAATATTGAACAAGGTAGGAGGGAGGGTCTTTCCCAAAGTCATAAATGGGGTTGGATTTCTAGTATATTGCTGCCCTAGGCATCTCATAAGTTCAGTAGAGCATGGAAACAGCTATAGTGTAAACCAAACCCCTCCCAAATTCACTGCCATGGAGCTGATGCCAGTTTATAGCAACCCTATTGGCTAGGGTAGTCTTCCTCTGTAGGTTAAGAGACGGTAACTCTAGGAGTAGAAAGTCCTGTCTTTATCCCCTGGAATAGCTTGTGGTTTGAAACCACTGACCTTGTGGATAGCAGCCCAATGCTTAACCACTACACCATAAAATATCACACTTGTATATGAATGCAACTGATCATTTTATTTATTTGAGATTTTTAAATATTTGATGCAAAGACACCCAAAATAGTACCCTGCAAGTCCATGTAAAGGAGCCCTCTTGGTGTAGTGTATTAGGACTTGGGCTGCTAACCAAAGGTCATTGGTTCAAAACCACAAGCAACTCCATGGAAGAAAGATGAGACTCCCAGTTCCCGTAAATATTCCCAGCCTTCAAAACCCACTGGGGCAGTTCTACTCTGTTCTATAGGGTCAGTATCAATCAGAAAAGACTCAATGGCAGTGAGCTTATCAAATCCATCCAGTATAATTATTTCCTTCATGCTGTTGGTCTTAATGTGCTTCTTAATGAACTATTTTTATTATTTCATGTAAGCCCATTTTATAAATTTTGATTAGTGCTCTCCTTATCATTCTTTGAAATAATTGCCCAGCATGAGCTTGTGAAAATTCTGTTCTCTGCCTTCTTCTAGATTCCGGAAGCTTTGTTCCTATGTAGCACAATTTCAATTAGATTATTAACTTAAAGGTTGCTGCTGGAGCTTACTCAACAGGATTTCAGAAGGAAGGCTGGGCAGACCCCTGGCAGGTTATAGCCAAGAAAACCCCGTAGAACAGTTTAACTCCGTAACACATGTGTCACTATGAGTAGAATCAACTTGGTATATATTTACTTATTAAAGCTTTATTTATTTTTCAGTGATGCATCTCAACTCGATTTTTTTTTTTGGTGGTAGAAGGGTATAGAATTGGGGAGGGGTTGAGGTTCTCCCCCAAACCCACCCCCAGCACACATCCAGTGTTCTGGTACAAAAATATATATTTGCTTTTCCCACAAATTTGGGTTGGCACCAAGTTAAATTTAGAGTCCTAAATCTATTTTTGGCATACTTTAATTGATGAATGTATCTATCTATTTATTTAGACTAGTATCACACTTACGGAGCCCTGGTGGTATAGTGCTTATTTACACAGAGGGCTGTGTTCTGCATGGTCAGCAGTTCAAAACCACCAGACGCTCCATGGGAGAAAGACTAAGCTTTCTACTTCCATAAATAGTTACAGTCCAGGAAACTCACAGAGAATCACTATGAGTCAGTATTGACTTGGTGACAATGAGTTAAATATCACACTGATTACTGTAGCTTTATAATATGTCCATGATTTACTTGGTTTAAGTTCTCCAACACTACTCTTTTTATCCAAGATTACTTCAACTACTTTAACTTTTTAAACTCATGTTTAATTTTAATATCAGTGTTTCAATTTATGTAAAATAACATGTTATCGCTTTAAAAAGTATAAATTGGGTCAGAATGGACATTAAATTTTAATTTTTAATATATGAATATATTACCTCTATAATTATTTAGATATTTTAATCCCTATTGACAATGCTGTGTTTTTTCAACAACTTTTTATCAGATTTATTCCTATTAATTTGATCTTATTATATATGTTTATAATAAAGGTAGGTTTGGGGTTTCATTTCCCAATTACTTTGGCTGGCATATAGAAATGCAAGTGATTTTATATAACCACCATTTATCTGTAACTAGTTAGTTTGAGCATATTTTTATAGTTTGGATTTATGACCAGCATTTTCTATTTATACAAGTTCAATGACAAATTTAACTTTTCCTTGCTGATATCTAGACTTCAACTTCATTTTCTTGCCATATTTCACTGGCTAGGATTCTCAGCATGATGTTAAATAAAATTAGGTAACTAATATATTATGTTTTTTTCTTGAACATTAAAATGTTCAATGTTCTAGGACTAAGTATTATATTAACAGTTGGTTCTCTATTACAGACATTTATCAGTTTGAGATAAAATTTATTTTATCTCATTTTGTAGAGAATACACTTTCTTAAAGCTTGACTGCTTGTTGAACATGACTGATGGTTTCTGTGAATCTGTTAATGAGCTTCATCACATTACAGTTTTTGTTTGCTTTGAATATTAAACTAACTCTATATTCTGAGATAAAATACAAATGCTTATGATGTAATAATCTTTTCAATATTGTCCTGGTATATATTTACTAGTCTTTTCCTCCTGATTATACTTATAAGAGATATTAGTCTCTAGGTATTTTTAAATATAATATCTTCATGATATTTTAGTAAGAGGGTTAGACTTGTCTCATATTACAAGTTGAGAAGTGTTCTCTTTTACTCTCATCCCTGATCACTTAAGACGGGCATTATTATTTTTTAAATGTGATGTTTGAAACAAACTGCTTTCACATTTATAGCTAAAACCATCTAATGCACATATACACATATATAATCTTTTTATGTTTCTTGTCCCTTGTGAAAAATACATTTTTAATATTTATCACTCAATTTTTCTGCTTTTGGAAAAATTTGCATCTGGTGTGTCTTTATCGCTAATTAATCTCAGTTTGGGTGTTTATCAATCAGAATAACTTTGGTAATCCCGCCTTCTATTGGCTCTAAGTGAAGGTCTTTCATCTGGTGCCCAGGGCATGATAAAAATACAATGAATGAGTGGGTTAATCCAGCTTGACTAGAGAAACATATCCAGAGGCATATAATAAATATATGTATAATAAAAGCTTTATATAAAAGAACAATGCATATCGAGAAAACATCCCAGTCCAGTCCAGACTAAGTCCATAAATCTGATATGAGCACATATATCTTATACTAGTCCATGAATTCCACTTTAGAATCACGCAGCACATGCAAGGATGCCAAATGCAGGAAGATAACAGCCCGGTGGGTAGATAGTCTTGTAGAACCAGTGGCAGTGGAAGCATCTCAACACTGGTACATATCTCAATGTATCGCCTCCAATGCTCTGAGTGTCTTAACAGCAGGAAAGGGAATGCAGAGAGAGTGGGTCTGGCCTCCAGTGATCTATTTATCTCTGTTGCACCTCCAAATGAGGTCATCAAACTGTGACGTGATTGACAGGTTGGTCTTCACCCCTTTGCTCAAGTTGACAGGAGATGATGTAATTGCCATATACATACTCTGTACTTTGATTCTGTGGGTATATAGGAAAGGTCCAGACTCAAAGTGCGATTTTCAGTGTGCTGTACCTGAGTAGAGAGTCCGTGAGTGCCACTGAGGCTATCTGGAATCCCTAGTTTTTAACACTGGACCAGGAACTATTGTGGTACTGACTAGTGTTTAGTTTGCTCCTTACCTTTGAGGGTAAAAATGGGTAGTCATTGATTGGAATAAGTATGAATTAATACATCTGGGACTAGTAATGTTGCAATATTTGGCCTTGGTGGTTTAAAAGTATATTCCCACGGTGAATGTCTATCGATGATTTGTGTAATTTTATACCTTTTACATTTTAATAATCACTTAATTCAATAAAAACAGTTGACAGAAAATTGGAAAAAATACATACACATTAGTAAAAAGAGCTCATCCAAACTTATATTGCTAACAACAAAATATATATACTATATATATGCTAGTACAAGCCAAGTTTTCAGCACATTTTTTAATGCAGTATTTGTGGTAAAATTAGGTGCCTTGGCTGATATTCGGGTCGGCTTATACCAAAGTATATATGGTACATAAAAGGTGGTACTCCCAAAAGACTGGAATATTTTTTCAAAGCTGTGTATTTAATTTTTAAAACAAAACAAACCTTATCACCTTCAAAGTACTCTCCATTATACTTAATACATCTGTCAAATTTGTGATTCCATTCTTAGAAACATTTTTTCAAACTCACCTGTTTAGATGGCTGACAGCATCTCCCTATATGGCTATGGCTGCCGTGGTCTAAATACCCAACCTTTTCGAACTGTTGTCCCACTCCGTTATCTCAAACATCAGCTACTCCTCCTCACCTTGGTGCTCACCTTTCTGTCTTTGGGTTCTGCAACTCACTGCAGTGTCTCACAATGCCTGTGCGCCATCAGGCAAATGGTCCACTTGGTTGTAGATGCTGGCAAATTCTAAATCCATGGATCTCCAGGACTAGAGGGAGGGCCAATAAGTCCAAATTGACAGTTCAGGAGACAGACTATTGATTCACAATGCTGCAGAAGCTGTCAGATTAGATCAGTTGAGAGGCTGTGAGTTTCTGTTCCAAGATAGGTCAGAGAAAACAGCCAGATGGAAGATCCAGAGCAAGAGAGAGAACAAGGCCAGAGCATCCCTGTAATTGCACGTGGACCACAACCTCAAGGAAACGAAGCATGGTGACTTCAAGGTACAGTCCACTCTAATTCTGCCTTAAGGTTGACAACTTACTCCAAAATGTGATCACCATAGACTCAGAAGCTGGAATTTACATTTCAAAATGGAGAACAATAACTAAAAGAAGCATATTAAGTAGTTTGTTTCACTGTGGTTCCACAACAGCTTGTTTATGATCCCTATGGATATTTCTTATAGAGTAAATTCTAAATAAATTATCTATGTTGATAATATATGGGGAGAATGTACTTGCAAACTTTCTGCACAGATTTAAAATAATTTGTTTCATTGAAAGTCTTAATTATAGTATATATTATATTTCCTGGGAAGAATGAATACCCAACTTGCCCTCGTCATACTTGGGAAACATGATTTTTTAAGAAATATTGTCTAATGCTAGAATTGTAAGGGAGGCGCAAGCTCCACAGTGCTTTGTTTTGTTGTGCACAGGGTTGCTATGAGTGAATCCAACTCCGCAGTATCAAACAACAACAACAATACTACCAGGATCCCTGGTGGCACAGTGATCAAGTGCTCAGCTGTTGACTAAAAGGTCAGAGATTCCAATTCATTAATTGGCTCCACAGAAGACAGATGTGGCAGTCTCATTCCGTGAAGATTTATAGCTTTGGAAATCCTAACGCAGTTACGTATGCTATGTTGTAGGGTTGCAAGAAGGTGAGGGTCACGGGTAATTTTACATTTCAAAATCATTGTAATGTTTTATTTAATCAAGGTAAAACTTATACATACTAGAAGTATTTACTAAGGATAACTGCCATATAACATTTTTATTATTTTAAACATTATACAAGTATATAGTCTTTATACAACATTTCCCAAAGAAGCCAGAAAGAAAATGGATATAGGAAGGGATTAATTCTCAGTGAGTTCAAGGGTTTTTGGCATGAGGTATTTTTCCACTGAAAGAAAATAATAAATGGAGTTGCATTAGACTCTTATGAAAGTGAAAGACTTGGACGAAATTTTACATTAATAGAGTGCCATCGGGTGTTAACTTCTACAGGTAAAGTACAGAGTTAGGAATTGATCCTTGGGGATGCCAATCTTTAAAATTTCATAAATGTCAAAGCATTTCACTTCAAGATTATTTCTTAATGGCTACTCTGGATCTCTGTATAGCCTATTTGATTGATATATATATCAAACACCAAACACAGACAACGTGTGGGTCACTCCTAGGTGCTACTTAAAAAAAAGGAATGGGACCAAAATGTTTCTCTTCACAAGTTATAATTCATGTGTGATTTTTAAACGGAAAATATTTAGGATGCTCAGCAATCATTTAGACATACTTGAACTTTTAAAAATACACCCACTTGTGCTCAAATGTAACATTAGCTGCAAACATCACTCTCCAAAGATTGTTAGAGAAAACAGAGCTAGCTTCCTAGAATGATAGAAAAGTGCCTATAGTACATAGCCCCTCCCCCCTTTCCCTGTCCCCTTCTCAGCACTTTTCCACCTCCATGTACACTTGTACCCATGCTTGCTTGTCCGTTTGTTGTACTCTGGCGGCTTGTGTGATGCTGGAAGCTGTGTCACTGGCAATTCAAATGCCAGCACGGTCACCCAGAGTGAAGAGGCTTCAGCAGAGCTCACAGACTAAGAGCAAATCATGAAGAAGGAACTGACTGCCCACTTCAGAGGATGGAGCCGCTGAAGACCTTAGACACAGGTTCTAAACATCACCCGAAACTGAAGGCCAAATGAATCAAAGCAGAACATGTCAGAGATGGTTCTGGAAGATGGGCTCCTCAGGTCAGAACACACTGGAAAGACATCTGAGAAGGAGCTGCTTTCTCACATTGGAGTTGACTTCAGTGACTTGAATGGAATAAAATGTGTGGGAATGGAACCTTCTGTATCTTTTGCTGATGAGGCACAATTCATGAAGGGAAGAAATAGCTGTAAAAACCGACTATTGATCAGAACTTGGAT
This sequence comes from Tenrec ecaudatus, assembly GCF_050624435.1. Classification (NCBI taxonomy): domain Eukaryota; kingdom Metazoa; phylum Chordata; class Mammalia; order Afrosoricida; family Tenrecidae; genus Tenrec; species Tenrec ecaudatus. Next base: position 28,284,609 of record NC_134539.1, read on the forward strand.
TGTACTAAGCATGCATCTAGAAAAACTAGAAGTTGACAAAATGAAATGGAATGCATAAAGAGTGAGCTGACATGGACTGGTATTGGCTCAGAAATCATATACTTTATTATGCTGCAATGACACAATCAACAAAGCTGTGATAGGAAATGCAGTTAATACAACTAGTATTCAAATGCATGCAGCAACCACTAAAGCTAGTGCTTTGAAATTGAATTCATCTACTATCTTCAATTTGAAACTGATCAAACAAGCAATCAGGGTGCATTGCTAATCATTGACAATTGGAATGAAAATTTGGGAGCAAAGAACAGTAATTGGAAAATATAGTCTTAGTGATAGAAATGAAGATGGAGAATAAATGATAGGATTTTCAAAGATCAATGACTTGTTCATAGCAAATAGCTTTTTCGACCTAAACAGCAGGTAAACACGTAGACTTTTCCAGATAGGATCTACACAAATCAAATGGACAGCATTGTAGGAAGAGAAGATGGAGCTTCTCCGTAACAGGAGCTAAAAGCAGGTCAGGGACAGAATGTGGAACACACCATCAAATGCTCACATGTCAGCACAAGTTGAAGCTGAAAGAAGAAACAGAAGTTGAGTGCCAATCTATGACCTTGACTCTATCCCACTGGAATTAGGAGAACATCTCAAGAACGTAATCGCTGTTTGAGCACTAATGACAGACGACCCGAGGGGTTGTGGGAGGACATCCAGAATGTCATTGATGAGGAAGGCAAAATGGTCACTGAAGAGACGGGAAAAAAGAAAAGTTCAATGTGGATGATATTAGAGACGCTTCTGAAACTTGCTCTGAATCATAGAATAGCTAGGCACATGGAAGAAATGTGGAGTCAAGAGCTGAATAAAGTTATTTTAAGGGCAACTTGAGAAGACAAAGTAAAATATAATGAAATGTGCAAAGACCTAGAGTTAGAAAACCAAAAAGGAAGACCATGTTCAGCATATCTTAAATGAATTAACTCCAGAAAAGATTCAAGCCTTGTTTTGCAAAATTGAAAGAGTCTATGGGAAAAGTGTTAAATGGAGCAAGACGCTTCTAAAGAAGATGGAAAGAATACACAGAACCACAGTCCTTAAAAGAACGGTTTGACATTCCACCATTTGAGGAGGTTGTATAGGAACAAGAACCTATGGTGTTGAAGGGAGAAGTCCAAGCTTCACTGACATCGTTAGGCAAAAACAAGGATGCAGGATTTGATGGGATACCAATGGAAATGTTTCAACACATGATGAAGCACTGGAAGTACTTATTCATCTATGCCTGGAAATTTAGAAGGCAGCTATTTATCCAGCTGACTGGAAGATATATATATTCATTCCAAAGAAAGGTGACCCAAGAATATGCTCAAATGAAACAACAATGTCATTGACATCACATACAAGTAAAATTTTTCTAAAGGTCAAGCAACAATTGCTGCATTGTGTTCACAGGGAGCTGCAAGAAGTCCAGGCCAGAAGAAGAGAGAAGAGGAGGGCTAGGAACAAGGGATATCATTGCTGATGTCAAGTGGATCTTAACTCAAAGCAGAGAATACTAGAAAGCTGTTTACGTCTGTTTCCTTGACTATACAAACCATTTGACTGTGCGGACTTATACACAGATCAAGAGGAAATTGCTTGAAGAAAACAAGGGAATCCTGGAAAGTTTAAACTCAGGAAGGGTGTGCATCAGGGTTGTATCCACTCATCATATTTTAAAAATCTGCATTCTGAGCAAATAATCAGAGAAGCTGGACTATATGAATAAAAAAGTATCAGGATTTAAGAAAGGTTTATCAACACTCTTCAATATACAGACACCCCAATTTTGCATGGTGACAGTGAGGAGGGCTTGGAGTCCTTCTGATGAATATCAAGGACTGAAGCCTTCTAAATGGATTACAATTCAATGGAAAGAAAATATTTTCTTACAACTAGGCCAAAAGATGGTGATTATCAAGGATTTTATCTGGCTTGAATCCACAATCAATGCTCATGGAAGTAACAGTCAAGAGGTCAAAAAACCCATTGCTCTAGGTATTTCTGCTGCACAAAACATATCTAAAATATTGAAAACAATGATATTACTTTAAGGACTAAGGTGAACCTGACTCAAGTCATGATATTTTCAACTGTTTCATATGTATGTGAAAGTTTGGCATTGAATACGGAAGACCGAAGAAAAAATGATGCACTTGAATTATGGTGCTGGTGAAGAATATTGAAAGTACCATGGACTGCCAGAAGGACAAACAAATCTAAAGAAGTACAGCCAGAGTGACCTTGCAAAGCAAGGGTGGCCAGACTTTGTCTTGCATACTGTGGACATGCTGTCGGAAGAGACCAGTCCCTGGAGAAAGATATCTGGCTTCGTAAAATAAAGGTGCAGCCAAGCAGAGGAAGAACTTCAATGAGATGGACTGGCACAGTGGTGGCAACCATGGGCTCAAGCAGAGGAGCAATTGTGAGGATGGCACAGGCCCCAGGGTGTTTTATTCTATTGCGCTTAGGGTTCCCATGGGTTGGCACCAGGTCAATGGCAGAATGACAAAAGCAACATACACTGGGCTTTTGTTCTGATACTCCACGTTGATTTATTTTGTGACGTTGCTCTCTTTGTTTTGAATGGTCCTTCTCACTCTCTTAACAGCTTCCTCCCCATTCAATATTCAATCAAAGTAATCCTCTTTCAGAGAATATTTTCTACTAGAGAAAAGCATGTTTTCTTTTTCATTTCTTATAACATCATGTACATGTGTCCACTGAAGAGATTCTTATATTATGCGTGACGGGCTCCATGCTCCAGTGACGTTCACACATAAGACTTCCAATAAGCGTTGATTGAAAAAAATATATGAACATGATGACAGATTCAGATTTGTCTAACACGACCTCAGGACAAAGTAATTTTAAACCATCTTGATATGTGTAGTAGAGGAAGGTTTGAAGGTAATATCTGAGCGCAGCACTATAATCAATTCTGATCATTGATTTTTAGGAATGATTGCAAGAAACCAGAGAGGACTCAGAAGCAAAAGACAATGCTAAAGTATCCGACAACTAAATTCTTATGTCAAAACATGGAACGTGTTGGAGTAGGTCTAATTAGAGAAAAGAAGGGCATCGGCCCACTGTAACTCTTTGAAGAGTTTTGTAAAGATGATGGCTGCTTTTCTGTTTTGTTTTTGATTTTCATTTCCAGAAGAGAAAATAAGAATAGTTACCTTAAACCATATGAGGAGTCTGGGCCAGTATTCAGAAGAAACCATTGTCTGTAAGAGTGGTTAATTAGAATGTACAGGGCATTTTCTTTGTATTTAATTTCAAAATAATATCAAAAAGCTAGAATTAAAGAAGTTGTCAAGAGAACGTTGAGTCTCCTCTTGGATAAATGTAAACGTCGTATAGAACCTAAAAAGTGAAAATGTGCTGATGTGCTTTTGACGGTGTTTGTTCCTTTAGGTCATATTTTAAACAGATTAATTTTAGGCATGAGACCAACAACAATCAACACAGAGATATTTGGCCTATATTGAAGAAACAATTCTCAATTTAATTACCTACTTTTGCAACAGGTAGTCATTACCTCCACATAATTATAACATAATAAGTTTTCTTTAAAAAGTAATCAACATTTTAAAATATAAGAGTGCAATCCTAAGTAAAAAATGCTTTGAAATTAATTTATTGTTTGAATAAGTATTGTATGCACTGAAAAATTAAAAAAAATGAAAAACTTGAGTAAAATTCTATTTCCCTCCACGATTCTTTAATTATCGAATTAAGCAGTGTATTTATAGTATCAAATGCAACATTCTTAGACTGGAACAAAGTGTCTTTCTATTCTTGTATCTACTACTGTAATCAGTAGGTGATTTCTATGTATACGTATATCCACAAATGTGCTGTATGTGTTTGCACATGTATATGATATTCTGCCCCTTGTATTTAAAACTGATTCATATAAAATAAAATAAACCACAATTCAGTGGCATGAAATACAATTAAGTGAAATTCAGTACATATACAATGTGGTGTAAATATCACCTCTAACTAGTTACAAGTTATTTTTATCACCCTAAAAGGAAAGTCTGTACCCAATGAATAGTCTCTCTTTCCCCTGTCCTATCTCTCTCCCAGGTCGGTATAATTGTTAGAAGGTTCTCTGGTTCTTGGCATTTGCCTATTAAATGTATTTCATGTAGATAAAATCATACAATATCAACTTACATGTCTATTTTCCTTCACAGAGTATATGTTTTTTGAGGTTCATCTATATTTCAGTGTGTATTAGTACTTCATTACTTTTTATGGATGAATACTATTCCATTGTATAGATTTAACACAATTTGCCTATTCATTCATCTCTTCATGAATACTGGGGTTGTTTTCATCATTTTGACATAGTAAATAGTGTAACTTTAAAGATTCTTAAATTTCTGCTTAATACTTATACCTGCAATTCTTTGATTATATGCATATGTACTTATAAGTGGGATTATTGTGGCACGTTTCACCTTGCTCTTGTCTGATAAGATGTCTAAGAAGCAATTATAGATCAGTTAATATATTAGCCTGGCAAAGCACATCACTGGTTATATATAAATAAGTTGTTACTATATCTATAAAGAAGGTTGTATCATGAAGTGGCTCACTTAGTTGTAGAAGTTGGTAAATCAAGTGTATTTCAAACCCATGGGTCAGATATTAATACACCAACCACTTATTACAGCTGTGGGGCTAATGACCCAGGAAGCGGAACAATGAAAGAGGAAGACCACAAGGCAGGGGTATCCAGAGTTGAATGAATTTAACTTCAGCAAGCCAGTGATAACTTCTGAGATTAGCAGGAAATATGGCAAGCTGCTGACTAAAGCCCCCCAATTCCAGGTTGATGAATGAGGTGTAGGCTCCATCCCCAGCAGAAGTGAGCAAGTCATCACATCATCAGCTTCTATAGTAGTACATGATACCCAATGAAACTTCCTTCCAATTGCATTAGGACTATGACCTGATTAAGCAGGTCTCCCTCCACCCCAATCTTCTCACAACTGCTCACTGTCGATACCAACATTGGGTTCACTACATTATTTTAGATTAAATGGTGGGGACGACCTCATTTGTCAAGCTACTGAGAATTCTGACCCAGCCAAATTGGCACAAAACCAAACAAAGTCAATATTAATTTAACTCATTTTAAGGATGGCTGCATGTTCATTTACTTTCTGATTGTACAATTACTAATATGACCAACCATTTATAACAGTATTCAGATTTCCCAGGCTGTAGTACTGTGTTAGTCTGAGTAGGATAGAGACACAAATCCAGGGAGATTCATGTAATAAGAGAGAGCTTTATATAAAAGAGTAATTGTAAATTAAGAAAACATCCCAGTCCAGTCCAGATCAAGTCCATAAGTCTGGTACTAGCCAGTATGTCCAAAATCAGTCTGTGAATTCCTTTTCAGACTCATACAACACATCCAACGATGCTGAGTACAGGAAGATCACAGGACAGTGGGTGGGAAGTCTTGTGGATCCAGTGGTGGTGCAAGCATCTCAGCGCTGGAATGGGTCTCCATGTGGCTCCTCCAGCTCCAGGGCTCGGGCTGCCATCAGCATAACTCCATGTGGCTTGTCAACAGGAAGACAAAGCAGAGAGTGTGTGTATCTGGCCTCCAGTCAACTATTTATCCCCATGGCACCTCCAAATGAGGTCATCAAACTGCAACCAGATTGACAGGCTAAACTCCATCCCTTCACGCTGAAGTCTCAAATTGACAACAGATTATGTAACTACCACAGAGATGAACAAAGGACAGATGAGTAAAGACTCCTTGTAAGAGCAGGTAACTTACTGAATAGTTATTGTTCAGGGATAATTCAGGACAACACTTTGTTCCATTCTGTACAGGGTTTCCATGAGTTGTGGTCAACTCAATGACAGCTAAGATCTGAAGACAACACAGAAAATCTCTTCTAAGTATTTATATTTTGAGCACATACAATCCGCCTTAAGGTAATGGATATTTTTAAGAAAAGTTTAAATTCTCCTGTGTGCTATGGAATATTCAGAATTGTCCAATGTACAATCTTTGAGAAAACAAAGATATAATAGAAAAATGAATAGATACCAAGTTTACTCCCGACCTGGTGGGTACACAGTGGAATTGGTGGAAACCGAAGCTTCCTAGGCTGAGGGAGGAGCAGCGTAGTTCCATTCCCCTTTCGCCTCCAAAGGGTGTTAGTAGCAGAGAGATAGGGGGACCCTTTCAAACACTCCGTTACTTTCCAGGCCCCAGTGGAAGGTTGTCTATAGGAGATTATGATTGTGGTCCATATTCCTCTCTGGAGACTGAAGGAGATTCAATAGTATCAATAACAGCCTTTCGCTATGTAGACAAGGTGAAGGGGTGGGGTTAAAAAACTTCCTGGGAATCTTCCTTTGTCTGAACTACTCCTTGTTAGAAATGTTTGGAAGCTCTCTTACATATGCTCTGAGGAACCCTCGTGGAGTAGTGTGTACACATTGGCTTGATAAGTGCATGCTTAGTAGTTTGAAAGTACAAGCTGTCCCAAGGGAGGAAGAGGGGCTTTTCCATGTCTATAAAGATTCCATCTCCGAAACTCTCAGGAGCAGTTCCACTCTGTCCTAGAGGGTTGCTATAAGATGGCGGTGAGTTTGTGTTTGTTTGTTTGTTTATCTATACTCTAACATTTCTGTTCTCATTCCTCTCTGATTCCATAAGCTCCATATGAGTGCCTCTAAATGAAATGTAACTAAGAGCTGGACAGCTCAGATTGCAGGCAATGGCGGCATTGCTCCAGACCCGTGCACACACAGACCAGGAAGGGGGCTTCTGCGGAGACTATGAGGTCCGTGCTTTTCTCTTTTGTCAATCAGAGATGTGTCTACTGCGGGGTAGGTAGCAGCTCCCTCATTTCCTTCCTGAATTTAATCTTTAAAACCCAGCTCTTCCAATCAGTCTTATGGCCTCATTAATCATTTAGCCTACTTTATTTCTGTTGCAGAAAGGATATATTTGGTAAGTGTGTTAGTCTGGGTAGACTAGACAAACCAATCCATGGACACATATATGTGTATAAGAAAGAGATTTACAATTGCTTGTTAGAGCAGTTGGACATTGAGAAAATATCCCATCCCAGTCAAATCAAGTCCATAAGTCCGATATTAGCCCATATATCTGATACCAATCAATAAAGTCCTCTTCAAACTCACGAAACAGATGCAATGACACTGAATGTAGAAGATCACAGGCCAGTGGGTAGAAGGTCTTTGGATCCAGTGGCATTGGAAACATCTCAGCTCTGGCAGGGGTCTCTGTATGGCTTCTCTAGCACCCGGGCTGGGTCTATGTGTCTTGTCAGCTGCTGTGCCTTCCAGGGTGTGAGCTGAGAGTTTCTCACCTCCAAGAAGGAAATACTGCAATTCCCAGAATCTTTAGGGGAAGGATATGCCCACACAGAGCCTCATTGGCTATGACCTTATTGACAGACTAGCCTACACCCCTATATGCTTATTCCTTAAATCAATAATTATACAACTTCCACAGAAAGAAAGGCAATGAACATAAAGAGACTTATGATTTATTAATACCTATAATCCTTGACCTCAGAAAAAGATAAACATTAACAACCCAATATACAGAACCGTTTGACTACTAGCTGAAAGATTGGTAGTTCAAACCCACCCAGAGGCACCTCCAAAGACAGGTCTGTCCATGTGTTTGTAAAATTTCACAGCCTTGTCGTGCTTCTACCTAGAGTCTCCATCAGTGAGAATAGACCCAGAGGCACATCATACCAATTGTAGTAGTACAGGAACAAGCTTTTTATAGGAAATGCCTGCCTAAGAAACAGATGTTCCAATCAAATGAACAATGGATTCCCATACCTGGTCCATGATAGTAAGGTCTAGCACATAGTCAAGTTGACCATCAAGGACACACACATCACACCAGGTATAGCATATATGGAGTCTATGGAGAATTTGCCAAGAAACAAAAAAAAATAGAATTTAATATGGAATAATGACCTAATCTTGCGTCAGAGGCATTCATGCATAAGCAGTGCTTCCTACTTGGGAGGTTGGTATTTTCTCGTGAGGAAACAGGTACGATGCACAATCCGTATATGCAGGAGGAAAAAGGCACATACCAGGGAAAGGATACATCGGTGAAGGAGCTTGATGACTGGCAGCGGGAGTGAGGCAGTACATTAGCCTTGTGAGGCCAATGGTTTGGGCTCTAAAGAGTTAATAAACCAGAAATAGCAAGGCCATGTGGATGGCCAGCAAAGAGATAAGCTGGCAATTTCTTTAGGTTTGCTGATAACCTAGAAAATAAGTAAGAGAATACAAGTTGGATTGATGACATACAAAATACTGCATTCTTTTGGTCAGGGTAGAGGTGAACAACAGGGTACTGTTTGTGGACCAGAATCCGTTTGATAGTGGCTTTTGGTTGAGAAGCCTGGAAAATCTTTGAGTGTCTTGGAAGAGGCCCAAAGGGGGTAAACTCAGAGAAGTAAAAGATTTAGAGTAAGAGCCCCCAATAAGAAGCCCCAAAGCAAAATTGTACAACTTCATAGGAGAGGCTCAAATAAATATGGATCAAGCCCTTCAGCTAGGGCTAAATAGAGGTAGAGTGCGGCGATGGTCACAGGCAAATGCTTCCAGTTACAAGAATTCACTGAGGTCTAAGTTTACTAGATGCTGCTGAAGAACGAGGCACGTTTCTTAAATACAGTCACCATGGGCGCTGGAGAGGAAATAAGGACCGTCTTTTTCCAACACCTGGAAAGGTGCATTGAATAATTCAGAGAATATAAAAACATTTTATGTTAGATATAGTTAATAAAAGTACAGAAGAACTATGAAGAAAACTTGGGCCTATGAGAAATAAAGATATATCATAATAGGTCTATTTTTGGTTTGTACAACATGTTGTAATTTTTGAATACTTGGAGCTATGAAGGAATTGACTTAAACACCTCTTTCCAAATGCTTGTATGGATTTGAAGCAGAAAGACACACATTTTCAAAAACATGTTAAATTTTAGACAATGCCTAATTGGATGTAGTTATGTGGAGAAGCTGATTAGGGCACTTTCTCAAACTATAAAAAAGAAGTCTGAGTTAACACAATGTCATATCTTGAATATACTTGTTTTAAATTCTGCTCTGCTTCCCTCCCCTCCCAGGTTCCCCTTCCTCGCCTCTCCCTATATCTTTCCCCTATTCCCCGCCCCTCTCTTCCACATACACACAAATAGTGAAAATGGAAAGAACAGGGACATCTCTAGGGAGAACTACATAGACCACTCGAGAAAGTCCAAATTGGCTTACAGACCAAGACAAGTTGTGTGTATCATGGTTTTCATTGTGGTGAGGGTGAGAGTTCACACTTCCAACTTTGCATGATTTGAATTTGATACCGAAGGAAGGAGCATACATGTCTGTACTGGCTTGTCCAGATGCAGGTAATAAGACAACGAAAGTGAGATGAGGCTTAAACATTGTCAGAAGAGAAACAGCAAAAAATGGAGCCAGACTTGTTCAAAGCACAAGCTGCCCTCTCCCAAACCTTGCAATATGGTATTTACTGCCCAGAGTGCAAAATCACCTGTGACGCAAGGTGAAGTGTGAAATCAAGTACATTGGACTTGGGGCAGTGTCTCTGAGTGACTTTCCAACCTGCCCTAAACCATAGAGCTTGCTGACTGTGCCTGTTTACACCTTTTCCATTAAAAGTGAATCTTGAACTATCTGGATGAAAAACAACGGGACCGACAGTTCCGGGGGGACTTGGGGTGGGGGGTAGGGGGGGTAAGGAAGTGGTGTTAACAAACCCAGGGACAAGGGAAAAACATGGGACCCCAAAGGGTAGAGAAGGGGGAGTGGCAGGCCTGATGGGAAAAGATCAAGGGTAAGGTTGCTTAGAGAAGAGGTATACTCTAGCCCAGGTGGCGATGAAGCATGGTAGTAGGGCAGGAGGAAGGTCAAGGGAGATGGAGGAAAGAGCTAGGAGTCAAAGGGCATTCATGGAGGTCTAGACAATGACATGTACATGCAAATATATATAGGAGGTTGGGGAAATAGATCTTTGTGTCGATATTTATAGGTCAAGTATTAAGGTGGCGGAAGGACCTTGGGCCTCTACTCAAACACTCCCTCTATGCATGAATACCTTCTTTTATTAAATTGGAACTCTATGATGCTCACTCTCCCGACACAACGGCTGGAGCCAAAGTGGGTGAACAAGTAAATGTGGTGAAGAAAGCTGATGGTGCCCGGCTATCAAAAGAGATAGTGACTGGGGTCTTAAAGGCTTGAAGATAAACAAGCGGCCATCTAGCTCAGAAGCAACAAAGTCCACATGGAAGAACACACCAGCCTGTGTGATCGAGTGGTCCCAAAGGGATCAGTTACCAGGCATCAAAGAACAAAAAATCATATCATTGACTGCACACCTCCATGATAGGATCGCTGAAGACAAATGGGTGCACAAGCAAATGTGGTGAAGAAAGCTGATGGTGCCCGGCTATCAAAAGAGATAGTGTCTAGGGTCTTAAAGGCTTGAAGGTGAACAAGCGGCCATCTCGCTCAGAAACAAATAAGCCCACATGGAAGAAGCACACTGGCCAGTGCGATCACGAGGTGCCCAAGGGACCAGATATAAGGCATCATGCAAAAAAAAAAAGATATAAGTGTGTGTATGTATGTGTATATATGTGTATATGTATATATGTGTGTGTATATATATATATTATATTAAATGAAGGGGGAAGTGCAGAGTGGAGACCCAAGGCCCAAGTGTCGGCCAATGGAGATCCCCTCATAGAGGGGCTTAGGAGAGGAGATGGGTTAATTAGGGTGTGAGGTAGTATCGATGAAGAACACAGCTTTCCCCCAGATCCTGGATGCTCCCTCCCCCCAACTACCATGATCCGAATTCTACCTTGCAGGGCTGGATAGGACAGAGGCTGTACACTGGTACATATGAGGGTTGGAGGCACAGGGAATCCACGGTGGATGATACCTTCAGGACCAAGGGCGTGAGGGACGATGCTGGGAGAGTGGAGGGTGAGTGGGTTGGAAAGGGGGAACTGATTACAAGGAGCCACATGTGACCTCTTCCCTGGGAGAGGGACAGCAGAGAAGGGGGGAAGGGAGACCCCGAATAGGGCAAGATATGACAAAATAACGAGGTATAAATTACCAAGGGCATATGAGGGAGGGGGGAAAGGGGAGGGAGCGGGGGGAAAAAAAAGTGGACCTGATGCAAGGGGCTTAAGTGGAGAGCAAATGCCTTGAGAATGATTGGGGCAGGGAATGTATGGATGTGCTTTATACAATTGATGTATGTATATGTATGGATTGTGGTAAGAGTTGTTGGAGTCCCTAATAAAATGTAAAAGAAGAAAAGAGAAAAAAATGATTAGGGCAAAGACTGTACAGATGTGCTTTATACAATTGATGTATGTATATGTATGAACTGTGAAAAGAATTGTATCAGCCCCAATAAATTGTTAAAAAAAATAAATAAATAAAATAAAGAGAGCCAATGACACCAAAAAAAAAAAAAAGTGAATCTTGTAATATGTTCGATTCCAAGAGAAGTAGTGGAGTATAGAGATTGTTTTAAATCACTGGTTTTTAAAATTGGAGGCAGTCACTCTTCCAGGGAACATTTCAATATGTATCTGTCAGTTTGTCATATTGTGGTGGCTTGTGTGTTGCTGTGATGCTGGAAGTTGTATTATTGGTGTTTAAAATGCCAATAGGGTCACATGCAGTGAGTAGGTTCCAGAGTAAGAAAAGGCTACTTCAAAAATATAGGCTATACACATCTGAGGAATTTGCATATGAAAAATCTTGTGGATAGCAGCAGAACATTGTCAGATAGCTACAACCTCCTGAATAGGAGCAAACCCACTGCCGGAAGATGAGCTCCGCTGGTAGCAAGGCCCTCACAACATGACCGAGGAAAAGCTGCTTCTCAAAATAGAGTCCATCACAAGGATGTGGTTGGAGTAAAGCCTTTGAGACCTTCAGTGCTGATGGGACACAAATGTCTCAAAATCATACAAAATAACTGCAAAACTCTATTAATATTTGTGATTTGGAATGTACTAAGTATGAATCTAGGAAAATTAGAAGTCAGCAAAAAGGAAAGGGAGCACATAAAGCTCCATTTTGTAGGCATTAGTGAGTTGAATGGACTGGTGTTGGCCAATTGAATCAGAAAATCATATGATTCACTATGCTGAGAATGACAAATTCAGGATGAATGGCATCACATTCATCATCAAAAAGGACATTTAAGGATCAAGCTTAAAGAAAAACGTGGCGATAAAATGATAGCAATCTGCATACAAGGAAATCTAGTCAATACAACTATTATTCAAATTAATGTACCAACCACCAAAGCTATTGATGCAGAAATTGGGAAATTCTACCAATCTCTTCAGTCTGAAATTGATCAAAATACAATCAATGCCTATCATGCAGAGTCATCTGTAAACCAAGCATGCCTTTTTTGATTTTCAGTTAAAGCATAGATAATTATTGGCTATTGAAATGCAATAATTGGAAGCAAAGGAAGAATATTTGGAAAGCATGAACTTGGTAATAGAAATGAAACTAGAGATTTACAGAATGTTACAAGACAAATGAATTCTTCATTGCAAATGTGTTTTTTTTTCAAGAAAACAAATTGTGACTGTATACATGGACTTAGCCAGGTGAAACACAGAAATCAAATTGACTACATCTATAGCAAGAGACTATGGAGAAGCTCGATATTTGGAGCTAAAATTTGGCCAGGGCATGAGTGTGTGAGAACAAATCATCAATTGTTCTTAGGTAAATTTACTGAGAAGCTGAAGAAAATGAAACAAGTCCACAAGAGCCAAAACATGATCTTGAGGACATTTCACTTGAATTGTGAGAAATCTAAAGAACAGATTTGATGCGATGGACATTAGTGACAGAGCACTTGACGAGCTGTGGGATGATTTCAAGAACAGGATACATGTGAAAAGCAAAAGATCATTCAATATAAAGGAAAGAAGAAAAGAAAGATCAGAGTGGATGTCTGAGGAGACTGAATTTTACTCTCAATCCTGGTGTAGCTAACGCAAATGAAAGCAACGATGAGCTGAAAGAGCTGGACAGAAAATTTCAAAGGACAGTTCATTGAGACAGTATTATAATGAAAGGTGCAAAGACCAGGAGTTTAAAAAACCCAACTGAAAGAACTCAAGAAAATATTAAAGCCTCAATTTACATTATTGAAAGATTCTATGAACAGAGTATTGAAAAGAAGATGCAAAGAATGCACAGTCACTGTACCCAAAAGACCGGATCCACATTCATCCCTTTCAAGAGGCAGTATATAATCCAGAACCAGTGGCACTGAAGAACACCAAGCAGCACTGAATGCATCGGTCAAAAACAAGGCTCCAGGAATTGATGGAATGCATACCCAGTGAAATGTGTCAGCACGCTGAGGAAGCAACAGCAGCACTAATTCACCTATGCCAAGAAATTTGCAAGACAGCTACTTGACCAATTGATTAGAAGAGATCCATATTTGTACCTATTCCAAGGAATGCTAAGGAGACACAACAAATTGTGAAAATTATATTTTCATTGATATCACATGCAATAAAATTTTTCTAAGAGTCGTCCAACAAAAGTTGCGGCAGTATATCTACAGGGAGCTGCCAGAGATTCTGGCTGGATTCAGTAAAGGAAAAGGAACAAAGCATACCGTTGCAGAAGTCAGCTGGATCATGGTTGTAAGAAGAGAATACTAGAAATATGCTTACTTGGGGTTTATTGACTATGCAAAGGCATCGACTAAGCAAAGGCATCTGTGTACCATAACTAACTATGAATACCCTTCAAAATAATGGAAATTCCAGAACACTGAATTGTGCTCATGAAAACCGGTGCATAGATCACGAGGTGGCTGTGTGAAAAGAACAAGGAAATACTTCATAATTTAAAATCAAGAAGGGTGTGTGTTCTGGTTGTATCCTCTCACCATACTTAAATAATATGTATGCTGAGCAAATAACGAGAGAAAATGAACTATATGAATTAAAATGCATCATCAGAATTGGAGGAAAGACTATTAGAAAATAGTACAACTTTGTTGTTGAAAGCAAGACGGACTTGAAGCACTCACTGATAAAGTTCAAGGCGTGTGGCCTTCAAAATGTATTACAACTTGAAGAGAAGAAAACAAAAGCCCTCTCAAATGGACCAGTGATCAACATCATGATCAAGGGACTAGGATTGTTTGTTGACAATAACGTTGTCTTGCTTGAATCCACAATCAATGCTCAAGGAAGTAGAAGTCAAGAGATTAAATGATGCATTGGACTGGGCAAATCGGTGACATAAGATCTCTTTAAAATGTTGGCAAGCAAGGATGTTACTTTGAAGCCTAAATTGAGCCTAATCCAAGCTATAGCATTGACAGTCGCCTCATATGCATGTGACAGTTGGACCTTGACTAAAGAAGACTGAAGAAGAATCAGTACATATACATTACGGTGCTGGGGAAGAATATTGAAAATGCCACGGGTTACCAATCAGGATCCCTAGTGGTATAGTGGTTGCCTGCTGGGTTGGTAACTTCAAGGTCAGTGGTCGGTAACCACTGGCGGCTTTGTGGAAGAAAGACAGGGCTTCCTACTCCAGTAAAGAGTTAAATCTTGGAAGTTGACAGGGTGAGTTCTACTCTGTCCTGTAGAGTCACTAAGAGTTGGCATAGACTCGATAACAGTGAACTTTTTTGAGTGAGGAATTGACAAAAGAATAAACAATGCTTGGAAGAAGTGGAGCCAAAATATTCCTTAGACGCAAGGATGGCAAGAATTCATCTTGTTCTTTAGGCATGTTATCTCGAGAGACCAGTCCCTGGAAAAAAGATATCATGCTTGGCAAAGTAGAGGGGCAGAGGAAAAGGACTGACCCGAAGGACTGACACATTGGCTGCAACAATGGGTGCAAACAAAACAATTGTGAGCATGGCATAACACTAGGCAGTGCTATATTCTCTTGTACATAGGGTCACTATATGTTGGTTCTGACTCAAAGGCACCCAACAAAGATAGAGGACTTTGGGCAATATCTGAATACATTTTGGTCTTATACGAGAAAACATTTGTTTTGTCTTTAGCTCTTAAGGTTGAAGTCATTTGTCATGGAAGCTGCAGAAACCCGACAGGAGGATTTTTGGAAATACATTTATACTCAAAGGCCTTCCTGCTTTCACAGGAACCATACCTTTGAGCAGGACTATCACAGCTCAGAGTGAGGATTCTGGTTGTTATTATCTGAATGTTCAAGCTACCTTGGAAAGAAGGTTTTGCACCTAGGGTCTGTATCTGTCCACTAAGTACGTCATTTAACCACTTGTTGTCAGTTTCTCGAAGCATGGTAGCATTCATGTTGCTGTCAGGCTGGAAATTGTCTCAAAGGTCAGCAGGATCCCCCATGGTGAACAGGTTTCAGTGGCGCCTCAAGACTAAAAACATACTGGAAAGGAGGAAGGCTGTCCATTCCTGAGAGATTAGCGACTGAAAAACTTATGATTATGGTGAGCTTTAATGCCATAATATGACCCCGATGAGGTGGATGGACAAAGTAGCTGCGACCGTGGTTCAATCATAATGACAATTGTGGCGATGGCTCAATGATCCGGCAGAGTTGTACCTAGAGATAGGCGATGAGTCAGAAGCAAATTGACCACAACTAATCACCACGGATGTGTCATTCATCTAAGATTTTGAGCCTTGGAGCTCTCACAATCTTCAACCTTTACACTCCCATTTTCTTAGACTGTCAATAGTTCTGCTGCACTATGCCATTCTTAGCATGTGCTTGTACTTGTTGGTCGCCTTTGTAAATTAAGAAATCAGTCTAATAAATCTCACCACAGGACTGGAAGGTTTTGTCTACGGAGTCCCCAGAGCTCCGTTTCTCTAGCTCTGCAGTCTGTTGTGAGAAAACGCACTCTCAAACACTAGGGCTCTGTGGTTCCACTGGATGTCATATCCCAAGTCTTCGTGTCAAAAATAGGATGCATTTAGCATGAGTAGGTGTGGGATAAAAGGTTCTCTTTTTGGATAGACTAAGCAAACAGAATTCCCACGGGAGGATAGCTAAGCAATTATGAATGGAAGAGAAGTGATTTAAATGAACTGAAGAAAACCAGAAGTGGGGAGTCTGAGACTAGATAAAGGATTTCTAAATTGAAGAACAAACTATGAGCAGTTGGTCCTCAATAACAAGTCTATTGAGGATATCCAAAACAGGAAGATGCTTTGATGGCTCGTCTGCTAAAGTAGCGTAGTTGCCAGAAAGTGAAATAACAATGTGTCAACTACCGCCCCCCCCAACACACACACACACACACACACACACACACAATCATACACGTTATGGCTACCTTAACCTTGATGGAGTTCTTACTTTTTCCTTCTTAATCTGTTTATTTCAGCTACATCAACTTCTTTCCTGATCCTGGAACCAGCCAGGTCTACTCCAACTTTAGAGACTTTGCAGCTGTCGTTTTTCTGCCTGGAAAAATAATTTATTTTGAATAGCTTCCTTATGGCTCATCCTCTCACTTCCATCAGCCATGTTATCAAAGTGCCTCTTTAATTAGGCTTTCTCCTAACAGTGTTATTTAAAAGTATAACCTATCGCCGTATGTATGCCTACCCCTTCCCTGTAGTATTTTCCTTATCAGTTACCATTATCTAATATAAGGGTATTTCACTCGTTGGGTATATTTCTAAGACTCTACTTCCAGCTTAAAACTCAAGAGATACCAAATTGTTTTTTTCAAGGCTAAACCTGTTGCAACCAGAAAATACCGGCATTAAAGAGGTGCTTAAAAATATTAGTGAATTGAGTACAAAGTTTACCTTGAGAAAAAGATTTGGAAAGTACCCTGGAAAGAAATTGGAGGGCAGTAGAGATACTGACAAGCACCCGGACGTAGCAAGAGAAATTGCTCGGGCTTTCTCCTTTGGGGATGCCCAGGGAGTGTGAATGAATTTGATGCCCTGAGGATGCCACACAGAATGCTAGACCATTCAATGAAATTTCAACTACCTGCACCTTAAAAGTCAGTAATTAATATTCTGGCTGAGATGACCATGCCTAACAGAAAGGGCAGAGCCTGAAATGAAGAGAAATATTAGAGATAATGTATGAGCACTCCAGAGAGAGTGGCTGAGCTTTTTTCATTTAGCCTGTGGAACAGCTAGCTTGAGTCTGTACAAAAATTGTATCCAAATATCAATATTTGTCATGTACTATATGGGATGGTGAGCAGGTGATACGTAGCCCCGTGACCCGACAAGTTGGAGAGGACACCATTAATGGTTAACTGGAAACAGTGCTGCTGTTGGGAACAGAACTACTCCTGGGGCAAGCATTCCAGAATTTGACTGACGGAGAAGTGTGAGGATGTTCCAGGCAAAGTGGACAGGCCATTAGGGAAGGAGTAAAAGCTTCTCAAAATTGGAAATATTTTCCAGTGTGTGAAGGCCCGGTCAGAATAATTTGTGTGACCCATTATGCAGAGAAAGTGACTATTTGCATACCACTACCTACTGTGAAATGTTCATGCTTCCAAGCTGGTAAGAGAGCCCTCTTTGTTTGGGGGCCATTAATGTGGCTGGAGAGGCCTCTAGGCCACTCATTCTGGCATCCTTTCTTTGTTTGATTGACTCTGGGATGCGGTCATTCATTCAATCAACAGACACTGATTGGCAACCTACTGTGTGCATACCATTAGTGTATTTGCTTAAGGACCCTGCTTTTGAAGTCTGACAAAGCTGGGTCCACATCACTTCTACCCTTAAATTTTTCGAAATTTGTTAACTTCTCCACTTCAATTTCTGCATCTATAAAAGTGACTCGCTCACAGCTGCCATTAAGTATGGGCAGAAGGTTGAAGTGGGGCATTGGATTGAAACTGGGCGAGGCGTCTGGCATGCAATGTGGCCAACGTGGACACCTTTGGGTTTCTTTCCAGAAGAGGGTGATGTTTAGAGAGAGAGCACAGGTTAGCTCCAGGATGTTCCCAGACAGGGCTCAAAAAGTACCCCCTAGTGGCAGCCTTCACTTAACGTTAAACCCATATTGTCTATGCGGATATAAAACATTAAGAACTATGAAAGAACACATGTTAAATAAAAGAGGCTATGTCACGTGGAAGAAAATGTGAGGTTTTGTTTGTTTGTTTTTAAGCTGTGCATTCAGACAAATCTCCGGTGACTGCACAGACCGTGCCTCTTGCCCCGGAGGTCTCGCTGCTGCAAAGGGATGGCAGAGATGGTTCCTAAGCAAAGTCACATGTCAGCCAGTCCGCGCTGAGATGTGAAATTCTGCATTCTAAAAGAAAGTGTCATTCCTCTTTGGATTGCTGGAATGTCAACTCCGAGGCCTATATATTTTCTATGACTGCTTTGTAGAAATGCATTATTAATTGGGAGTCAATAAACATATATCATTCCACGGTTTGATCATGTCAAAGAGTACTGTACAATTGCTACCACACTGAGTCTCTTCTGTGACTGTTTGCCACGCACTCTCTCTGTCTCTCTGCCTCTTCTTTCCTTTCTCCTTCACTCCTCTCTCTTGCTTTTCTAATGTTTTGGTGGCCAGTTCTCTGGTAAAGGAAACTGAAATATTAAATAAATCCAAGATAAATATCTGAGAAGAAATGATCTTGTTCGGGTGGAATGAAAGGCACTGGTTGGGATATTAGTCACTAGGTCAGCAGTTCAAAACCCCCAGCTGTTCTGCAAGAGAAAGCAGGGGCTCCTGTAAGGGACCACAGCTGTGGAGACCCACCCACTGGACACCTGCTCTCCTCTGTTCTGTAGGGTTGGTTAGAGACCATTCTGATCAGATGGCTGTGAGGTTTCGTTGTTGTTGTTTTGACTTCTGATCAAATGGACTTCCTTGAGGGGACATGCCTTTCATCTCCTGGTTTGACTACAGCAAATATTCTGTTAGTTATGCACCGCTTCTAACAACAGAGCGGAGTAACAGGAACATGTAAGATGTTTGCATTTATTCAGTTAAGCAAGTATTCTGTCCAAGGCAGACAGGCCAGTTGAGGGCCAATTTAATTCATCAAGAGCTGGGTTTAATTCGATCATTTAGATGGACAAAAAGGTTTTATAACTGTCTCTTTTACACTCAATTTTTAAAATATAACTAGTTAGATTAAAAAAAAATCATACAGCGGTTAAGTGCCGAGCTGGTAAAGTGTTCTACCATTAGTGCTGTCTGCCTTGTGTCTATTCCCACTCATCGTGATTCCTTATGTCACAGCAACAGTGCCGGTGGGTTTCCCGGGCTGTAGTACCGACAGGAGCAGAGACGCCTTTCCACTGGGGAGTCCTTGGAGCTTGGAACCACCAACTGTTCACATGACAGTTGAGGGCTTCCCCACTGTGCACCCTGGGCTCGTTAACTATTCCATAGTATTATAAAACATTAAGAAACTTATAGTTATGAATTTTCATAACAGCATAATAGACTCCTAAGAGAATATATACCTAAAGAAAGAACAATAGACTGCTGGAATATCAAAACTGTGTGGAAGCTTTAGTAAAGGGTGGGTGGGAGTGGCAGTAGAATATTTTCTGAAAATAAGAAAAAAAGTTCTTGTCTCTGGCTCATTTTATCTGGGTTACACTTTGTGTTACTCCAGGTTGACTAGAAAAACAAATCCAGAGACATTCATATGTATTTAAGAAAGAGTTTTATATCAAAGAGCAAGTGTACATTAAAAAAACATCCCAGCCCAGTCCAGTTTGAGTCCATAAGTCCAATATTATCCCATATATCAATACTAGTCTATGAAATCCCCTTTAGACTCACACAGCCATGCAATGAAGCTGAATGCAGGAAGATCACAGGGCAGTGGGAGGAAAATCTTGTGGATCCAGTGGTGGTAGAAACATTTCAGCACTGGCCTGGGTCTCCACGCGGTTCCTCCAGCTCCAGTGCACTGACTCCATCAGTGTAATTCCATGTGGCTCATCAACAGGAAGACGAAGCTGAGTGTATGTGTCTAGCCCCGGTGAGCTGTCTATTTCCATAGTGTCACCAAATGAGATCCTAAACCTGTGACCCAATTGACAGGCTAGAGTGCACCCCTTCACAAGTTGATAGGAGATTATGCAACTGCCTAGCTCACATAGTTCTCCTTCAAACGAGAGAGCCAAGCATCCATTAGAGAAATGGAATACTTTTTCTCTTTTGAGTGCAAATAATATTCTCAGTATGTCTATCAAGTCTTTCTTGCATCGATTTCTTTCTCTTGTAACATGCTCCTCAACTTGTGACCATTTTCTTTGCCTAATTAATTCTATTAACAAGATGAAAATTTTACTTGACTTGAATTTCAAATTTGGTAAAAGTGTAGGTGGTATGATTAATTGGAACGGAGTGGGGATGCCAGGATTTAAAGTAGGCATGAGAACGGAATGAAAAGGGGCGAAGAGTAGCCAGATTCTAGTTTCTCTGTGTCTGAGTGAACAAAACTTCTATGTCTTGAAATAGGAATGCCCCCATGTCTGTTCCCTGGTCTACTCTTTTGGCTGCCTTGGGTAAATAGGCCCAGCAATTGTCTATAGTAACATTTGGTGGTGCATGTTGTGACCTATTACTGGATTTGAGGAATAAAGGTAAAAATATTCATTTAGATAACAAAATTTTACATGAAATACCGAAGGTCTGAGAGTGTGAGGTATCCTAAAAACAAGTATATTAACATAAGAACCAAACCAGTTTACTAGCTGTTAGTAAAAAGACAAGTATTAGACACATATTCTTAAATTAAGGTGACCTTCCTGAGGAGCTCTTATGGTGGAGTGGGTTACACATTGTGCTACTCCGCACAAGGTTAGGAGTTTGAGACCCCGAGCTCTGTGAGAGAAAGATGATGTTTTCTACTGCTGTAAAGAGCTACACTCAGGGAAACTCAAAGTTCAGCTCTACCGTGTCCTGGAGGGTTGCTATGAGTCCAAACTGACTCTATGGTTGCGTGTTTCATGTTTGCTTTGAGAAGACTCACAACCCCAAAAGCAAAACTTTGTCAGTTGCTTGTTTGGGAACAATTGGTGTAGTTAGAAAATATGCATAGCCCACTGCCACGGAGTCAATTTCAACTCAGAGCCACCCAAGGTAGGATTTCTGAAGCGGTAAGTGCTTACAAACTCAGACAGCCTCATCTTTCTTCCTTGGGGAGGTTGTTGAGTTTGAACAGCTGATCTTGCAACTAGCAGCCTGATACTTACCTTGAACAGTACCGCCAGGGCTAATTAGGAAAAATTCATTAAACTTTTAGCAAGTTGTACTTTTAGGTTAACGGATTGTTTTGTTTTTACATTTAGAGTTTATATTTTCAATCTGAAAGTTGAGTGGCAATCATCTCCCTCATAAAGTTCCTCTGAGAACTGAATGAGACGATTCTTATCAAATGCTTAGATTGGCTGGCACTCACCAAGAGCTCCGGAGTTGAAGCTAGAGCCAGTTTTTATTACACCTCATTAAGCCCTCTGGAGAGTGCACAGGAGTTCTTCACGGGTGATGGAAATATGCAGCTAATAAAATATTTCAACAAAAAAATAGATATTCCTCATTAAAAATTAAGCCCTCATGCTAGAAAGCAAGTATTACAGAATTGCACTGTATCATATTTACTACACATGTTTTTCTTTTAATGTTAGATAAAATACAGCAAATACTGCATTAAAGCTGCCCCAAGCAGGCAAGTAGAAACTGCAGTTCACTGTGGAAAGAGGTGAACATTTGAGGCTAGTCTTGGAGGAAGCACCCCTAGAACACGCCCTGGAAGGGAGGATGGCTCAGCTTGGTCTCACTGACTTTCCGTTTGCTATCAGTAGGACCAGTTCCTGGAGAAGGACAGCCTGCTCAGTAGAGGGTCAAACCCGCTATGAAGAAGACACTCAATGAGATGGATTGATTCAGTGACTACTTCCATGGGCTGACAATGGTAATGATTGTTATGAAGGTGAATGACTGGGAAGTGCTTCAGTCAGGTCTACAGAGGTGCACTGGGAGTTAAAGCTGACTTAATGAGACTTCACAGCAACAACAAATAAAAAGTGAGTGATTCTGGGAATTCTGAAAGGACATCCTTTAAGTTCTCTCACAACCCCCTCTCCCTTCACCCACACACATGGTGACTGACAGGCAAGGAGAGTGATGAAAGTCAACTCAAAAAGATTTCTCAGATATCGCCCACATGGGACCCGCTTTCGGGAAGGACATACTAGAATGGACCACCCACAGGTGCCTGAGGCATCAAGGGAGGACGCTTTTCTTCTGTGTCAGGAATCGGTCATTTATTAACTCAGATTTGATGCCGGTGTGTATGGGTTTGTTGGTCAGCAAATAGTTGGTGCTGAATCAAAAAGGTTGGGTCTGGACATCATAGGGTGGCCAATTTGTGTTGCCACAGAATATTTATGAGATTGTTCCCTCCTCTGGGATTGTATTTCTGAAAAAGAAGTTGAAAGGATCACCCATAGCCCAAGGAAAGTTCCAAATAAGTAGACTCAGACAGTTTATAAGACTATTGCTATTGAGTGGATTCTGACTCCTAGTGGTCTAGTCGGGGGGGTCAATGAAGCTTGCTACTCATACGGTTGACTCCTTTTTCTGTTCCAAGTGCTCATAAAACTACTGGGGAGAGGACTGATGTTTCAAATAACTCCCTTTGCAGCCGTATGAAGAACCCACGACTTGTTGCTTAGCCTTTCTTTCCTGCTGAAGAAAAGGTGCAGCATGTTGCCCACACCAAAGCTAAAGTAGAGTAGTTCTGAAAAACTAGCCTGTAGATCAGCGGTTCTCAACCGTCCTAATGCTGCGACCCTTTCATGCAGTTCCTCATGGTGTGCTGACCCCGCAGCCATAACATTATTTTCGTTGCTACTTCACAACTGTCATTTTGCAACTCTTATGAATAGGGCGACCCCTGTGAAAGGGTTGTTCAACCCCCAAAGGGGTCGCGACCCACAGGCTGAGAACCACTGCTGTAGAGGAAGCCCTGATAAAAGGGGAGACTAGCAATTAGTTCCAGAAAACCTACAGAGCAGGGCCCACCAAAGCTTTTCATTAGAGCATCGAATGACAGTTGAATTGGGGCACTTTAAAATATGTGTTGAAGTCTTAACCCTTGTACCTTTATATATGACGGTTTTTGAAAATTACTCAAAATCAAACTGACTACTATTGCATTGATGCCAATGCAGAAGGGACCCTCTGGGCTTGGGTAGAACTTCCCCTGTGACTGACACTCTTTAAAGGGACAGAACACTGACTTCCTCTCAGCTGGTCCTTCCACACTGCTCACCTTGCAGTTAACAGCGTCTCGCATAACCACTATGCTAGCAAATAAAAGGTGTTTAAAACTTTATTTTATTTTTAAAAGATTATGGTTATGCCAGGTGCATCCTAAACCTAAGATTGCTTCTAAGTACTCCCTCAGCACAGGAGGAGGAGGGACCCCAGGCACACACAGAGGAAAGGCCATTGCTGTGGGAGGAACCAACCCATCTACAAGCAAAGGATGACAAGGCTTGTCAAGAGACACGGGACACTGGGTCGAAGGCCCACCGAGAGGGTTAACATGACCCAGAATATTGATCTAACTCCCCCCAGCTCCCAACCTCACTGTAAGAGAATGCATTCATCTTTCTTAAAGAACGCCCTGGTGGCATTTCTTATCACAGCACCACCAGCCACTAAAACAGAAGCAGGTACTAAATATGTCAGGGTTCCCAGGCCAGGTGATTTTTGTCACAAAAACTCAACTCTGCTTAATTTTAGTGAAATCAACCACACTCAAAATGTAAATGAATTTTACTTACGACGCAGGCAACTGGCCAAATTTTCCCCACAGGTCCTACCTCAGTAACATCTTCTAGGGAATGAAGTTCATGTCACAGAGGATAACCGGGAGGAGCAATTGTTTACGCTTAATTTCCTAATCTTTTCCTTTAGCACCCTGGAATTTGATGAAATTTCCATGGAGTAGAATCCAGATTTTCATGAGCCATGAATGAATTTCAAAACAATTGCTTTGAGACCATCAACAAAAATAACCCTTGGCATTTTTTTAAAAAAACCGGACAAGAGTTTACCTTCACTGGGCAAGGCTGCCTTCCCTAGACATTGTGCTCTTTTAAAAGCTCTCTCTATGGCCTAAATTAACAACCACAATTGAAAAGATTAGATAGAATATTTTTGGCAATAAATTTATGTTAATGGAAGAGGAACAATGTGTTGAAGAGGGCAGTAATTTTATATAACTTGAATATATATGTACATATATTTGCTGTTATTAAAAGTTACTACAACCTAACCTAAACATTTGAATTTATGAGCATAATTGACAGGTTAGGGAACTAGGAAATTCATTATTCTCAAGCCAGATGAAAAGGTGGGAACAAGACTTTGGGGAACTCATGGCAAACTCCATACTCTGAGGAGTAGTGTTCAACTGCAAAAAGCCCATGTGATTGAGCCAGTGATACTGAAGAACTTTACAGAGAACGAGGAATCAGCTAACATGTGGTAGACACCATTATAGAGACTTAGAAGTTCAAAATTAGGCAGTGGATGGACCAGAACACCTTTGGTATTCTGTTGTATTAGAATAGTGTTGCCAACTCAGTTTGGGTTTTTTCCCCCAGCAACATCTCCTATAGACTTCCCAAGCTCATAGGCTCATGTTGGTAAACTCTGCATTCCCCTGAGAAGCATGGATGCTGAGACTTTCCCATCCTTACTTTCAGACATGTTGTCCGTAAAGACCGTTCTCTAGAAGAGGGCATCCTGTCTGATGAGGACGTGGTCACTGAAAGGGATGATCACTCATAGCCACACCAATGGCCTCAAGCACATCAATGCCAGGAAAGAAGGCACAGAAGCATCCTCTGCTTCCCTGAGTAAGACCGCCATGTGCCTGAGCTGCCTGGACACAGCAGCAGCAGTGACAAAAATGTCGATGTGGTAAAACATGTTCTCCTGGATAAAAATGTGTGTGTAGTGAAATGGATTCTCTGTTCCTGGACACATGTAAGGTCCAGCATGACAACCCAGAGGGTCCTGGGGAGTGGTTGTGTGATTGAGGGACAGTGATGAGACCACAAAGCAGGCGAGGTGTTCACCTTTCCATGAAGTCAGGGGCAAGGAAGAGAGCAGATGGCTTCTCCAACAGCCTTATGTTGTCTTGGGGCTGGCATGCCCAGTAAGGACATACACAACACTGTGGACAGGTGCTAGAGGCACATGCATACCAGGATGGGCAGGTACTGGAGTTAAGATGACAGCTTAACCATGGATGTCCCGGAGTCTCTCCTGGAGAGAACACTCTATGATCAGAATCAGAAGAGAGTTGGCTGTGCTTTGAGAGGGGTGGACAATAGAGTCTGATTGCTCTCCAGGACAGATAGCCTCCAGAAGTAGAGTATACTAAGCAGCCATGTGCTTCTCAGAATCATCTTAAAAGAGCACTATTATGGGGGAGATTTGTGGGGATGATTTTTAGTCAGGAGAAGGTGACTGGGATTCATTCCCAACTCACAAATGTGAAGGCCTTCATCCACCAATCTTGGCATTCCAGACTGTTTATTATGGGCATAGAGAATTTGTCTGCATCCACTCTCTTCCTGCTCCTCAGTTTCCCACAGATGCATCAAAACATTAATAGTGATTTTGCTATCTCAGCGTGTATTTTCCCCGTGTGAATCTAGAAAGCAAAGCTTATAAAAGGAAAACCCAAACTTTCTCAGCTATCATCTGAGTAGCTAGGGCAGTGCAAGGAATCCTTCTAACCCGGAGTTGAATGGCGTAGCTAGCAGTCTGCTACATGTGCTTCGCTGCACATGTATAATCTTAGGATAGTCATTTATCCACAGTAATGTGCTCTGTGAATCTGGTATAATAATATCTGCTACATGAAATGTATTGAAGATTAGTTGACATGCATTATCCAACTCCCTGACAAATATAGAGTCAATAGAATGTATTTATTATTTTTGTTGTTATTATGCTTCAGTAAGGAGAAAATACGTGGCCCTAGTGAAATCCTACGGACATTCCTCAAGACGGTGTTATTTTCTTAGCTGACAATAGATTGTCCCAGAATAATGGATATCTCTATGGAAAATTAAGCCCCAAATCTCGAGTGGGCCGTGAAAAATTAAAAGCTTCATTCATTCTATGGGATTTTGGCCTATACTCTGGGAGACAGTACGAGTAATCAAGTAATAGTAAGACACTGTGGAGATGTTAAGACTATTTAGAAGTTGACAGCCAGACTAAAATCTTAATGGGAAATTTAAGGCAAGAATAATGGCGGGAGAGTTTCACTTTTTCTCTCCAGGGTGCTTCTCAGAAGCGCTGTAGTAGACAGCAGATGCTTTAGGAACCAACAGCGATGCGACTTCATTAGTTGAGCCATCCTAGAGGGAACCCATGGTGGTGCCTGCAGAGAATCAGTTCTGCTTTGCCGTCTCTGCCAACACTTGCCTAAGAGGAAAATAATGTGGGTGGGGCTGGAGAGTTCCCTCAGGCACTATTCTATATCCTAGTGGTAGATATACGTATGTATGGGTTTTATTTTAAAAAATTAATCACCACACTTGGCCAGTGATACCCTTTCTGTGCTTGCTTAATAAATTTAGTGAGGGACTGACCAAGATAAACCTGCAAGTGGGGGTGGCTATGGAAATGGTACGGAGAATTATAGATGCAGCCGACGTGAGAAGAGAAGGTATGCGGGTATTACAGTGATCCTTAGTGATGGGTGACCAACTGCTTGTCTTCATTGGTAAGTAGATTCTCTCCTTCTTGCCATGATAGAACAATTTTCCGAAGTATCGGCGTATTTTATCTAGAACTAATTCTGTTCCTGTGATACTTCAAACCTGGAAACTTGAGACAATGAGAATGCCAATTTCAAGTAACATTGAGGTGAGAAACCTCAAAACATAAAATATCCCAGAAAAGATAAGCAACAAAGGAGAGCCTTGTAGACACAACCAAGCCGTGGTTAATCTGAGATTTGGTTTACCACGTTAGAGCTGGCGAGAAAGCATCGTACTTTTGTCATCTTGGTTCGTCTTTAGCATCTTCATCGACAAAATTGGGCCTATTTTATATTTATTTCATGATTGTAGAGAACAGAAAACAGGACTCACTATGGTTTATGAAGTGCTAGCTGTCACTATGAATCTGCTTTCTTTTGGTTACATGTAAGATGGAGACAACTAGACCGTCTAGAGAAAATGCAAAGGTGAAAATAACATTTCTTTGGTTGTTAGTTTACATGTCAGATTGTCTCCTTCTTTTGCTCAGGACTACATCTCTTTTTCTCTTATTATTAAAATCCTAGTGTTCATTTCAACGTGTCATTCATGATTACATATTTAGGTTAATATTGTGCTTAAACTGATAGTAAAATTAGTTCATATATTTGAGATAAAGAGGTTGTATGCTAAAATCGGGTGTTTCTTCCCATATGAATGCCCTCAATACCTTCATATTGTTATTATACTACCATTGTATTTAAAATAAAATGTTGTTTTAAAAATATAAATGTTCAATAAAACCTACAAGACCAGCCATGGTCTGCTTAATGATGACCTGCGAATTCAATTAATGTGACCTTTCAGCCTTGAGAGACCAATACAGATATAGAAAGTTTTTCCTAGTCCTTGAGATTTAACTGAAACCTTCAAATAACCATTCATTTATAGATGAGGTTTCCAAATGGTTTTCCACTGAATATTCTAAAATGGAAATATTTATGGAATTTTCTATTATTTAGGAATTAAAAAGATAAATCTCAGTAACGCCATTAGTGTAAATGCATTTCCATGTTAGGTGAGACTAGAGGTCATTCAAAGTGTCAAATAAGGAGATATATTATTTATAGATGATATCTCAATGCAGACAAAGTAATCTGAACATATATTCTCACCAGACACATCTCTCTCTATCTCTCTCACTTTTATCAGGCATATTTCTTTTATTAGGGCAGGTGTTAGTTTCTTAAGGAAAATGAGAATATATGCATTGACCCAGTAATTAATCAATTTCAGTGACCAATTTCTAGGAGAATATAAATCATGTCCAAAATGAATCAGCAAAACTTTCACTATCAGAGGCTCAGGTTCAATTGAAATAAATTTTTACTAAAACATAATTTTAAAAATATTTATAGAACAGTCATTTCAATGTTATTATATCAAAATATAAAGCTTCTGTGTGATATTTTAATAGTGTTGTATCACAATTTCACACTATATTCTATGATAACTGATATGTGATTTTGAATTTTATAAAGAAAATCCTTATATTTCTCTTTTAATTTGAGAAACAAAACCAGTTTCATCTATATATGAAAGAGCTTTATATTAATTAAGAAATAATTATATGTCAAAAAGGCACCCCAGTCCAGTCTAACTTAAGTCTGATGTCAGTCTAGAAGTCCCTCTTCAGGCTCACATAGCTTCACACTGATGACGCAGAAAGGTAAAACAGGAAACAGGAAGATTGCAGGTGCAGAGTTTGTGCGGAACCAAGATTGGTCTAAACATGGCAGGGCATCATCTGCCTTAATGGTCTAGTGGCCCACATAGGGTCGTCCTTGGAGCCAGGCAGAGGCTTAGCAAGTGGAAAGGTGGAAGGGCAGAGAGAAAGGAGTTCCATTTCTTTCCTAGAAGAAGGACTTATTTTCAAGGAGACATCATCAGGTTGTGACCAGATTGAGCAGGATGGATGCCAAAGCAAGACTTTCATACAAATTCAAGTATACATAAAATTCAACTAACACACTCACCAAGCACTTAAGAGCATTGCATTTCACTTAGTATGAACGTAATACATGAATCTGTCTACAGCAACGTTATCAGCTAGCAGAATGTGATGGTTAGGGATTATGTCAAGTAGACACTCCCGAGTAATGGTAGAAGTGGAGCCCAACCTCTCAGTTTGGGTGGCAGCCTGATGACACCTCCATGGGAGTGGCCTTTGATAGAAGAGGGAGAGCCAGAGCAGAATCAAACCCTCTTTGGCCTGGTGCTGGACCTGAATCTTGTGTCTGCTCCATCTATCTTCCAGGCACTGTCAGCAGACTGCCAACAGCGGGTTCATTCCTGACTTCAGATTCATCTTATCTCTCCATCCACTGCCCTGTGCCCCCTGCTTCATCATCCTATTTGCTGTTCACCAGTTTCCATAAATCAGGAGAAGCTTGAATTGAACTTGACTGAACTTACCTATTTCTACAACTATATAAGCTATTTTTAATATACATCTCTTCATATATAACATGGCGAAGCATTACATTTTTAGGGTTTGTGTCTGTTGAGAACCCAAGCTAACACCCTGACAGACTAAGAAGAAAAAGAAGTCTTATCATCATATTATATATGAAAATAGTTTCCAATGATATGGGAAAACAATGATTAGAGTTAGTGATATGAATCCTTTATTGGTGATAGATGGATGGGAATGGGATATTAAGGTCAAGAACTCTCATGAAATTTAGTATATCTTCATATAGATCAATGATAAAGATATTTATTGACTTACTCAAAGATTGGAGGATTCAGTGTAAAATTATAATGTCTAGGTTTTGTCCATCTATGTTTATGCACTAGAGAAGGATAATGGGTAATCATGCATTAGTCAATTACTAGGGTCTACCTTTTAGTTTGGGAAATGTAAAATTTTAATTTCCATAATTGAGAGGGGCACAGTCTAGAAGGGGTCCTCAGGAACATTTGAAGTTTAGGTGAAATATGTAGAGTTGAAATATTTGACTATAGAGAGTTGAGTAAGACATCTATATACCATGGATTCATTTGATAAGCATCCTGACATGCATACACTTGGTTAGAAGATACATCACAGCTTTCAGCTTCAAGGAAGAAAGAACAACCACAATAATATATGACACCCACATATATTATAATCTATAGTATGTTTTCTAGCAGGCGGTATAATTTTCCAAGAAAAGAAAGATGTTCATCTTCTGAAAGCTGTCAGTCATTGCCACCCTTTGCTTTCCACTTTGAGGAACAGTGGAAAGTGTGTTTATTCATGTAAGAGGAATCGCAGCCCTGGCTGCAGAGAAAATGCTGCCAATTACAGTGGCTCTGATTGGAGAGTATAGATTCCCTTCTCCACAGGTGGGGAGAATATATTCTATTTCAAATACCTGGCAAAGTGTGTGCGATGCAACCTGCATTCTGAATTTAAATTGCGACAGACTCAGAAAGAGTACCACAGTCATTTTTTAGATCAGGTAACAATGGATAGAGATGTATATTGACCCTCTCATTGTACTCTAATAAACTGTTGCTGGATCCCCGCCCTCCTCTTCTTGGAACAATAGCCGGTAACATAGCAATGTAGTTTCATTGTGTTAAACCTTGAGGTGGGTCAACAAAAACTCAATGTGTGAATTATCATAGTTGCATCTGTGGAGACACTGTGGGATTTGCGCCCCATCTGACCCCACCACACAGAGAAAAACACTAAAGGAGTGTAACAGAACAACAAAGGGAGCAGAGCAAGGAAGTCCCCAGTGGGTACCAAAAATAGACTTAGGGCCAGGGCATGGCACTCCATCAGACCTGACCGGAAGACACTCCTAAAGGTCAAGAAACAGACCTTGATCTATTTACAGGTTTTTCATTGTTGTTGTTGTTGTCGTTTTGTTTTGTTTCTTTGTTTCACTCTGTCTTATTTTTATGCATATTACTATTTCTGCAGGTCTATCTAGATAAGATAGGCTGGATAAACACTCAGGAGGAGAAAACAACGGGACTGACCATTTCAGAGGACATGGGAGACAGGGGGCAGAGGGAAGGAAGTGGTGTTAACAAACCCAAGGACACAGGAACAACAAATGATCCAAAATCCGTGGCAAGGAGGGTGTAAGAGGCCTGCTAGGGCTTGATCAAGGGCAATGGAGTTACTGAAACCCAAATGAAGGTGGAGCGTGATGGTGGGACCAGAGGAAAATAAAAGGAAATAGAGGAAAGAACTAGGAGGCAAAGGACACTTATTGAGGTCTAAATATAGGCATGTACATATATAAATATATTTATATATGATGATAGGGAAATAGATCAATGTGCATATATTTATAGGTTTAGTATTATGGTAGCAGATGGACATTGGGCCTCCACTCAAGTACTCCTTCAATGCAAGAACACTTTGTTCTATTAAATTGTCATTCCATGATGCACACCTTCCCAAAACAATTGCTGAAGACAAATGGGTGCATAAGCAAATGTGGTGAAGAAAGCTGATGGTGCCCTGCTATCAAAAGCTATAGCATCTGAGGTCTTAAAGGCTTGAAGGTAAATAAGCAGCTATCTAGCTCAGAAGCAACAAAGCCCACTTGGAAGAAGCACACCAGCCTGTGTGATCATGAGGTGTTGAAGGGATCAGTTATCAGGTATTAAAGAACAAAAAGTTCATATAATTGTGAATGAGGGGGAGTGAAGATTGGAGACCCAAAGCCCACCTGTAGGCAACTGGACATCCCCTTACAGAAGGGTCATAGGGAGGAGATAAGCCAGCCAGGGTGCAGGGTAGCAATGATGAAACATACAACTTTCCTCTAGTTCTTCCTCCCCTGCCACTATCATGATCCCAATTCTACCTTACATACCTGGCTAGATGATAGGAAGTCCAGTGGTACAGATAGGAACTGGAAACACAGGAAATCCAGGACAGATGATCCACTCTGGACCAGTGGTGAGTGGCAATACCGGGAAGGTGGAGGGAAGGTGGGGTAAAAAGGGAGAACCGATTACAAGGATCTGCCTATAACCTCCTCCCTAGGGGATGGGCAACAGAAAATTGGGTGAAGGGAGATGTCGGACAGTGTAAGACAAGACAAAATAATAATAATTTGTACATTATCAAGGGTTCATGAGGGAGAAGGAAGAAGGGAGGGAGAGGTAAAAATGAGGAGCTGATATCAAGGGCTCAAGGAGAAAGCAAATACTTTGAGAATGATGAGGGCAACAAATGTACAAATGTGATCGACACAATGGAGGCATGTATGGATTGTGATAAGAGCTGTATAAGCCCCAATAAAATTATTTTTTAAAGTTGCCACCACCACTGAGGGCTATCTTGCAGGCTACTTCTCAGCCTTTTATAGAGCACGTCTCAATTAGTCCTTTCAACAGTCTGCTGCATAAAGAGATTCCATCCTCAGTTCCATAGAGGAAGCAGTTAAGACTCACGGTCAATTTTTATCTTGAAGCGCCCATGATGGATCTGTAACCAGAACAAAGCACTGAGCAATTCCAGATCTTGGCCCTTATTTAATATGTGCAACCTAACAAGGCAATTTGTACTTGACTCTGATCTGTTGGCAGAGAAGAGAGAGAGAGGCTTCTATATATTTATATCCTGAGAAAAATCTATAATATGCATTCTTCATTAAGGAAGAACCACTTAATGTGTATGGATTGATGTCTTCTGAAATATCTCTGGAAGAAGAACATTAAAAACAGAAGGAGAGAGAAACAATTTGAAATATGATGAGGAATTTATGAAAGAAAGTTTAGTAGACTAATATTTGATACTGTATATATCTCTATTCACAGAGAAACTCTGTCCACAGTTTATGGCATGGAACCAGCTCTCTCACCTAAAAGTGTAGATACTTCCTCTTAATGAATGAATTGGCCTGTACCAGTTATCTTCAGAGTGTCCCTGAAACTAATGGATTCTAGACCATTCTTTCCTGTGGATGAACAGTACTACTGAGACTAATACTTTTAAAGTTGTGATGAAGAAGAAAACAACTCTTCATTCAATATGTAAGTAACAGGAATGGTTTAGGCACTTTCTAGGACTCTTATTTAATTACCATGAAATCCCTAATTATTAGGTAACATTTTTCACATTTAATAAATTTAGTACCTGCATTTAAAGCTAATATTTTCAAGATGTCACAGTGTGTGATGAAGTGAAACAATTAACTTCCTGATTGTAGATCCTTCGTGCTTTAAACTATCACATAATGGCTTTTAAAATATGTTGCTTGAAGATTCCTAGTTTATTTTTCCATACTGAGAAATTCATCAGCAATCCTGGCTCTGCCCCCAGAATGACTAGGTCCATGGGGAATAGACATGACATCATTTTTGAGAATACTGATTTCAATATGAGTTAGGAATCATTAGGTACTGGGACCATAGGATTTCCCGTGGGAATAGGACCACAAGGATACCATGGAAAGAAATAGTAAAAAATGTGAAACAAAATTTGATTCATAGACATTTGCACAATATATAACTTTGTATGCATGTTTCAAATGGAGACAAACAGGTGAATTATTCATCAAAACAAAACGGAGTAATTTGCATGCAGTACTGCATTTTCAGCAGACAGCAAGGATATGACTGCAACTCAGGAATGCCACCTGCTAGAGGGGTTTTCAATGTAAACCAGCTGCACACCCAGTCAGTCATTCCACTGCGACTCCAACACCATGGACTTCGGAAACGGCGAGTCATTACTAAAGACATCCTAAAACGAAGTTTGCAAGGACTCGTGTGCCAGATATTGGCATAGTTTCAAAATAAACAATATAACATCCTCACAGGATGCACGTTTCAGATACTTTGTCTGAGCAAATTACTCTCACCCACTGCCGTACTCTCCTGGTGTGCATGTGTGGAACAGAGAAAAGAGAAACGCAGCGGCTCGTAGCAGTGAAATGATAGGGGTAGTTGCCTTGTGGTAGAACCTTCATGTCTTATCTTACCTATCACTGCCTACTATAATCTGGTGTAATTAAAAAAATAATGTTATTTAGATAAAATTCAAATACCGTACAATTCATCCCTTTAGAGGGTAAAGTTGACTAGATCAGACACACCCACATTATGGAGGAAAATCTATTTAGTTAAGGCCAACGGTACTAAATATTTTACAAAAGAAATACCAACAAGTAGGATCCAACTCGTCAAACCCAGTGTACAATTTCCAGCTGGAAACACCTGGGAGGTTTGGCCTGCTGAGCTTGGGGTGAGCATGCTTAATGGTCACCTAACAGCCCCTTAACTATGAATCACATGTTCATACTTCTTAACAACTTTAGACTAGCGTTTAACCAGACAACCTTAACCACACTGACAAGCTTAAGCACGCTGACAACCAAGGGAAACCATCACACGTATGTGTTGTTGTTAGGTGCCATTGGATCCATTCGGATTCGGACCAACCCTATGTACCAAGCATGACACGTGCCAGGTCCTGCGGCATTTTCCCATGTGTGCCTCGGCTTGAATGTCTTGTTGCAGCGACGGTGCCAACCCAGCACTTGGAGATGCTTCCTCTTTTAGCTCCTGCTCCACTTGGCCATGCACAATGGCCTTTCCAGGGACTGGCCTCCCCTGGCACATGTCCGGAGTATGTGACATGAGTATTTTAAGGTTGAATAAATAACTGAACTTCATCCCCATGCATAACACCCACCAGACTTTGTGCACATGACACCAGAATTTCAAAATGATGTAGGAGACGAAGCCCATTTTGATTAGTGCATATGTTTGTGTGCTGTTTAAAGACCGTCTTTCCCTCCATTCTCTATCAAGCGCACGCGCGCACACACACACACACACACACACACACGCACGCTGCATTATATTTTCAGTTTCTCCACTGTTGATGTACTTTGACAAATTAGATGGCCTGTTCATCTTCTCCACATGTTTGTCCAGGTCCTTGGCAGCAGCAGTGCCGGTTAAAGGCCTTGCCTACTCATTCCCAGAGCCGCACTCTACTGCATATGCTCCTGTTTTTTCTTATGCTTTCCCCTCCTATGGCTGTGCTTAGTGATGTTGGCTTCACAGTGTAATTCCTTCATTTGCATTATCAGGTGGGGAGCATGACCATTTTAACATATTAACTCTAGTGGCCACCGGCCAGAGATTGGAGCTTCATGTGGTGATGTTGGCGAAGACTAGAACTTTGGTTGTGTACGCTTTCAGAGAAACACAAAGCACTCTTTTCTTTGACTTTTATATCCCAGAATTAATAACAGAATATATAATATGTTTTACCATAAAATACTATTGCATAATTGGGATATTAACCACCTTTCATGACATTTCCAGTCAAAAATTTATGGGGATCCAAAACTGGACTATTTAAATTCAAGAAGATGGTAAGAAATAATGGAATAAAATAAGGACTTAAATTTTCTTAACTATTTTGAATTATTCAGTTACTGTGCACTTTGTTGCACGCAGAACTAGTTTTCATCTAGTATTTCCTAAGGATTCAAAAAATTTGAAAAGGGCAGATTTTAATGTTGGCATTTTTGCTAATAGATCTTATTTTCCCAGCATAGATTTTATCTAAATATAGATAGGGATAATTTCTATCTAAATGGTTTCCTTATATGAAAAACTCAAATGTGAACTCCTATAATTATGCAACAGATTTTGTTGTTCTGTTTTAGTGATCTTAATTGCATACACCAAATTTTGTGATGCATTATTCACCAGATATTCACCAAATATTCATTTGTTCCATTCTTTCCCCCCTTATCATTAGTTCTTTAAATTAATTTTTAAAATTCTGTAGCATTTTGAAATCTTACACATGATTTTCAGCGTGTGCTGAAATTCCATGACCTTTTCAATATTCTTTAGCTCAACTTGCTGATAATTCTTTGTCAGATAACTCAAATGTAGTGGAAAAATCTGTTTTGGAAAAATATAGTTGCTGCAGAGTTTGAGATCTACAACTATTATTGAACCATTATTTTCTCAAAGCAAGAGAGGCACTTAAAGAATATGTCCAGTGTCTAAATGATAAAAATAGCCATTATACAGAATAATAACAAGAACAAGAAACTATTAAAGTGAATGTAAATTTATTTTGATGTTCATTTTTGACTTTGAGATTTATGACTTTATTTATTTATTCATTCATAAAAGCTTTTTGAGGTGTACTCAAGGCAAAGATTTCTGGGAATTAAACATGAATTTCTCCCACTCCACATTTCCAGGAAGCCATAATCTCTTAGATGACTAGAAAACGAGCTGCGCATGAATGCCTGTATTATTAGCCAGGGATATAAACTTTTAGAATATGAAAAATATTTCTTCCAACTGAGGAAAATTTTAAGTCTTCTAGGGATAATATGTTGAACAAAGAAAGGAGAAAAGGACACTTGGGTGGTGTAGTGGTTAGGTAAGATGTAACCCTCTGCAGATGAGAGAGGCAGCAGTATACTTCAAGCTTTACCGCTTTGGAACATGAATGGGCCAGTTTTACTCTGTCCTATAGTAGAGCAAAGAGCCAGAGTGCACTGGATACTAATATGTCCATTTGGTTTGGTTTTAAGAAAGGTAGCAAAATTGATTGTGCATTTTGTGTTTTTCCTCATTAGACCTTAAAATATATGAAGCTTTGTGTTTAAGTAAGTTAGACTTCTGGAAAATAGAAACACCACATCCAATCTGCAGACACATTATCATAGTCTCCAGTATGGTTAGAGGATTTATAAGAAGTCGTATCCTGAAACATAAGCAGATCTAAAGAAATTACAGGCATTCAAATGAGAAAAGTATGCTGTATGACCAAGTGCAATGAAGCTAGAAAAGTATGTTATTGTTGTTAGTTGCCATGGAGTCAGCTACAACTCCTAGCAACTCATGGACAACACCACCCAGCCAGGGTCATCCTCACAATTATTTTCATGTCTGAGCCCAGCGTTGAAGCCACTGGGTCAATCTTTCTCATCTAGGGCCATCCTCTTCATTGCTGCACCCCCACTTTACTAAGCATGATGTCCCTCTCCAGGGACTGGTAGCTCCTGTAGCATATGCAAAGTACAGGAGATAAGGAGTAGCCAACCTCGCCTCTAAGGAGCATTCTGACTGTACTTTTGCAAAGAGATTTATTTCTTGCTTTTCAAAGTCCAGGGTACTTTCAGTATTCTTTGCCAACACCATAGGCCAAATGCATCAGTTTTTCCTTGGTAGTTCTTTTTAAATGTCCAACTTTCACCCGCATATGATGCAATCGAAAATAGATTGCCTTAGGTCAAGCACACCTTGGTCATCAACTTAACATCCTTGACTTTCACCTTTAAAGAGGTTCGGTGCAGCAGATTTATTGAAGGCAATGTGCCCTTCGATCTCTTGACTGCTGCTTCCAGGAGCATTGATTATGGATCCAATCAAGATGACTGGATGAAGCCAAATCCTTGACAATGACAATCATATGGCCCAGCTGTGAAGATTTTTATTTTATTTATAATGAATTATAATCCATACTAAGGGTGAAATCCTTAGTCCTCATCAAGTGCGTCAAGGTCTCCTCATTTTCAGCTAGGAAAATTGTGCCATCTGCATATTGTAGGTTGTTAATAAACCTTCTTATAATCTTGATATCACATTCTTCTTCACATAATCCATTTTCCCTGATTATTTGCTCATCGTCCAAATTGCATGCACATGGTAAGGGGATACAACCCCTGTCCCACACCTTAACTGATTTTAAACTATGCAGCATCCCCTACCCTGTTCATAGAGCTGCCTCCTGATCCCTGTACAAGTTCCTCATGAACACAATGGAATGTTCTGGAATTCTCATTCTTCTCAAGTCTGTGCTGTGATTGATCTACATACTCAAACGCTTTTGCATAAGCAATAAATCACAACTAAACATCTTTCTGGTATTCTCTGCTTTAGTCCAAGATCCATCTGACATCAGCAATGACATCCCTTGTTTCACATCCTCTTCTGAATCCAGCCTGAACCCTCTGGCAGCTCCCTGGTCAATGCATTGCTGCAACCATTGTTGGATGATCTTAGGCAGAAGTTTACTTGTGTGTCCCATCAATGAAATCACTCTATAGTGTGAGTATGATATTGGGTCACTTTTGTTTGGAATGGGCACAAATATGGATCTCTTCCGGTTGGACAAGTAGCTGTCTGACAAATTTCCTTGCACGGGGAGGGTGGGGGGAGGGTGCTTTTAGTGCTTCTTGAAACCTTTTGATTTGCATTCCATCAATTTCTGCAGTCTTGGTTTTGACTTAGGCTCTCAGTGCAGCTTGCCCTCTTTCCTTCAGTGCCATTTATTCTTGATCATGGACTACATCTTGAAATGGTTGAATGCTGACTAGTTCAATTGGATAGAGTGACTGTGTATTTCAATCTTCATTAATGCTTCCCATATCATTCAATAGTTTGCCCATAGAATCTTTCAATGTTGCAGTTTGAGGATTGAGTTTTTTTCTTGAGTTCCATGAGTTTATGATATACTTAGCATGTTCTTCTTCTTTGGTTTACTTACTCTAGAAAAAGATTAGTAATGGAAATACTATTTTTAGAAGTATATAGAACTAAATAGTGAATATGTAGAGAAACAATCACTTCAAATTTTGATATGTTTGATTAATAAATATTTCAGTGATTTTACACCACTACTCTTTGATTTGCCCTCTTATATTAGCACCACATTTTGTTTTCCCATGTATTTTCACTTCCTTCTCTGGGTTTCAGGATCATTCGATATATATATATATATATATATATATATATATATATATATATATATATATATATTAGAATGAAGGAACCTAATTAGTGTACTTTTAAAGATTAGCTTTCTTACAATGAATTATCTAAGTCTTCACTTAATGAGGATGCCTTTTAAAATCTTCATTTACTTTTGTTCTTTCTTTCACCATTGAGAGTATCATTGAGCTGCTTTCTGTCCACTACTCTTGCTAATGAGAAATCTCCTGTTAATGATGTTTTCTTTTAGGTTACATGTAATTTCTCTTTCACCATTTTCAAGACTTTATGTTTTCAGATGGCACTCAATGCTTTGATTATGGTGTATCTAATTTGGAGGATTTTGTATTTCTCTACTTGGAAGTCACTAAAGCTTTTAGATTCTTAGATTATGTTTCCATTCAATTTCATAACATTTTGTGACCATTCAACATTTTCTGGTACTGTGATTAAACTTTGAGAGGTACTCTTAATATTGTCCTTTATTTTATTTATGTGCTCTTTGAATTTCACAATCAAATTTTTGTTCTGTCTCCTGGTAGCTTGGTTATTTTTTTCTACACAAAACATAATAAATTTTAAAGATGTTAGAGAAGCATGATTCATAAAAAGAAACTCTGGTATATCTACCTCGCCAAAATGAGAAACTAATTTTTGCTGTGACGTATGCTGTTTTGTGGATGAAGAGGTCAATCATAGAGTTAGAGATGATGTTTTAAAATCATATTTTCAAGAATAAACTTGTGTATAAAAATATAAAAAAGCTCACATGTGCAATAATTAAAGAATCCTCAGATCTAATGGGCAAAATATATTAACAGAGATTTCACTAAGGAAAAAATACAGAAAGCACTTGACACATGAAGATAGGTTTACAATATTAGCCATTTGAGTGACACAATGTGTCAATACATCCTTATTGCAGTGTCTACAATGTATAATTTTGAAAAGATGCTGGTGAGGATGCAGATACATCAGTAGGATGCCTTGGAATGCTGAAAAATTCAGCTACCCTTTGAAAATAGCTGGACATAAATTCAGCAATTAAACTCTTGCACCTGTATACATGTGCAATGAAATTTTATTCTAATGCATAAATTTGCACATAGTTCTTGTAGTTTTATTTGTAATAACTCCAAACTGAAAGAATTGACATGTTCTTCAGTGAGTATATATAGGTAAGTAAACTGGGCTATAACTTCATCCTGGCATACTACTCAGTTACTTAAAAAATGAAGTACCAGTAGGTAAAAATTTGGGCAAATTTCAAGAAAATTATTCTAAGTGAAAAAGAGCCACAAAAATTTACAAATTGTGATTCAATTTATATAACATATGTAAGATGACAGAATTATAGAGATGTAAACTGGTGTCGGATGGGATCTAGGACCGGGGGAAGGGTGGTGGGGGGGGCAGGGATTTGGAGGCTATAAAAAGGACAAGAGGGGACATTGTGGTGACGGTGTGGTCATACTTCTTGATTTTCTTAGTATTTACATAAAGTCACTTTTTGGGTGAAATCACCCATATCTGCACACACACCCCTCTAAATAAGTCCACATGTAATCTTTGAAGTTGGAATAAACTGTGGATACATCAATGCTGCCTTTTAGTTTTGATATTGTACATTATATTCGATGTAATTATTCAAAGGTGTTAACAATGGAGGGCCAAGTGAATGGTACCTGGGACCTCCCTGTATATTTGAAGTTTCTTGAAACTTCCCAATCATTTAGAAAACAAATAATTAAACATTTTTGAGAAAGACATACAAAGAATTTGTATTTGTTTCAATGTGTACTTAAATTTTGAAAATAATGAATATGATTAATAAACATTGGTTATTGATTTTTAAATTAATACAAGGTAATTATAGAAATAAAATTCATAATAGTTCCAAAGATATAAAAATATGATTGGCTATCTTGAATATAAGTGCTTTAACATTCTGGTATAATATTTTCTTATTTCTAATAAGATATTAATTATTATTTTATAGCATGCATTCTGTAATATGATATCATAACTATTTTAAGCTTCCATGAAATAATCTTAAAGTTTTTATTTAAATGTCTGTGTAGATACAGTAGGACCCTGGACCTTGATGCTAATCCAATCTATAAGGCGCATGGAAATGCAATGCAGTCAAGTTCTGAATCAATTTTTCCATAAGAAATAACTGAAAATGGATTAATCCGTTCTTGACCACCAAGTTTTTACCCTAACCTGGCCTTTTAATACAAGACATTACACAGAAATTTCAAAGTAAGCAAGTTCAGAGTTAACTAAGATAATTTAAATAAGAAAAACAACATTTAAAACGTGTTTAACAACTACAGTCTGGCCCATACCTTAAGATGGATGAGGATCTGGATCTGTGGACACAGATGCGGAGAGGAGGTGTGGAGAGTCAGTGTTTGCAAGGGGAATCCCCTTCCATAAAATCAACTGGAGGTTTTTTTCCCCTTAGTTGGATGTTTTTCACTAGGACCTGGCTCACTTTCTCTAAAAAAAAGATAAATAAAATGAAAATGCCGTCTGCGGTTCTTTTTAAAAAACTCATAGGACCCATGTATATTTTATAAAAAAACAGTACAAAAAAAGCCACACAGAAACTAAGAAACTTATAGGGAACTGCTTGGAACACCGCTGCAGAAGGTTTAAAGAACACGCGCTAACAATGCCATCTGACGCCGAGTGACCGAAACACGAACTGTTTCTGTTGACAAGAATCACGTGTGTCGGGTCAGATGATGTTTTGGTGGAGCTCCGACGCAACCTGTTCTGGGCATTTCACGTTGAAATTGGACTATGTTGAGTGCTGATGCGGTGGAGCACCGGGGTTCTCCGGTACATCATAATGATCAAGAAGCCAACTCTCAACATCTAACTAGGTGTGTATTGTTCACTGTGGCAGGGAAGACTGCAGCAAATATTCATTAGTCACACCCTTTCCCTTTGCAGTTGGTTTTACCCATTTGACTGTTAGAATTAAAAAAAAACAACAACAACAAATTTTGCCTTAATCATTCACAATAGCCCCAATCTATTTTCAGATTTCAAAGGGGTGGAAGTTTCCACTAATAGAGCTGATACAATACAAATATCTAGTTTATCACTTTAGCTTTTTAAAATTTTAACAACTTTATTGGCATAATTGACATATTATAGAATTCAATGGTCTAAATATATTAAAAAGAGTTGTGTAATAATTACTGCAATAAGTTTTAGAATTTCTTTTTCATCTCGGTACTGTTAGCTCACCATTTTCTAGAGCCTCCCTTGCCATAACCCCAAGAGATTATTAATCTAGTTACCAGTTGTATTACTTTTTCAAGATATATTATCCTATAAAATTCTATAAACTCGAAACGTGACTGGTTGTGGCACGGATTAGGTCTGGGGGCAGGGATTTGCAGGTCTCTAGAAGGTAGGAGAGGGAATTGTGCTGGTCTGGTCACGGTTCTTGACTTTGTTAGTAGTTCGGGATCTGTCTCTGGCCAGCGTTCAACTGTCGGCAATCCTAATAAGAGCTTGAACTAACCTTTAAATAGCTCACACTCAGAAAAATATCAAACATTGTGGAAAGTGGTGAATGCTTTACATATTACTAGTTCGGAGCATGGTGGAGAAAGTTACAATTATTTTCTAACAAACGTCTAAGAGTTAGATGAACTATTCCCATTTTAATATTATTGTCCAGTTCTCAATGGCTGTTGCTTTAATATTTATTTATAAGAGTAATTTCATTACCTTTTCTTGATAGTGATTATATATTATACGCATGTCCCAAGTTCTCTACTAAGCATATCATGATGGAGACCGTGACGTTTTTCAAAATAATGGAATAAAGGAAGAGTCTACTTTTGTGGGCGCTCCTCAGCTGTGAGCTGTCTAAAGGTTAGTAGCAACCGACATCAGAATTTTCAGATTCTACTTTTGCCAATTACAGTCTCTTTGTGAAAATTATTTAACCTCTCAGTGTTCTTGTTTAACCATCTGTGAAATATGTACAGTAGGACTAATGAATGATTTGAAGCTTAGTTAATGTTTAAAACATCATTTGAAATCCATGAAATTATAATTAGATGATTATTATTTCAAATTTATTAAGAATTGTTGATACAGAAACACTCATGAAAACCAAAGATTAATTTTAGAATTTATCACATTTTCATCTTTGTATAATTGGGGGCACAATAACCATCTTCGAGAAAGAGACAAGAGGCAAGGTCATTTAAAATTTGACTCATAGTCTAATTTACTTCTAATATGAAAATCTCCTATTTCCTTAACATAGCCTTGGGAATTCATTCATGTCTATCATTTTATGTAAAACTGTATCATAGTTATACTGGAGATTTTTTTCTTTCAAAATCAAAATGAAAGAAGACATCTTAAGGTATTAATTTGTTCAGGCTATGATTTCAGTTTCCTGGGACACGTTTCTATATGTTAGTGGTGTGTGTGCCTGTACATATGATGATCTATGGAAAATGGGGTTGGTCATTCTTATGTATCAGAAATATTTAATAACATCGTATATGAGGTAGCACCATCAGCATTTTTAGTTCCTTTTTTTCTTACAAAACAATGCATCTCTTTAGTGATTGGTGCAGGAGTTGCAATAAGCTTCTGAATCTATTAAAATATACTTAGTGCCGGACAAATAAAGATGCTTTCTTATCATATATCTTTTAAAAGAGGCCTCATTTGTTATATATTTTATAAACCTCAAACTAAGGTTTCACAATTATTCCTATATAATGTGGTGGATCTTTTAAAGAAGTTAAAATAAGGGAAATGATCATAATAAGTATGAAGATAAGTAAAAGCGTATTACATGCATGCGTTTATCCAAACAACACATTTTAAACAGATCTCTGCAATCAATGGATGCAACAGATAAGCTCTTTCAGTAATACTTTCTTAAAACACCATCAAAGACTGTATCTTCTATGGGAATCTACTGGATTCAACTCCAAAGATTCTGATGAACCTTATATTCAAAACAATGCATTCCCCCCCCCCATTGTCTTCACCATTTAAACCCCTCCAAATATCTTGTTCCTTATTAATTTGTGATACTACTCTTCTGGTTTTTGTGGAATGAGCTGGCCTGATAAGAATATGATAATGTTTTATTAGATATGTCATCTCCTCTCAAAGGCATTTCTTTCATCAGAAAAGCTGGAGTTTTGTATGTAAGTGATGAAACCTCCAGTTCAAACCTCTACTTTTGACAGACTGGTTGATAGGAGTCTTGCTTATGTATGTTGGTGACACTAATGACTAATACATATTCTTTATGTGATTATATATAATACTATGTTGTTTCTGGTGGGAGGTGCCTTCCAGTTGCCTCCGACTCAATACAACAGAAGGGACCCTGCCCGGGCCTTCCACCCGCTCACAGTTGTTCTCAGCTTTGAGCCCATCATTACAGTCTCGGGGTTGATCTGTTTCCAGGGCTCTCTTCTCACGTGAATAGGCCTCCACTCTCCCTGGCAGGACGTCACTCTCCAGGCACCGTAGGGCCACTCGGACTCACTACTGACTTAATGGCAGCACGTTTGGATTTTTTTAGCAGGGACACAGGAGAAAACCCGGTGCTTTTATTGCCACATGATTACGGAGTGCACCGGCCTGTGGGACCTCGTTCCTGTGGGCAGCGCACGTGTTCACTACGGAGGGACTTCATGACTACGTTTGATTTACAGTGGTCCTGAAACATTTCCAAAAGGAGGGTGAAGGAACCAGAAATGAGAGAGGGACACGAAACCGAGGAAGCAAGCAGCACTTTTCTCCCAAGAGTCGACTCATTGCTCTTTTATGTGATTAGAAGGTCAAATCCCCAGAGGCAGGGTGTCAAGGATGTGCCCTTCCATAAATGCCCAGTCAATATCCCCGTGAGTTCGCAGACGGTGCCAGATCGCCGGTTTACGCTGACGGAAAACATGTTGCTTTCTTCCTTCCCTTAGGAGCCGCAGCTTTTCTATTTGTTGTGAAAGGTATTCAAGAAATTTTCAAAATTAAAAATGAATAAAAAATCATGCTTTTTCAGAACTCACATTTTAGTATAAGTTA
Organism: Tenrec ecaudatus; assembly: GCF_050624435.1. NCBI lineage: Eukaryota > Metazoa > Chordata > Mammalia > Afrosoricida > Tenrecidae > Tenrec > Tenrec ecaudatus. Next base: position 28,329,380 of record NC_134539.1, read on the forward strand.
TACTGTGTTCAACTTAACTAAATAACTAAATTATAATACCTACAGGCTTTTTTTTTCTTTCAGTTAAAAAAAATCATTTTACTGGGGGCTCATACAACTCATCACAATCCTTACATATATCAATTGTGTCAACCACATTTGTACATTTGTTGTCATCATCATTCTCAAAAAATTTGCTTTCTACTTGAGCCCTTGTTATCAGCTCCTCATTTTCCTCCTCCCTTCTCACACCCCCTTCCTCATGAACCCTTGATACTTTATAACTTATTATTTTGTCATGTCTTACTCTGTCTGACATCTCCCTTCACCCACTTTTCTGTTGTCCATCTCCCAGGGAGGGTCTTATATGCAGATCCTTGTAACTGGTTCCCTCTTTCTACCCAACCATCCCTCCACCTTCCTGTATCACCACTGGTCCTGAGACATTCATCTGTCCTGGATTCCCTGTGGAATATATTGGTTACTACACATGATGACAATATTGAAAACAAATGCAATTGCATGCCTGGAAAAGGAGTTGAGTAACTGTTCTTCAATGCAATTTTTATGCTAAACTTCTCCTACAGAAATATTAGGAGACTGTTGGCAAGACTTGTGCAGCAAGGTGCAGGTCTGAACCACAAAGAAGTGGCCCCTAGTGGACCTTCGTGGAATTCTGTTGGACATGATACCAGTGACCAATACTGAAGATTATCCAAGAAGAATTGTTAATCCTAGGGCTATTGCTGGGGGTGTTTTTCATTTCTTTAGATTGTACGCATGCCTGAGGATAACAACAATGATCTGTGTTTGCTCTCACTCCTCTCTTAGCATTCCTCCACTGTATTATTGAAGTGAAATAAATCTTTGCTTTAATTTTACAGTCGTTTGTGCTGTGTATGCCAGAACAACTCACTAGGTTCACTCTCACAACACAGTGAGGGTGTTTTATCAAATTGCGCCTAATTTTGTAAATCCTTATTGATTTTTTTATGCCTTAAGTCTTTTGCTGTGTTCTGGGGCTTACTTCAAGAATCCATCTAGTGATGAAAATATGCTTTCATTCAAAGTGCAGACTGTAAGTCTGGAGAAATAATTCCTATGTCCCAGAGAACTGGTTTCCTTGGTAAATTATAAAAGTTTAACCAACTATGTACATGTATCAACACTTAAGGAATCAGAGGGAGAGAACCCTATTACCTATCAGAATCTCTGGTTCCTAAGGGAATACTATAGTGTACCCCTCCTTCAAACACAGCAAAAGCCTCTGCCAGTGACTGTTTTGGAGTTCCAGAGGGCCTTTAACAAACAAACAAAAGAAAACAGAGCCCTTTTTAACCCTAAAACTTCCTTGACTTGATGTTGCATGGCTTGATGGGAGGATCTTCCCTCCACGTATCCCCTGGAAGCTGGGAGCAGCAGGGAGCAGACGTCCCTGTAGACTTGCTATGGAGCATCTGCCGCGCTGGCTCCCTCAGAAGGAGCAGCTGTGGCATTTTCCAGACTCAATGCCATTAATCTGAAGCCTACTCTCCCAGATATTCTGGAATAAATGGAACTGCCTCTTCCACTCCCTATAACCCTCTCCCCCCACTTCATGCTCAGCTGTGTGTCTGCTCTTCCACGCTTAAGCATACACAGTGTTAAGGTTGTGGGCATTTCCAAACGATGCATAAGGTTGGATTTACTATGAATCTGGGTAGGTGGCAGAGTTTTTCATGCGGGTCTTATATACACCTCTTCTGCCATAGATACAGACTTGGCTGTTGTGAAATTTAGACTAAAATATGTACTTTACCATAAAACAAATTTGTTAGGACCATCCTCCTGTGGCTTCCAGGACATGTAGACAATAATCTTTCTACTGTTTTATTTAAACCCCCAGCCCCACCTGTCACCTGGTTCTGGTCTCCCAAATCTAATTATATTGGTGGAGAATTGCCCATACATTCAAGCAACTCATATTTCCCAATTCTACACACATTGTCTCCCTCAGAGTTGGGAATGGGGTTAGGCTGGGTTGTCTAGAAAAACAAAACCAGTCACACACATATTGAAAAGTCGTTTTATATCAAGAAGGAGCGCCAAACCAGTTCAACTCAAGTCTTTGCCTCCTCAGATGTACTTAGCTGCAGGTTGAGAGTACAGGATGCAGAAAGGTGAAGCAGGATGCGAGATCAGAGGCAGGTGGGTGCAGAGTCTAGTGGATACAAGAGCAGCGGGAGCGTGGTAGGGTGCTGACAACTCCCAGAGTCTGCAGCCCATATGAGACAGCTCCTGGAGGATGACACCAAATTCAAGCATGGAGTAAAATGAAAGGCAAGAAAGAGAGTGGTTCCCAGTGTGTCAGGAAAATGCCACACCTTCTACTTTCCTCCTGTCCCACTATCATGCTCAGCCTTCATTTGGGTTTCAGTAATTCCTCTCAGTTATATTACCCTTGATCATGCCCTACCAGGCCTCCTACACCCTAATCACTACTGATTTAGATCCAAGTAAAAGGAAATAGAGGAAAGAGCTAGGAGGCAAAGGCCATTTAGAAAGGTCTAAATAAAGGCATGTACATATGTAAATATATTTATATATGAGGATGGGGAAATAGATGTGTATATATTTATAGGTTTAGTATTAAGGTAGCAGATGGACATTGGACTTCTACTCAAGTACTCCCTCAATGCAAGAATACTTTGTTCTGTTAAAATGGCATTCCATGATGCTCACATTCCCAACACGATTGCTGAAGACAAAGTGGGTGCATAGCAAATGTGGTGAAGAGAGTTGATAGAACCTGGCTATCAAAAGAGATAGCATCTAGGATCATAAAGACTTGAAGGTAAACAAGCGACTATCTAGCTTGGAAGCAACAAAGCCAACATGGTAGAAGCACACTAGGCTGTGTGATCACGAGGTGCCAAAGGGATAGTTATCTGGCATCAAAGAATATAAAACCATATCATTATGTGCTCATCTCCCCAGTATGATCGCTGAAGACAAACGGGTGCATAAACAAATGTGGTGAAGAAAGCTGATGGTTCCCAGCTATCAAAAGATATAGTTATCTGGGGTTTTAAAGGCCTGAAGGTAAACAGCGGCCATCTAGCTGAGAAGCAACAAAGCCCACATGGAAGAAGCACACCAGCCTGTGTCATCATGAGGTATCAAAGGGATGAGGTATCAGGCATCAAAGAACAAGAAATCATATCATTGTGAATGAGAGGGAATGTGGAGTGGGAACCCAACACCCATCTGTAGGCAACTGGAAATGTCCTTTCAGAAGGGTCTCGGGGAGGAGATGAGCCAGTCAGGGTGCAGTATAGCAGTGATGAAACATACAGCTTTTCTCTAGTTCCTAAATGCTTCACCTGTGCTCCCCACTATCATGATCCCAATTCTACCTTACAAATCTGGCTAGACCAGAGGATATACACTGGTACAGATAGGAACTGGAAATGCAGGGAATCCAGGGAATCCCTTAAGGACTAGTGGTGAGAGTGGCAATACCAGGAAGGTGGAGGGAGGGTGGGGTGGAAAGGGGGAACCTATTACAGGGATTTACATATGGCCTTTTCTCTGGGGGACAGACAACAGAAAAGTGGGTGAAGGGAGATACCAGATAAGTTATAAATTATCAAGGCTCCGTGAGGGAGGGGGAGTGGGGAAGGAGGGGGTAAAAATGAGGAGCTGATGCCAGGGGCTTAAGTGGAGAGCAAATGTTTTGAGAATGATGAGGGCAACAAATGTATGAATGTGCTTTACACAACTGATGTATATATGGATTCTGATAAGAGTTGTATGAGCCCCCTATAAAATGATTTTAAAAATGCCACAACTTCTAGGAGACATCTTTGGGTTATAACCTGATCGATAGGTTAGATTCCACCTTTTGATCCAAGTGCAAGTTAATCTAGTTAAGACAGGAACCATGCTTTTAAAAAAATTCTTTATGCATTGGGTTGCTAAGCACAAAGTCCACAGTTCTAAACCACCAGTCACTCCACAGGAGGAAGACGGGGCTTCCTACTCCCATAAGAAGACACAGTCTGGGAACCCCAGGGCAGTGCTACATTGTTCTATCGTATGACTACAAGTTGAGATTGACTGCACGGCAGTGTTTGGCTTTGGGGTGTTAGTGTCCTCTGGTGCCACAACGTCAGCTGATGAAATGCTTCCGGCCTAAGTGGGGTTTGTCTGGATTTTTATAATTTCCAAACTGTGTCAATACGTCCAGAAAATTGCTCAGAATTTACAGAATTTATGTATCCTATTATAGCAGAGTGGCATTTACTTTATGATATGATCATATTAATCCTGATGATAAAATTCCATTCGGTAGATTGCTCTGTACTCTACCTACCATTGTTTTTCCGATTCATTGAGTGTCCTTGTTGGTTCATTACAGGGCTCTCATTCACGAGGAGAGACAGGCACCTAGTTTTTTAAATCATGGCTCTGATGTCATAACACACGTGCTTTATATTTGGAGGTACACAAGGATGGAAAGAGTGGTTTTTGTTTTCACAGGAGTGTCACTATATTTTCTGTTATTTGCACATCAGGCTAAATGGCAACTGGCCCTTTATTCGGAGAAACTTCATTTTCAGCTATTGGCACTGCCATGCTCTCAGCTGCTCTTAGCCTCTAGAGCCCGCACATAATAAATAATACAATCTGTTGGGAGCCACTAACAGCTTTCAGTGTTTCTGCTAATGTGCCTGTGGCATTTTAAAACAGACTTTTAAAACTTCCCTAAAATCTAGGAATTACAAAACATTTATGGGTTTAAAAGGGCATAAATTAATGAACTGCTTGACTTTCTTTTAGATGAGACATCTATTTTCCATCCCAATCACTGAATACATATTGCTGTCTGATATCTAAATGGCTAGGGCAGCTAATCACCTATTATAAATGACCACACTCTTTACCATATCTCCATTAAGCTTGATCTGCTGAATTGCACTATTAGTTTGAGAACTAGTATATTAGCGCTCCAAACCCCAAATGAAAAATTAACTCTTGCGTAATTTTAGGGGGGAAAAAGGGGACATTTTCTGCTCATCCATAACTGCGAGTGCAGCTGCCCCACTTTTTCCGAATTCTACACCCTGCAGCAGGTTTCCCATGACCATTAGGGATAAAGACAAAATGTCTGTAATGCTTCCAAATGGGATACAGGTAGGAAAGAAAATATGAAGACATGGTTAGGCCCATATTTTCATCTCAAACTATTCCCGGCGAAAGCCATAATGTACAAGGGCGGTGTGCACTCTTGCTGGGGAGAAGTCCTGCTTCCAATGCTGGCAGGCCTGGCTAACTAAGTAAGCTTCACTGCGCTGGCTCAAAAAACTAACTTGCAAAGGGATCTGAACGTTTGCTGTTTTTGAGCAGATAAGACAAAATTTTCCAAATTTTAGCTCTTGCAGAGTGCTGGAAACTTACCCCATGTATCCATTTCTACAATTTTTCAATGCAATTGCTGATCAAGATTCTCCATTTCCATTCATCATAATCTAACTATTCCCAATTGAGAATGTATTTGGTCATTCATAAATTAAAGTCCTTAATTAAAGTCTTTTAATTCTACCAACGTTCCCATGATTGGAGAAAAGACAGAAATGGGGCCAGTGATATAGCATTGCAACAAAATATTCTAAAATATCGATAGTGGCCAAAGAAGGCATTTGCATTGATGAGGAAGAATACCTCAAGTTATACATTAAGGCCCCAAGTGTGATGGCTATGTTAATTGCTTTTTCTTTGTGTTTTATGGTTCCGCATCTTTCAAGCTTTCCTGATATACTTGTCATTTTCTGGCGGGTGGGGCACATTTAACTTCAAAATTTCCATAATAACAGTGGTGTTTTTTGACTCTGTCCAGTTATTTCACACGCCGAGCCACCTCTGCATGAGAGGATGAAATGCTGCAGAACCACATCATCCTCACTAATTTTATGAAAGATAAAATGTTGCTACTCTGTCTTAAACCCACCAGCTCCTCCGAGGGAGAAAGATGAGGCTCTCTGCCTCTGTAAACATTTACAATCGCCGAAATCCTATATTGGGGTTACTAATTTGGAATTGACTTAATGGCAGTGGTTTCTTTCCACCTGATATTACACCAAGCAAAAACATATTTTAGTGATATTTTTTAAATGTATTTAAACAATTGCATGTAAATATAATATATCTTGTAATTCACAATATCTCTCCTTGGATTGACTTGGCAATTAAGTTATGTGTTATGTTAATGCAATTCTGTAATTCCATTAAGACTTATTAAAGATACCCTATCCGTTTACAGAGTCAGTGATAACTGCCATGCTATTATGGGCACATAAATGCTTCTCAGCTTTTTGTAAGCTTATGCTATAAAACAAGAAGATTTCTAAAGAAATTGTCAGAAAAGTTTTATGCTTATCGATGTTCAAGTAGTTCACAGGTTTTCTAAGAAACAGCAAAAAGAAAAAGAAAGATTTTTTTAATGGACATTTGAAGTATAAGCAAAGCTATCAGGTGGCTCAATCTAGTTGAAGTAGCCATGTCAGTGCTAGGGGGAGAGGACTGTCCAAGGCTAGGAAGCAGTGGGTCTCAGTCTTCCTAATGCCATGACCTTCAACACAGTTCCTCACATTGTGGGGACCCCCGGCCATAAAATTATTTCCATTGCTGCTTCATAACTGTAATTTTGCTACTGTTATGGATCATAATGTAAATATATGATATGCTGGATTTATTTCTATTGTTACAAATTGAGCATAATTAAAGCATAGTGATTAATCATAAAACAATATGTAATTATATATTGTGAAATATTTCTAATTACAAATAAATGAAAATTTGTCTTGAAGTATGGTTTAGCATGGGTAACAGTCTACAACAGTAGACTACATTGCTACATTCTGTGACAGGCAACATGTGTAAAAGGCAACATCACTGTGAACGTAAAGATAACTTCTTTCTCACCAGTTCAGAAATTCATGGGGAAGTTTTGGTAAGAGCACAATGAAGATCATTTTCCACAAGTCTACTTCTGTATTTAGACATGATGACCAAAAAGCTGTTTCACAAAGATGTGTTGTTGGAAAGGGAAGAAAGAGGCACAACACAGTCTCAGACAGAACAGGACATGACTGCAAACACTTGATCAAGAATTTTGTAACTGGCACTGTAGAGAAATCAATTCTTGCTGCATTGCTGTTAATAAGTTCAATGAATTCCTCTTGTTCTTTCTCAGGAACATCTTCAGCTTTGACTATGAGTGGGCTTCTGGCAAGTGCAATTGCGGTGTCAGGCAGATTTGGAAAGTATGATGAAATTTCATCTGCACATGCAAGTGTTTTTTCACAGAAATTATTGTAATCCTTTTGTGTGGTTCAATGTCATGTTCCTCAAAGATAGCAGATAAGGTAGGCAGCATGTAAATTTTACTTTCATGGACTTTTTTTTTTGGCAATGCTATGTTTCATTTGGAATGATCAGATCTTTTCAGACAAATCGAGGCATGTTGCATTTTAGTCCTTGCAGTGATAAATTTTACTCATTTAAGATGGCAAAGATGTCAACCAAGTAAGCTATTTTCTGCAGTTCACTTTTATTGCTGCAAAGTACTTTGAACTGTGGTCTTGCTTTCTGATTAAAACAATGTTTTGAGTTCATCAAGAAGCTCAAAAACACATTTTAAAACTTTTCATCTCTACAATCATCTCACTTCAGTGCGAAATAGCAGAGCATTATTCAGCGCTTCCAGTTCATTGCACAGTTGCGAAAACAGTCGCCTGTTTAAAGTGCTCGTTTTTACAAAACTGACAGAACAACTTATGACGCTTTTCATTACCTCTTGTAACTCTTGTGGCAGCATCTTCGCTAATATTTGCCGATGAACCATACAGTGAGTTCCGATGACTTCTGGTGACTCATTCAGTCCCAAACCTTGAAATCCAGATGGACATCCTAGCCTAGCTGGAGCACCATCCGTGCAAACACCACAAACCTTTTCCCAAGAGATCTTATGCTCTTTCAGAAATGAGCCAACTATTTCAAATACATCACGTGCAGTAATTGTCATTTCAAGAGGTTTGCAAAAAAGAAACTCATCTTTAAAGTCACCATCATTAATATACCTCTCAAAAACCAGTAATTGTGAACATTTTGCAATGTCTGTAGATTCATCAAGCTGGATGCTAAATATTGGAAGTGGAGCAGATTTAATTTCCTGGATTGCCTGATCAAGAATATCAGCAGACATGTCATCTACTCTGCGGACGGTGTTGTTAAATAAGGAAATTTCACTCAATTTCTTCACAAATTTGTCTCTGATCATAACTTGAACAATGTCTTTGGCTGCTGGCAACAGTAAATCCTCAGCAATGGTGTGAGGTTTCATAGCTCTGGCGATTCTGAGTGCCACCAAATCTGAAGCTTCAATGGATGCTACATTTTGTTTGTGGTACTTGCTACCAGTGTTGAGTCTGGCTTTCTTGAGTCCATTAGCTTTGCTTCTAAAAGAGTTGGTATCCTTGCCGGCAAAGCTCAGATGCTGGCTATCAAAATGGCATTTTAGTTTGTTTAGCTTCATAGATTTGGTTGATAGGATTTTGACAAGTAATACATAGTTTTTTCTCAATTTCTGCTGTAATTATTGAGGTAAAACCATACTGTAAAAGTCCTCACTATATTTTCTTAATGTTCTCTACACAATCAATTGTCATGGGATGGTTTGCTAATGATGATAATATATAACAAAAGCTTTAATAAAACAAAAGATGATATATGGCATAGTTCAGTCAATGCAGTTTCATTAAAGTTTCCCATGATTTACCATTCTGTGTTGCTTTTTTTACATACCTGTTACTATCACAAGGGGGTAGTATTTACCTCAACCAGAGCTGAATATAAAAAGACTGACCAGCATTCAGATTAGTTTCCCATGGTATGTGTGTGTGTGCTTGTATGTGTGTAATATATATAATATATATATATATTAGTGGTTGATGATTTTACAGTACATGATTTTACATTCACCCAGTATTATAATTCAGGAAGTATCATTTTACCTCCAAGAAGCTGCTCAAAACCTTATGATCAGCTTGGAAAACTCATGCTACAGAGTCTACCAATAGTTCAGTGGCACTTTTATCCATATTTAAGGTTAATGGTCTTGTGTTGTATTTCTTGTTGATTTATTTTCCCCTGATTCTGCCTGTTTTATCAGTACGTGGACTTCCCATGGGCCAGCAATCACGTGAAAGGATTGATATAAATTGGGAAGCAGAGACTCATGGGTCCAGTGAGGATTTAAAATTCTTCAGAAAACTTGTAGGGATGCCTTCCCCACAGAGTTTAGATACATCTTTTACACAACTGCATAATTCTGAACAAATCTACAGGGTAAAAGTCACAGAGGGGGAATCTTCAATATCGCTATCGTGGTAAACTTTAAAGGGAATTTCAAGGTGTATTTGATCAGAGGAGATTGTTCTTTCAGTGGTCACGATTCAGCTTTGTGAGCTGACAGGTAGTGCCCACAGGTGCAGTCGTTGACTGCCTTGCCACCGTTAAAGGGTCCCAATGCAGTGCACACAGAGCACAAGGGCCGTGATGGAGACAGGCAGCAGGCAGGGATTCTTTACCTCCGGAAGTCCAGCTTCTCGAATTTACTGTGAAGAAAAGTTCATTTAGAGGCATCAAAAACACCGCAGGGGACTCATTAGGCAATCAATATCTGACATTTTTTTCCACGCTGATCATAAGGTTTTCAGCAGCTTCTTCCTCCAGGGTGGCGAGCCGAGTCCCGTCATTGTCTGTTCTGCGTTGAAGCTCCGCTGAAACCTGCTGGCATTCGAAATACCAGCGACATAGCTGCCAGAGTCACAGCAGCACATGAGTCACCAGAGTATGACAAGTGGAGGTTAAATAGTATGCGTTTAATATTTGTCATTCTGCATGGACTCTTGAATAATGAAATGTTTGCATCGCTCAACAAATAGCACATTGGGTTACAATGACAGAGACATCAGTGTTCATCTTCCTTTGTCTGCAATTCAATACTCACATTTATGAAATTTTTATATAAAATACTTGATGACCAAGTTTGATGTAACTGATATGTAGTTATTTCTAGTCTTTTTATATCCCATTCAGTGTGAATATTCATATTTAAATTCAGGGATATTAATGTTTTTGCAAAAAAAGCACTATACCAGATACCAAAGAAGGCATCAAATACAAATGTACAAATGATCCTAAAATAGTCTGAATTTCATACAACCAGCTTCAGTGATTCTAGATATGAAGTTGTAAATCTGTAATCATTCTGAATAAGTATTTGTGAATTAAGCAAACAAGAACTATGCTCAATTATCATATTATTCATAGACATTGGTTACAACTCAACTACTCTTAAGTTAACCTTCTTTACAAGCCTGCAATTACTTGAGGGATGTAAACTTATTATTATATCCTGTTTCCATTTTTTCTTTTAAAAATCATCTAATTGGGGACTCTTCCAACTCTTATCATGATACATACATACATCCATTGTGTCAAGCACATTTGTATATTTGTTGCCATCATCATTCTCAAAGGATTTTCTTTCCAATTGGGCTTACCCTCCCTCATGAACTGTTGATAATTTATAAATTATTATTATTTTGTCATGTCTTACACTGTCCAATGTCTCCTTTCATCTACTTTTCTGTTGTCCATCCCCCAGGGAGGGGGTTATATGTAGATCCTTTTAATCAGTTTCCCCTTTCTACCCCATCTTCCCCTTCCCCTCCTTGTATTGATACTCTCATTATTGGTCATTAGGGGTTTATCTGTTCTGGATTCCCTGTGTTTCCAGTTCTTATTTGTACCAGGCACATCCTCTGATTTAGCCAGATTTGTATTTTTTATCTCATAAAATGGTTGTGTCTCCTAATTTTAGAATTTGATACTTATTTCAGGAGATTTTTAGAAAAGAATTGGATGTCATAAAAATAGAAATTTAAATGCAGATGAATCTTATAGTCATATTTATAAATAATTTTCTACTTCTTAACTTTTGGAGTCTATATAGCAAACTAATTGTTGCTGAATACGCCATGGAAATCCTATAGCACCCAATTTTTCTAACAAAGTTCATGTTCTATTGAAATTGCACAAAACAATTTATTTTTTGCTTCCATTTCCATGTAAAGCACAACGGGGTAAAACGTCTGGTGAATCGTGTGAGTCCCTATAACTAGATTGAGAATTAAAGGAGGTGCAAAGTCTGAAGAAAGCATCACTCATCGATGGTAAAGTCAGTAGAGGATTTAAAAAGGGTTAGTTTTAACAGCTTCATTTTTTACCCAAGAGGATTTACTCTACAAAGAAAAACACCTCAATTGATTCTATTCCTCATAGTTTTTTTTCATGTTTACATGCATTTATTTACAAAATTTAAGTGTTCTTTCTCTTTAAATAATTGTGATAGCTATTAGAATATTGTAAAAACAATGAAAACATCCTGGGCACTGCTTCCGTGTAAGATGTGCATTGGCTGGCTAACCCTGCTGTTCCATTTCGAATCTGCCCTCTGCTCGACGGGCGAGAGATGAGGTCGCTTGTCCTGCAAAGCTTGACAAAGCCTCTGAATTTCTAAATTGTGTCTCCATGCCTTGGAGTCAACTTGATGGCAGTGGGTTTGGATTATTTATTTATTTATTTATTGCTACAAACTAACCCAAACTCTTAATATATATTTTTTCATAAAATGGTCAAAGAAAAGATAGGAAATGGGAGTGACCACTTTTACAGATGAACATCATATCCTTTGCCCAAGACCAATGCTGAGTGTGGCACAGTGGTTCCATCTACTGCTGCTGTCTGAAACATCCATCTTCAAACCCAACCAATACTCCCAGCCAGAAATGTAAGGTCACTATGAGGTGGAATTGACAATTTTTTTTTCTTCAAATTTTTACTCCCTGACAGCATTTCAAGAGGTTTTGGTGCATTCAGTATAAGTGGAGTTTCTTTTTTCACAATATTTTACCTTGAATTCCACATATACTAATGCTATATGTGTTTTCTAGTTTGTAAAACATGAAAGTCTAATTATTCTTTTAATGTTACCTGGTAGTAAAAATGTCATTATTTAATATAGGCTTTTTTAAAATTCAGTACATCTAAAGCTTAAAAATTTATAAAATGCATTTTAAACATTTTGCTGAGCCAAATATATCAGATCACACCAGGAAATGCAAAGCTTGTGGAAGTAAATAATGTATGCTAATCTTCTTTTGTATTTCTAACAGATGGTATCACATTATCTGTCAAGTTGAAATGATGATTGTGTTTTTGTTCTTAATCATTTACGTAAAATAGATCTTACAGGAAAGTAGTTGTTTCCTTTCAGGTGTGGAATCTTTTTGGGGGTGGTGGTTGTTATTCTCTCCTCTCATACCTGCAATACTTAGAAGGTCAATTTTAGCATACCAACTCCAAATTCACACCAAAATATATAGTATTTATTAGATATAGACTCAGTAATATGTTTGGGAAGCATTGTTACATTTTGAATTTCAATAAAAGAGTCTTGAAGTTCTTCTTTTAAAATGAAGTGGTTTGTTTAAAAAGCCAATGGATATAGTTAATTGATAAATTGCATGCAAATAATAGTTGCTCTACTAAGAATCTTTAAAAAGTTTGTGTGGAAATGTAATTAAAAATGAAAAATAAAATATAAACTTCATTTCTCAACATAAGCTCCAGCAAGGTAGAAAAACTTGTAAGCAGTGACTCCAGCTATTTAGCCGATCCTTAAAGAAGTGAGGGTCCTGGAGGCTTAAGCGTGTCAATGCAGGGATTCTGCTATTATACACTGAACACAAAAGGGAGGCCTTTAAAGAGGTGTCAAGACTTAGAAATAAGAAGAGGTCAAGGTGAGGCAAATCCATACAGGAAGTTGGAGACATAATGATTGAACAGTATACTGTATGGTCATGGAGAAGAAATCTCTGGTGACATTTCCTGGGCATTTTTCTACTAAAGCTTTGGCTCATTGTATTAAAACTCTCTCAGTATAATCAGATGCTATCATTCTTTGGCTTTCCAAAAAAGTCAATGAGCAAAAGACCTTGAACATGCCATAACTGTGGACGTGATCTTCATTTTTGCTTTCAATTTATCACCTCTACCTCTTAGCAACCTGGTGCTTCAAGATTGTCCTGGGGAAACCACCCTTTAGTTCTTGCTCAAATTCTAAAGAAATGCTTCACAGCCTTGATTCCATCGGGGTAAAATTCCCATGGAAAAGTTTGCTTTCATCTGTAGCTCATTTGGCTGCAATGGTTTTGGCATCCACCGAGCAGAAAAATTGCTCTACTTTTCAGTCAAAATTAAAAAAGCCTTCATCCCTTCTTCAAACAAAGCATTTCATTTTAAACTGCTTATTTCCTTGTGGCATTATCCCAATAAACTTATTGTAAATTAGCAATTATTTCTACATTCTTCAACCCAAAGTTCAATATTGATTTAATATTTGTTCTTGCTTCATTTTTAGTGGAATCCGTATTTACTGGAGAGGGGCTCTTTTGAAACTACGGTCTTATCTTCCTTAGTAGATCAAACTAGATATACTGTCAAACTTGCTTTACGAAGTTAATAAGAGGTTTATTTTGGTGCAAAGCAACTTTTAAATCATGTAGTTCTAAAAATACTATTCATTTTCTATAAACTTTATGAAGAAGTTCCTTATATTTTTATGCCACTGGATCAATCTGAAAAATGGATATTTAACTGACGTACAATTTATCCATTGTAAAATGAGACCATTCTGGTGTAATAAATAATAAAGGAGACCTATGTAGCTCTTTATTCATAGAAGAATAGTCAAGAAATCAAATGGCGTTTTGCATTAGGGAAATCTGCCAAATGCTCACATGTTTTGCACAAAATTATCAGGAGATATCTGTCCCTGGAAAAGGACAAAATGTTTCATAAAGTAGAAGTTCACCAGAAAGGAAGAAGGCACTTGACCAGGTGGTTCATCACAGTGGCTGAAACAATGGGTTCAAACATAACAATAATTATGGAGATTTGGAAATTGATTGCTAGCCCATTATTCTGTTCTGGTGATTCAAGTTAGACCCCTGTTCACTGGACTCAGAAATTTCCAATTTGCATCAATCAAATAAAAAATGTACAGCTTTTTCAAGTTTCGTCTTAATCTCCTAACCTGTACTCCACCATTTTTCTGTGTGCCATAATGTGTGCCATAATGTGTGCCATAATGTGTGCCATGTGTGCCATAATGTGTGCCATGTGTGCCATAATGTGTGCCATAATGTGTGCCATAATGTGTGCCATAATGTGTGCCATAATGTGTGCCATGTGTGCCATAATGTGTGCCATGTGTGCCATAATGTGTGCCATAATGTGTGCCATAATGTGTGCCATAATGTGTGCCATAATGTGTGCCATAATGTGTGCCATGTGTGCCATAATGTGTGACATAATGTGTGCCATAATGTGTGCCATAATGTGTGCCATAATGTGTGCCATAATGTGTGCCATCATTGCAGCGCCAATTCTCTAGTTTGTTCTTTTCTTGTAGCATATACATTGAATCTTTTGAACTATTGTTGACTGTTTCCTTCGATGTCAATGTCTTCCATTAATGTGAAAGTTTGGAAAGAGCAGTGAATTTTTTAATTATTGTTATTACAATGTAAAGTAAGCACTTTTCTGTTGGTGGTGGTGCTGTCCAGTCTTCTCTGACTCAGTGTTCTCTTGCTCGGCAGAAGGCAACGCCGCTCCATCTGTGCTGTCGCCACAGCTGTTATCTTTGAGCTCATTGTTAGAGCCAGTCCATCCTAACCAGCATCTTTGTTGACCCGCTGCTGCACCAAGCACGACGTCCTTTTCCTGGAACTGATCTTTCCTGATAGCACCTCCAGTGTGTGTGGGATGAAATCTCTCATCTTCACTCCTAAGGAGCATCCTGGTAGTACCTGGTCTACAACAGATTGGATCATTCTTCTGGCAACACTAAGTTTGAAATGCAATAAGTCTTCTCACCTCTGCCTTATTCATCATCGCGTCCACATCCTTGGAACTTATTGAGAACACCATGCCTTGAGTCGGGTGTACTTTAGTCTTCTAAGGGACGTCTTTGTGCTTTAGTGTTCAAGCGGTCCTATGCAGTAGATTTCCCCAATGCAATTTGCCTTTACCTTTTGATTGCTGCTTCCATGAGCATTTTATGAGGATTTAAATAAAATGAAATCCTTGACAATTTTAATCTTTTCTCCAATTATTGTGATATTACCTGCTGTTTTTGTTTCCTTAGATTGAGTCAGAATTCACACAAAAGACTTTCATATTTGATCTTAATAAAAAATAAACACTGGAAATATATTCAGTGAGTGGTTAAATAAATGTATTGAACAAAATATTTTAAAACCCCAAATTCCTCCCCAAACTGGGGAAACTGATGACTAATTATATCTAAGATGTTTCTCTGTGACCTAGACTTTAAAACATAGTTTCTTAAATTTTGGTGTGTATGGAAATACATGGAAGGTGATATTAAAATGCAGATTCTACTTTAATAGGTTTATTTTGCAATGTAAGTATCTGCATGTTATGCCATTTACTTGATACCAAATGGTGCATTTTGGATTAGAATTTAAAAAGAAAGCTGCACATATTTCTTTAAAAGTTTGATAGTGTTTGACTTGAATCCTCAAATCTAAAGCATAATTTTATTTTTCTTGACATGCATTTTAATAAAAGAATCATTTCGCCCTATATTTCCGATAAAGATGCTAAAACAAATATGTTAGTGACCTATTGGGAGAAGTATATTGTGGAGGGTTGGGACGCTTTTGTTTTATGCCGGTGAAATAAAGAAACATTTAAGCCCTCTTCTGGAATAACTTCAGATGAATTGACTTATCCCCTATGTTCTATTTTAATGCTATAAAACATCATCCGCCCAAACAACCCAGTGATATTAAACAATGGTTTAAGAGCAATTTGTTTATAAAGAATAGTACTTTTCAATGTAACAGTTGTTATTTTTCAATCAGCAGGCTAAAATAAAGATTAAAATCCTCTTGGGAGAGGCACTGGTATTTATAATTTAAAAATTTGTAACCTAAAAAGGCTTTGGAAAGTCAGTTAAGCTAGTAGGACCTAATATAATAATGTAGCTATGCTAGAAAAGTTCTGGCACAAAGGGCTAACTCTGGAGTCAAAGACATGTATATAAGAACCTGAACATATCTGTGGAGGGCAGAAAAGGAAGGGAGAGGACAAGGAGGGAGTTGAGGAGGTGGAGGCAGAAGGAAGAGAGGGTGCGATGAGATGAAAGGGTCAGGACAAGAGAAATGAACAGAAGCTCTACAGCACAGCGGGGGTTACTGCGGGTGCTGGGGAGGGCACTGGTAAATACGGTGTTAGGACTGGCGATGGTAGATGCAGCAGCTGGTAGTTGGCAATGGTGAGAGCACTGGCTGTGATGTCTTCTATATTTGTGTTCAATAATAGAGTAACCATCTTTCTTCGAATCTTTGAACGTGAACTGGGGTAATAGTGGTGTTCTTGAGAAGAAGCAACTGTAGTCACATAGGCCCCTCTTTTGGTGGTGAAAACCGGAGATATCAATGGCTTTAAACCAGAAAAGGAAACTATCCTTGTACAACCATATGGTAGGCAAGGAAGCTAGCTGGTCATTGGTGCAATCCCAAAGCATTTCCTTTTTTGGGGGGTGGGGGGCGGCATCTAAGGAAGAATGTATATTAGGAGGTTCTGGGCAGAGAGGATGGAAGAGTGCCAGTGAAATGCTAATTTATGGCTATTTTATCTCCCAGTATATAGGTTTTAAAACAATCACACGTGCTTTAATATGATTTGGGTAAGTAAAACAAAAAAGAACACTTTCATCTCTCTCTCTCTCTCTCTCTCTCTCTCTCTCTCTCTCTCTCTCTCTCTCTCTCTCTCTCTCTCTCTCTCACACACACACACACACACACACACACACACACACCTTCAAATCAAAACCAACACTTTGAGTCTTTTGAGTCATTCACAACAGCCAGATTAGGACATACAAGTTATCAAGCATCTGATATATTTTAACCAATGTCCTTATATCTAATCTTTATAATCCAAGTGTTTTATTCTATGGTTGCCTCAACTCTATCATCAAGAATTTTAACATCTGCTTTTGCCACTGCAAATAGCATGCTGTGGTTTCTACTGTGTAAAAAAAGGTGTCGGCACAAGTGTCCTTCCCCAACCGTCCTTACTGGGATGAAGCTTTCAGGACATGGTCACTGATGGCTTGTTCTGTCAAGTAGAGGAGACCATTTGAGCTTACTGGAAAGCCAGTCATCAACATCCAACCTAATTGACTACTGGTTCCTTAATGTACTCTTCTGACTATACGCAGTCACACTATTCTTTTCCACTTATTATCCTTCAAAGCACGTCCAAGTTTATTTGAACTGTAAATGATGTAGTTTCTTTTCTGGTCAGACCCCTTTCTTTCTTTCTGCAGGTGTTTTTTTTTTTTAACAACAGCAAAGAAGTAACTTCCAGTTAATTCTCCTTCGTAGTCACCCAGACTAGGCTTTCTCAGACTGTAAGGGTTTCAGCGGGAAGCCTGCCTCATCTTCCCTCTTTCCGAGGAAGGGCTGGTGAGCTGGAAAGACCAACTTGCACTGAAAACCATGGCTTCTCCCCCGCACGCTCACTCGGAGGACCACAGGCTACATTTGTGTGAATGTGAACTTTCCCCATGAGTTCCATTTGCAGATTGAAGCATGTACTCTCAATCTGAAAAAATTTTCTATTTAAAATTTTCATTTTGCTGCTGCCCAAATTTTCTACTATGCTTAAACATCTCATGTAAACAGAATCATCATTTAACATCCCCTCTATGTCTTCATTCTTTTTTTTCCCTTTAAATCATTTTATTGGGGACTTGTACAACTCTTATCACAATCCATGCATACATCCATTGTGTCAAGCACATGTGTACATTTGTTGCCATCATCATTCTCAAAACATTTGCTTTCTTCTTGAGCCCTTGGTATCAGCTCCTCGTTTTTTTCCTCCCACCCCATTCTCCCCTACCTCATGAACCCTTGATAATTTATCAATTATTATTTATTTTCATATCTTACACTGCCTGACAGTTCCCTTCACCTACTTTTCTGTTGTCCATTCCTCACGGAGGCGTTTATATGTAGATCCTTGTAATCGGTTCCATCTTTCTGCCCCACCTTCCCTCCACCCTCCTGGTATCACTACTCTCACCACTGGTCCTAAGCGATCATCTGTCCTGGATTCCCTGTGTTTCAAGATTCATTCTCTTTTTAATCTATTCACTCATACTCAAAAAATCCTGGAATTTCAATCCTCACTCCATCACTTACTACCTATTCGTACACCCATTTAGCATGTGATGAAAATGAATAATATTTCCCATATTCAATTCCTGCAATTGAAACACAAGGATTTTACCTCTAAAATCAATGCCAGGCTGTGTAAGTCACTGCTTATTTGAAGTCACTAAGCACATAAAGCCCCTGGCTTTATAAAGTTCATAAGATCTTAGCAATGAACTGACTCTCAGGTCACAGTGCAAAGGGTGTGATAAAACGGCAATGTTTTAATGTAGAGGAAGGACATGGCCAGGATTAAATCTTGGGTTGATCATTGTGGCTTGCTTTTGTAGAGACTGGATTTTAGTCTGTGGGTATGAGATGGGTATGCAGAGAGATGGGTATACTTGAAAAGATGAATAGAAATTAAAAAGCACTAGACTCTTACAGGAGAGAGTCATAGATCTTTTGTTCTAGAGAATGGCAATAGACAGGGAAAGAAGCAAATAGATTTGAGAGACATTTTAGAGAAAAACAAATATATCACTCGCTGATACACACACATATACTTATATGTATATATACACTATATTAGGCTGGGTTCTCTAGAGAAGTAAAACTGTGCATGTGAGTGTGAGAGAGAGAGAGCGAGAGAGCGAGAGAGCGAGAGAGCGAGAGAGCGAGAGAGCGAGAGAGCGAGAGACAGAGAGAGAGAGAGAGAGAGAGAGAGAGAGAGAGAGAGAGAGAGAGAGAATTTATATCTCGAAAATGGCTCACACAGTTGTAGAACTTGGTAAGTTCAGCTTAGCTCATATCAGTAGGTCAAATGTTAAACTGGTGGCTTCTCCCGACTCACAAAGCAGGGGCCGATGAACCAGGAAATAGGAAGATGTGACTGAGATGGGAGGATGAACCAGGAGGACTAGAGGCTGGTGGACACAGAGGTGGATGAGTTCAAGGTCAGCAAGTCAGACTTGTGGTGCTAAGTACAATAAATCCACTTGGAATAGGTGAGATGGCAGGCTGATGATCACTCCCAGGGTCAACAGTCAACATAGCAGGCAGTTGGCTAGAGTGAAAAGTTGGAGGTCTATGGGCCAAATTCAGGGTCCAGACCAGCAAGAAGCAAACTAGATTCTCTGCAGTGCCTGCTTTTATCGGAATTAGGCTACATTTCTGGATATACTCCCTTTTTCTTATACTAGGGCTAAACTTGATTAAGGAAGTTGTACTCCACCCTAATTTTTAACAACTTTTTGGATGCTGACAGCAGATCCCATAATGGGGTTATTTGTATTGTTTTGTGCAACATCATGAGGGATAACTTGGCCATAACTCTCAAGCAAACGAGGATCCTGACCCAGCAAAATTATGACAAAACCTAATTATCATATGTATAAGACTTAAAACCAAACCCTTGGCCAATGAGTACATTCCGACTCATCGTGGTACTAAGGACAGAGCAGAACAGCCCCTGTGGGTTTCCATGAGCAGAAAGCTTCATGTTTCCACTGAGTAGTGGCTGGTGAGTTTCAACTGTTGACCCCGTGGTTAGCCCCTCAACACATAACTCACTGTGCTGTCAGGGCTCATAATTATATACATGCATGTATATATATTGATACACTGTCATTTTATTTATAGCGATGCTGACTCATAGCGACCTTCTATGGGATTCTGGGGCTATAGCTGTTTACTGCAGTAGAAACCAGCGGAGCTGCTAGTGGTTTCCAATTGCTGACCAGGAGAAGTATAGCCCCCCGCTCCACCACTCCACCACCAGGGCTCCATATATAAATATAATTTCAAAATTATATCTACTGGAATTATTTGATCTACTGGAATTATTTGATCATTTCTACTTCTGCACTTTTGACACAAGTCTGCATAATTAGGGATGAATAGGCAATTGAAACATAAAAAGGTTAAAGAATGGAGAGTGGATGAATAGCTGGCTGCATGAATGGGTAAATGGACAGACGGATGGGTGAATATGTGCACACCGGAGCCAGTGAGCCAAATTTATTGACCTAATCAGAATCCATTCTTTTATTAGGCTGTAGTCATATGAGTTTGGCAGCATGTATAACATTGCATGTGCCTATACATTTTTTCTGTGTTTTTTGCTAAGTATGCCTTCATAGGTCTCTGTATTCTTACATGCAAGTCCTTGGGGAAGGTAGCAAATTAAGAAAGAAGCAGTCACCAGTGAGAAGTATCCATGTTTGCTCTCTATGCAACTGCAGTTGAATTCTCTTTAGAGAAATAAGCAAATGATTCAGCTCCTTCAAATTGATTTCTACCTTTATATGCTTTATACCCATGGCTAACTCTTTGTTCCAGAATCACAAACTACCAAGTATTTTGGAATGTTGTTTCTAACTAAAAATAATAACAAGAAGAAAAATTAATATTCCCCTTTTTTCAGAGAAAATATTTCTTTCAGTCTGACTATTGCCTTCATGTTTGTGAAAATTCAGATGATGCATTTTAAAGAGACAGTTTTGATTTGCATGAAGTACAAGCTTGCTCAAGCTCTGAAAGCACTTCAGAGATCACGTAAAGCCCAAGTAGCTTTCCTGCGCATGATACACACAGTCGTAAACTGCATTGCATGATATATATTATTTTATTAACAGGACTTTTCTATCCTCTGCTCAATCTGCTGATTCACTTTCTCTGTGGATCCATGGCTTTCCCACCTTGCCTTCCTGTTGCCTTTCCTCCAAGGACAGAATGCCATCGGGTGGGTGTGAGAAGAGGGAAATTTTTGTGAATCATTAGTCAGCACCTGCCTTGTCTCCTCATGAATTAAGAAGGCCTCCATCTGATTATAGTCACAGAGTAAGTTCAGACAAGGGTCTAGAGCAGGTTTGACTGGAGATTTTGTGGTGAATTCAGTTCTGTTAATGCTGCTCTTCAATCAAGCTTTATTCAAGACAAACAGCATTTAAAACCATGCATCCAGTAGAAATTATTCTGTTGGTATTTGCACCTCAGAAGAAAGCATTAAAAAATTATGTCCCACGAATAAGCTCTGCATTTGAAGGGGAAAGGGGAACCAACCCAAACTCACCGTCACTGTGTGTGTTCTGACTCGTAGTGACATACAGGGCAGAGTCTCACAGCCCTTGTGGGTTTCCGACACTAATTCTGAATGGGAGTAGAAAGCCTGTCTTCCCCTGCGGAGTGGCTGGTGGTTTAGGACTTAGCTTGTGATTAGGAACTGAATACTGCCATCATGGATCCTTTTTTTTGTGGGCAAGGGTTGAAATGTACTGAACCCAGGGACAATTAACTAAACCTAGAGATCACTTTACGGACATAATTTCAAAAGTTGGCTTTCAATAAAATCGGTCTATAAATTATTTTCATCATATAAACAATAACTATTAGGTCTGATCAGATGCTTACGTGGGATCTACCTTAGCTAGCTAGCTAAGTACAAGGATAAACATAGTATCTCCTGGTTGTTATTATTACTCAGAATATTTAGACAATGCCTTCATACTTCATCAACACTGAAGGTGTTATATTGTGGGGAAAACACTCTCATTTTCTGTAATTACAGCTCACTTCTTGTTTTCTTCTCTATTGTGCTGACTTTTAATTGATTAAATAAAATGGTTGCTTAGCTTAACTAATGGTTGTTTTACTCTTATTCTAGAGAATGTATCTTTAATGTGTCTTTAGTTTTTACATTTGAGAAAACCAATAAAAGTTTAAATCAGTCTTTATTATACCTTACCTATAAGTTTGTTTTCTCATTGTATCCAAAGATGATCCCATTGTTCAGCACATCCTTCTGAAATAAGAACAGAGCAAATGTTACTCATTCTAATGCATGTTCTCATTATTGCTGGACTGGATTATTGTGGTGATCTTGAGTCCAACCTTCAATTTTTCCTCTATTATATAAAATTTTTTATTCAAATGATCCAGAGTTTAAAAACAAACAGAAATAATACCTATAGGACCAGAAGAGTAGTGCTCATTTGCTTAGAAAATGATGTTTTCTTTTCAGTATTTGTGTATAAAACAAACTCCTATAGATTTTATAAGAAATTCATATTTTAAAACTCTATTCCCAGTTATCTAATGTTTTAATCCCCAAATGGTGCTCAGGAGATATATTTTAAGAAGAACCAACGCAATCTTGTGTCTGAGAGTCTAATCACATCCAACATCATTATTATTTAAAAAGAGAACTTACTTTTTTTTCACTTTGGCCTTTGTAGATTCCTTATCAAGAATATTCTGAAGCTTCCTTCCACAATAATTCAGGCTATCTTCTATAATAGTCTATAATTATCTTCTATAATAGTCTAGAGAAGGCCACATGCAGATGATGTCCTTCCATTTTGAGTTATTTTCAATGCTAATATTTAAGATATTTGTGACTAATACAAAATAAGGACATGGAAAAAACAGTATTTTTTTCTTTTATTTTCCAGTACTTGATATCTACTAGGAATATTTTAATCTAGCTATAATTATCTTTATTCATTTATCTTTAATTATAAAGGTATTTCCACAGTATAAAAATTCATTCTGTTTTTCAGTAAAGTAGGATCGAGAAAATATCAAGAAAATTTTGCATCGGAGTTCCAACAAAACATCACAATCTGACCCAACGCACGTGATTCTTGTCAACAGAAGCAGTGCGTGTTTCAGTCGCTCAGCGTTAGTTGGCATGGTTAGTACGTGTTCTTTAAACCTTTTGCAGCTGTGTTCCAAGCATTTTGGTAGAGCTTTCTTAGTTTTGTGGCTTTTTGTATTGCTTTTAGATAAAAAACATGGGTTCTAAGAAAGAGTTTTTTGAAAAGAATCATCATGGTAAAGAACTGGTTAACCGTGTTATCAATATCGATGATAATTTAGTAAACCCTTTTAGAAAATAGTTAAGGAACCGCCAACAGCAGACCACATTAAACAGATTTTTTTTTAAAAGAGAAAGCCAGCCAGGTCCTAGTGAAAAAAAGGCAAAGAAGAGAAAAAAACCTCCTGAAAGGCAGCTGCCAGTTGATTTTACGGAAGGGGATTCTGCTTCCTAACACTGACTCTCTCTCCATCCTTCCTCTCCACATCTGTGTCCACAGATCCAGATCCTCATCAGTCTCAAGGTATGGACCATACTGTAGTTGTTAAACACTTTTTATAATATTGTGTCTCTTATTGAAATTCTTATTTAACTCAACTTATTTACTTTGAAATTTCTGTGTAATGTTTTGTATAAAAGGACAAGTTTAGGGTAAAAATTTGATAGTCAAGAATGGATTAATCCATTTTCAGTTATTATGGGAAAAATTATGGGAACTTGACTGCATTGTATTTTGATACTTTTTCTAGAACAGATTAGCGTCCATGTCAGGGTTCTACTGTATATGAAAACCAGGATTAAAGAATCTATAGATGTAACAAATAGATTAAGTAACTCTGGGGGGTAAATTGGGGAAGGGTGGTAAAAGAGAGCTGATATCAAGAAGGTTAAGAAGAAACTGTTCTGAACCTGATTGTGGTGGTAACTACAATACCGCTTGTTTGTTGTGATCAAACTGTGGACTGATATATCTGTATAAGCTCCCAATAAGATGATTTTGAAAAGAAAATTGAAAATAAACGTAAATAATATTTAGAATACTAAAGAAAGTCATAATATATGTTTAATGACATTTCTTTATATACATACATATATATTCATGTTTATATATAAAATTTTGTATATACAAAAATAGAAAGGGTCCTGATGGGGCCTGATATACAAATATATAAAGGGGATTGAACTGCTAGCAATTATTAAAACCCACCAGATTGTGGCTGGTAAAAAGATGAGGCTGTTTGTTGTAAAAGAGATTTCATCCTGGAAAAGCCTACATGGAGTTGCTATAAGTTAGAATCTACTTGGCAGTATGTTTGGTCGGGTTTTGGCACATACAAAATAATTCTGTCAGTAAAAACATGACAGCTATGCTTTATAATTTGCTTCTTTGCATTTATTTTGAAATTTCAAATAGTTACAATGAAATTTCTTTACAACTGCTTATTGATTACATTTAGGAAACAAAACAACTGAGGAATTTTTGTTGCTGTTGTTTATATGGTGGGGTCAACTGTTTTCCTTTTTCTTCTAGAAAAGGTATATTTATATACTTAGATGAGTAATATATTTATATACTGGTATAAATATCTTATATTTATCCAAATGGATCCTCTTACTTTAGATATTGTGCCAATCTAAGTTTGTTATGTAGGTGGTGAGAATTAG
Source organism: Tenrec ecaudatus (assembly GCF_050624435.1). Classification (NCBI taxonomy): domain Eukaryota; kingdom Metazoa; phylum Chordata; class Mammalia; order Afrosoricida; family Tenrecidae; genus Tenrec; species Tenrec ecaudatus. The sequence goes on from NC_134539.1 coordinate 28,353,983, forward strand.
TAAGCTTCATTTACGTGGAGATTTCCCTGTAATGTGCAGCTCGCATTCAAATTGGTTCCTATGTTGGAAGAGGCCTTCGAAGGAAACTACTAAACGGAAAGGTCTATGCACGAAACCATGAAATTCACTTTAACATCTATACCTGACATTAAAAAAGAAGACATAGCATTAATTGATATATTAAGCAAAATAAGTAATTTGTATGCTTTTATAAACTTACATCACTAATAGAAATTTATTATTTTATAAATGAATTGCCAAGTGTGACAAGATTGGATTTTAAATAAGTACTCCAATGAATTTTTTTTAGTTTTATTTTTTTAGGAATATATAGTGTGAATGTAGGACATTTAAAGTTGGGAGGAGAATACTTATCCCTTCATAGAATTTCAAACTTGTTAACGAAGAAAAAAAATCTAGTGAGAAAATCATGTGGGGACATAATTTTTAATAGTTTTATTGGCTTTAAATTCATATTTAATATAATTTTATAGTTCAGTCAGAGTAAGATGTGTTGTGAAATCATACTCACAATTACAGAACATTTCCTTCTCTCATACTGCTTCTTAGTTCCTCATTTCTCACCCTCCACCAGACTTTCCCGCGATGCCCTTAAATGGCTATTAATCCAAGTTACTATCGCTATAGGTTTGTCTATCCTGAATTTCCTAAACAGAAAGTCATACAAAACACGAACAATACACAATTAAAAACAACAATAATAAAAGAAAGAAAAGCTCGATTGAGAATAAAGCAGAATATATTAAAAATTTTAGGCATGAGTTACTATTGACTCGATGTCAGTGAGTGGTTTGTTTTTGGAAACAACTTTAAAGAGGGTTGAAGGGTAAGGTTATCAAATGGCAAGGTGTTACCCTTTAACCAACTACATCGACCTCATTGATTTACAGTGCTCTCTTTCAGACAAGTCTAGTCTCTATGGTCAGAGGGAATTCAACAGAGACTTAATCTGTGTGAGCGTCCTGCAAATGGATCTGGGGCTTCCACTGTCACCCATAGCCTTTTGCAAACTGGGTGTTCAGAATTTAAGCTCTGATACCTTTCCCTCCTTCGACTTTAGGTTTAATTATTTACCATCATCTAGGTAACTATATTGTGAAATGCCTATCAAGATTAATATTTTAAAATCTTGGGTATTTATTTGACACTGCAGTTTTAAATGAAATCTCTTGTTGGAATAGTATATAATTAGTCCATTTTCAGAGTCAGGATTCCAGAGCTCTCACCTGGATCCATGAAGTGAGGAAAAACATTTTCAAGAAATGGGAGTAGCATTGTTCTCTGCTCTCACTATGATGGAGTCAATGCTGATTCATCAGAGCCAAAGTAGAACTGCTCATGCAGGTTTTCAAGAGGGCCACGCTGTACAGGAATAGAAATGCACAACTTTGTTCCCTCCGAGCAGCTAGTGGTTTTAAACTGTTGACCTTGTTAGCAACCCAACATGTAGCCCACTATGCCAATAGGGTTCAGGTGCTATCAAATCCCTTCTGTTTCATAGTAGCCTCATGTGACGTGACACTGCCCTGGCCTGTGGTGGGTTTTAAAAAATTTTTTGGACGATTGTTAAGTTTGAGCCTACTGGTACAGTCAGCGTGTCAATCGATCCACCTCATGAAGGGTTTTCCCTTTTCCCACTGACCATTTGTTTTACTGAGTACATCCCAAGATTAGATGAAGCCCTGCTATCCTTGCTTCTAACAAACTTTTAGGAGCCTCTTCCAAGAGTGTTTCTTATTCAGGCAGTTCACAGTGTTTTTCAATATTCTTCACCAAGATCATCATTCAAATGCATTCCTTATTTCCAGGTTTTACTTATTCATTATATGGGTTTCACATGCATATAAAACAATTGAAGACACCAGGGGTTGGGCCAGGAACTCCTCATTCCTCAAAGTGATGTCTGCGCTTTCACACTTTTCCGTGGTTTTCTGCAGTGCATTTGCCCAATGCACGAAGTCACTGGATTTTGACTGCTGTTTCTTCAAGTGTTGATTGCGGACTCACGTAAAATGAAAGCCTTGAACACATCCAGCTTTTCTCCAATTATGATGATATTGCCTAAGTTGTGAATTTATTTTGTTTTCTTACATTCAGCTGGGAGCCGGTGGCCTAGTGGTTTTAAGAGTTGGGACGTTAACGGCAGAGTTCAAAACCACGAGCCAGTCTGCGGGAGAAAGACACAGCTCTATTTCAACAAAAATGTCGAGTCTTGGCAAGTCACTGTGTCAGTTCTTCCCTGTCCTAGAGGGTCGCTGTGAAGTGGAATCAACATGATGGCAGTGAATTAGTGACGTAAGTAGTGATACTGAGCTACAATTCTTGTGGAAGGTTGTAGTATTTGATTTTCATCATAGGTGCTTCAAGTCCTTTTATTTGCTTCAGACAAGCTTGTGTCATATGAATGTTGTTGTTTGTTAATGAGCCTTCCTCCAATCCTGATGCCGAGCGCTTCCTCATGTAATCTATCATGAATTATTTGCTTATGAAAATATTGAATATAGTGAAATGAGGAAACCGTAACACACAATTCTCCTGATTTAAGCCACGTCCTATCTCTTTGTTCTGCTCAAATGACTGCCTCTGGGGGTTTGTATAGGTTTGCAAATATGTGTTCTGGGTTCCCATTCTTTGCAATGTTATACATAGTGTATCAGGAGCCACACAGTCAATGTCTTTGCATAATCAAAGAATGCAAGTTAGCCTCTTTTGGGTTTTCTCTGCTTTTGACATCAGCAAGGATATTCTTCATTCCTCAACCTCGTCTGAACCCAGCTTAAGTTATGACAGGTCCCTGCCTGTGTACTTTTCTAACGGTGTCTGAATTATCTCCAGCAAAATGTATCTTGTTTGTGATATTAATGATATTATTCTATAATTTTTGTATCTGCTGGCTCACTCTCTTTTGGCATATGCACAAATGAATTTCTTCAGTCTTTTGGCTAAATAGCTGTGGCCCAAATTTGGCTTAAAGTAGTGCATGCTCCCATCTCTGCATCAGCTTTTAGAAACATCTCCATCTGCATTCTTTCTGTCCAAGAGTATTTTTCATCAGCGCCCTCAGCGCAGCTTGGACTTTCTTTAATACCATCAGGTCTTGATCATATTCTATGTCTTGAAATGCTTCCATGTTGACCAGTTCTTTCAGCACAGTGACTTTTTGTATTCCTTCCATTTTCTTTTTATTTCCCACATCTCTAAATAGTTTGACCACGGCACTCTTCAATATTGCAACTTGAAGCTCATATTTTTTCTTAGTCCTTTCAGTTTGAGAATGACTGAGCATGTTTTTTCCTTTATACTTTCTAACTCTAGTTCTTTGAATGCATCTTTAGCTGTGTTCACAAGTTGATTTTGATATTTTCTGCTCAGCTTATTTACTTCCTCACTTCTTCCATTCCGAGCAGGTTCCAGAGTCTCTCTTCACATTCATTTTGGTTTTTCTTTCATCCTCTTTTGAAAATGAAATTTTACTTTCTTCATGTATAAAGATCTGAATGTCATCTTACAACTCATTGAGTCTTCCATAATTAGTGCTCTGTTCTTGAGATGATCGCTAATGTATGTGAGATCATCTCAGGGCCCTATCTTTTGGGTTTGTTTTAATTTTCTTTAGCTTCAACCTGAATTTGCATATGGACAATTTGTGTTCTACTCCACAGTCAACCTCAGACCTCACTATTATTGATGATATTGAGCATCCCCATCATCTCTTCCCATAGATGTAATCAATCTGATTCCTTTGTATTCCATCTGTCAAGGTTTATGTATATATTGCTTGTTGTTAGGTATCAGCCTATAGAAACCCTATGCATAACACAGCGAAATATTGCATGGTCCTGTTTATAAGGAGACCTGGTGGTGTAATGGTTATGTGATGGGCTGTGATTAAACAGCCTTCAGTTTGAAACCACCAGCAGTTCCTTGGGAGAAAGACTGGGCTCTCTACTCCCATAAAGAGTTACAGTCTCTGAAAACCACAGGGGTCACTATGAGTCAGCACTGACTGGAATGCAGCAGGATTACTGTTATGCTGGTTAGAAAAGATATTTACAATGAAGAAGTCATTGGTCTTGTAAAATCTGATCATGTGGTTTTCAGCTCCATGGCTATCATTACGGCCATATTTTCCAGCTTCTGACACTGCCTTTCCCCCACCCCAATTTTCACATTCCAAACCCTAGTAATTTTCAATGCACTTTGATTGCATGTTTGATTGATTTCAGGCTAAAAAAGTTGGTAAAAATCTGCGACTTTATTATCATCAACTAGTACAGCGGTTCTCAACCTTCCTCATGCCGTGACTCTTTAACACAGTTCCTCTTGTTGTGGTGAACCCCAACCATACAATTATTTTGTTGGTACTTCATCACTGTCATTTTGCTACTGGTATGAATCAGGTGACTCCTGTGAAAGAGTCGTTCGACCCCCAAAGGGGTCACGGCCCACAGGTTGAGAACCACTGTTCTAGTGTTCATGCACATATTGAATTATTATTGTGTTCAATGACCTGCCTTCTAGGCATATCAATATTATCCTGTCACATACAGCATTGTACTTCAAGATCGATCTTGAGCTGTTCTTTTGGATGGTGAATAGGATGCCAGTCCTCTTGAATTCACCTCTCCTCACATAGGCAACCATATAATTGGCCAATGTAGAATGTGCAATCACAGTTCATTCAGCTCACTGATGCTTAGGGCACCGATCTGTATGCTTTCTTTTTGTGTTATTTTTGACCTATGATTTTCCTAGGCTCCTGTGTTTATTGCATATTCTGATTGTTAATGGGTATTTGCACCCATATTTCTTCTCATTTTGAGTCATGCCCCACCAGCAAGTGCACGTCCTTTCAGCGCTGCTCCATCCACATAACTCAAGTGGACTGGACTCGCATGAGGTGGCTTTTGCTCAGCTGTGTGTCTTCCAACCCAAGGGGCTCGTCTTTTGGCACTGTGTCAGAAAATGGTCTGCCGCTTTTCAGAAGACGTTCAATGTCTAATTTTTCAGAAGTAGATTGCCTCTTCCTTCTTCCTCACCGGTTTTGAGTGTGGAAACTCCTACACCCGTGGGGAAGCTTTTAACGTCACAACAACAGACAAGCAACCATAGTTCAGCCTTTTTTCCCCAGATGAGTGGGGTTAAGAAGCATTATATTTTATCATATGAGTGTACTTCAATAGTGTATTTTCCATACAATGCTGGGAAATTCAAGACTAAAATTTCTGTAGCATGGATACAGTTATATTTAGTGCAACGAAAGATAGAAAAGAAATTTCACAACAAATACCTACAATTTTCCTTTCAATATTGTTATATATGTTTGTCCTGACTCACTAAAATAAAGTTTGAGAGTTAAAGAAAATATATTTACTACCAGAAAGCTCCTGCTGAATATTTCCTTTTGCATTTTATACTATAAGGATATCATTTGTTTGTTCTGTGTGTGTGTGTGTGCATGTGAGTAAATATGTGTGTTTGCTTAGCACTGTATCATCTAGCAAATAAAAATCCTTCTAATTTGTATAGAAGTTCTTCCTCACTGGTTGGCATAGTTTATAAACATGGTAAATATTTAGAAAGTTAGAATGGATATGGTGAATGGAAATTCCTTATAGTTTCATATCCTTTAATATATCTTGCTGTTTGCTAGATGCTACGGAAAATTAAAAATGAGCCTCTTGGTTACTATCCAAGTATCATGTAATCTAATGGCTAAATGCTTCAATAGAGAGCCAATCAAAGTGTTATGGATTGCCAAACATTCACCCTCACTGCCTGAATTTCTAACATCTTGTCAAAGTTAAAATTTCTAAATATGAAATCCCATTCCTGTTGCCCTCCACACACCCACAACATCTCCTCCAGACCCATCCCCTCTCAGTCATTGGTGACTAATTTCTTTCAGTTTTTCACTCATAATGTTCAGTGTCATCTTTGATTGTATATCATACCTTCTTCATCTATGTCTCCAATAAACTATGGTGATATTCATTTTAATATGTATTCATAACTTGAATTTGTAAACCCATTGGATGGTAGTGGGCTTGCTGTTGGTTTCCGTTTTCCTTTTGTCCATCAATTGGTGTTGCCATCATCTTTCTCTTAAATTACTGTGACACTATCCCAGATAGCTTCCTTGCTTTTAATCTAGGGCCCTCATTTGCTTTGAAGTTTTATTGTCTGTTTCCATATAAGGAATTTTGGTGGCATGGAGAATTAAGCCTTGGCTGAAGACTGTGACTTCAGTGGTTCAGTGGTTCAAATTCACCAAATGATACATGTGAAAATTTAGAGTGTGAAACCTCCCAAGGATTGATTTTACACACCCTACAGGCTGATGGTGAGCTTGGTTTAATTTGAGGTTTTCCTACCCATGAAACTGCCCGAATGAATGTTTTAGAACAAAAGTCATAATATGTCACTCAAACTTGATTAAAAAGGAAAAAAAAAACTACACTTAAACTCTGCCTATTTCACTCACAGTAAAAAGAAATAACTTACAGTCGTCTAATGGAACTGTCTAAGAAGAATGGGAATTCCAGACCACTTCATTGTGCTCATGAGGAACTAGCACATGAATGAAAAAAAAACAAGAGAACAGTGCAGGCTTTATAATTAAAAAAGCAAATGGAGGTGTGCAGCAGGGTTATAGCATTTCATCTTACTTATGGAATCTGTACACTGAACAAATAATTTTAGAAACTGAACCCTTTCAATAAGAGTTTAAGAAGGCTGATTACCAAGCAGAGCTATGCTCGTAAAACAGCCTTCAATCCATCATCTGCACGATGGATTGAAGCCCAGTGGAAGACAAAACAGAACAAAAATCTTCATAAATGGACCAATAGAAAGCATCATGGGAAACAGAGTAAGATTGAAGTTGTCAAGGATTTTATTTTGCCTGTATGCACAACCAATGCTCATGGAAGCAGTAGTCAGTAATCAAACCATATTGCATTGGGTAAATCTGCTGTACCACTTTAAATCATTGATGAGCAGAGACATCCCTTTGAGGATTAATGTGTGCCTTGACCAAGCGATGACATTGCCAATTACATGCCATGCATGGGAAAGCTGGACCATGTCTAAGGAGACCTGCAGAAGCACAGGCGCATTGGAGCGATGGGGCGAGGGAAGAATATCGAAAGCACCGTGAACTGCCAAAAGAACAAACAAATCTGTCTTGGAGGAAGTCCAGCCAGAAGACTTCTGAGAAAATTGGATGGCAAGGCTTTTGCTCATGTACTTTGGGCATGTTATCAGGCAAGAACAGGCCCTGGAAAAGGTCATTATGTTTGATAAAGTGGAAAGGCAGCAAAAAAGAGGAAGACCCTCGATGATTGATGCAGTGGCTACAGCAATGGACGCAACACAAGAGTTGTGAGGTTGGTGTAGGACCAAGTGGTTTGGTTCTGGTGCTCAGAGGGTGACTATGATTAGGAACCCACTGGTGGCACCTGATAACAATACTTTCCAGAGCTCTACGGTATTTCTGGTATTCTTTATAAGAATGTAAGATTAAGAAATATAAAAGAAAGTATCTCTCCCAAGGTGAAAAGTATACCTTACTGGCTAGTTGAAATCTTTTCAATTAGATTGGGCCTAATGCTAATATTTACCTATGATATTCCATCTCATATACAACTTTGTAGTTTTATTGTATTTTCAGTCTGAAATACACTGCATATTTTATATTATGAGCAAGAATTTTAAAATATGCTGTTAAACATTGAGTCAAAAGACTAGTGATGAAAGTTTGTTTAAATATTTACAAATCATTCAATAGAATTGTTATAACAAAACACATTTAGTACATTTTCCCTCATATTCCAATTCTAATTTTGAAATAATGAGGTTTATTTTCAGATTTTAGTTTTCATATGTGATACTGTTAATCAACTTTAAGTCTTATATTTATTGCTCTGCTACTGACAAAAACCTGTAATCACACTCATCCTTTATAATACTTCACTAAAGTATAAGCAAGAGGAATTATATTTTCATATGAAGCATTTAAAATAGTTCACTTTTAATCTAGCTGCTTGAGGAATTATTTTTCATACTCTTATCTGTATCATTGCTGTTAATTTTCAAAACTACGGCTAAAGGTCTTGGGTTGGTATAAATGGTTTATGCTTGGCAACTAACTGATGTGTTGGTAGTTCAAATCCACCCCGTGGCACCTCTGAAGAAAGGTCTGTCTTGCAACCCATTTCCAGCAGTCTGTGGTTGTATAGGGGTCCTAGTGCTGGAGTGGATTGTGTTTGGCTACTAATCTCAGGATCAGCAGTTTAAGCTCATGAGCCTGGCCAAGGATGAGAGAGGAGACTTTCTCCTCCTGTAACAAGTTACAGTCTCAGAAACCCAAAGGTGCAGTTTCACTCTGCCTTAGGGTCACTGTGAGTCAGAACTGACTCGATGGCAGTGTATTGGCTTTGTTATTGTTTGCAGTTGTCATGTGCCATAGAGGCCAATTCCAATATAAGAGTAACATAGTAGGTTTTAGAATAATGAAAGTACCATGGACTGCCAAAATAGCCCCGCACACATGGGTGCACACACATGCACACACACGCACAAATGTGTCTTGGAAAAAGTACAACCAGAATGCTTCTTAGAAGCAAGAAAGGCAAGACTTGGTCTCATGTATCAGGAGAGACAATGCCCCTGGGGAAGGACATGGTCCTTGGCAAAGTAGAGGGAAAGTGAAAAAGAGAAAGACACTAAAAAATTGGATTGAAATATTAACTGCAATCATGGGCTCAAATATAAGGATAATTGCGAGGATGGTGCAAGGCCAGACAGTGTTTTATTGTGTTGTTGTACACAGGGCTTCTATTAGCAGGAACAAACTTCATAGCATGTAAAACAACCGGACACGAGCTTATAGGATTGCCCCGTAAGATTTCTGAGGGACGCCATCCTACTGTGGCAGGTGGATCTGTGTTCTACAGAGGCACTGGTCAGTCCCAACTGTGTGCTTTTAACATAGCAGCCACGTGCTTAGCCAGTGTTCCAAATGCTCCTTCCTTACGATTTCAGTGAATACACACCCTGCGGAAAGCAGTTCAACTCACACGTGTGGGCTCGTCATGATTCAGAATTGGCACCATTCATGTTCTGATCCTTAGAACCAGGAAATATAACTTAATATTGCAAATGATGTGATGAAGATGTGGTGATTTTTTTCAGATTATCTGGATAGGCCCCAAATGCTATAACTGTATATGAATTGCAAAACTATCTAAGGCAGAGGAGATTTGACGCAGATAGAAGAGAAGGCAACGATTCCACTGAAGGCAATAGAAGATGCCTATCATCATTGTGATAGGGCCAGTTCTTCAGAGCCGAGGAGGGAACAAGAAGCAACCAACCAATCGACGTAGCCTCATAGTGGCCTTTTATGCACAACAAAATGAAACGTTGCCTGAGTCTTACCATCTTTGTAATCATTACGATGATTGAGCGAATTGTTGCAGCCAGTGTGTCAATCTACTTAACGGGGGATTTGCCTCTTCATGGATCCTCACTTACCGAGCATTAAGTCCTTTTGCAGGGTCTAGGCTCTCCTTGTAACACGGCTAATGTACCTAAGAGCGATCCTCACCATCTGCACTTTTCTTTGTTAGC